>NC_057386.1:77159621-77513846 GCF_019320065.1 Cervus canadensis
TAGGAGCAGGGTTTTCTGTGTGTTAATTTATATCCTGCAACTTTACTATATTCGTTGATTAGCTCTACTAATTTTCTGGTAGAGTCTTTAGGGTTTTCTATGTAGAGGATCATGTCATCTGCAAACAGTGAGAGTTTCACTTCTTCTTTTCCTATCTGGATTCCTTTTACTTCTTTTTCTGCTCTGATTGCTGTGGCCAACACTTCCAAAACTATGTTGAATAGTGGTGGTGAGAGTGGGCACCCTTGCCTTGTTCCTGATTTCAGGGGAAATGCTTTCAATTTTTCACCACTGAGGGTAATGCTTCCTGTGGGTTTGTCATATATAGCTTCTTTATGTTATGTTGAGGTATGTTCCTTCTATGCCTGCTTTCTGGAGAGTTTTAATCATAAATGAGTGTTGAATTTTGTCAAAGGCTTTCTCTGCATCTATTGAGATAATCATATGGTTTTTATCTTTCAATTTGTTAATGTGGTGTATTACATTGACTGATTTGCAGATATTAAAGAATCCTTGCATTCCTGGGATAAAGTCCACTTGGTCATGATGTATGAGTTTTTTAAATATGTTGTTGGATTCTGTTTGCTAGAATTTTGTTAAGGATTTTTGCCTCTATGTTCATCAGTGATATTGGCCTGTAGTTTTCTTTTTTTGTGGCATCTTTGTCTGGTTTTGGTATTAGGGTGATGGTGGTCTCATGGAATGAGTTTGGAAATTTACCTTCTTCTGCAATTTTCTGGAAGAGTTTGAGTAAGATAGGTGTTAGCTCTTCTCTAAATTTTTGGTAGAATTCAGCTGTGAAGCCATCTGGTCCTGGGCTTTTGTTTGCGGGAAGATTTCTGATTTCCTTGCTTGTGATGGGTCTGTTAAAATCTTCTATTTCTTTCTGGTTCAGTTTTGGAAAGTTATACTTTTCTAAGAATTTCTCCATTTCTTCCAAGTTGTCCATTTTATTGGCATAGAGCTGCTGGTAGTAGTCTCTTATGATCCTTTGTATTTCAGTGTTGTCTGTTGTGATCTCTCCATTTTCATTTCTAATTTTGTTAGTTTGGTTCTTCTCCCTTTGTTTCTTAATGAGTCTTGCTAACGGTTTGTCAATTTTGTTTATTTTTTCAAAAAACCAGCTTTTAGCTTTGTTAATTTTTGCTATGGTCTCTTTAGTTACTTTTGCATTTATTTCTGCCCTAATTTTAAAGATTTCTTTCCTTCTACTAACCCTGGGGTTCTTCATTTCTTCCTTCTCTAGTTGCTTTAGGTGTAGAGTTAGGTTATTTATTTGACTTTTTTCTTGTTTCTTGAGGTAAGCCTGTAATGCTATGAACCTTCCCCTTAGCACTGCTTTTACAGTGTCCCATAGGTTTTGGGTTGTTGTGTTTTCATTTTCATTCGTTTCTATGCATATTTTGATTTCTTTTTTGATTTCTTCTATGATTTGTTGGTTATTCGGAAGCATGTTATGTAGCCTCCATATGTTTGATTTTTTAATAATTTTTTTCCTGTAATTGAGATCTAATCTTACTGCACTGTGGTCAGCAAAGATGACTGGAGTGATTTCACTTTTTTTGAATTTCCCAAGGCTAGATTTATGGCCCAGGATGTTATCTATTCTGGAGAAGGTTCCGTGTGCGCTTGAGAAAAGGGTGAAATTGATTGTTTTGTGGTGAAATGTCCTATAGATATCAATTAGGTCTAGCTGGTCCATTGTGTCATTTAAAGTTTGTGTTTCCTTGTTAATTTTCTGTTTAGTTGATCTATCCATAGCTGTTAGTGGGGTATTAAAGTCTCCCACTATTATTGTGTTACTATTAATTTCCTCTTTCATACTCGTTAGCGTTTGCCTTACATATTGTAGTGCTCCTATGTTGGGTGCATATATATTTATAATTGTTATATCTTCTTCTTGGATTGATCCTTTGATCATTATGTAGTGTCCTTATTTGTCTCTTTTCACAGCCTTTATTTTATAGTCTATTTTATGTGATATGAGTATTGCGACTCCTGCTTTCTTTTGTTCTCCTTTTGCATGAAATATTTTTTTACAGCCCTTCACTTTTAGTCTGTATGTGTCCCTTGTTTTGAGGTGGGTCTCTTGTAGACAGCATATATAGGGGTCTTGTTTTTGTATCCATTCAGCCAGTCTTTGTCTTTTGGTTGGGGCATTCGACCCATTTACATTTAAGGTAATTATTGATAGGTATGGTCCCGTTGGCATTTACTTTGTTGTTTTGGGTTCACGTTTATATAACCTTTCTGTGTTTCCTGTCTAGAGAAGATCCTTTAGCATTTGTTGAAGAGCTAGTTTGGAGGTGCTGAATTCTCTCAGCTTTTGCTTGTCTGTAAAGCTTTTGAATTCTCCTTCATATCTGAATGAGATCCTTGCTGGGTACAGTAATCTAGGTTGTAGGTTATTCTCTTTCATTACTTTCAGTACGTCCTGCCATTCCCTTCTGGCCTGGAGGGTTTCTATTGATAGATCAGCTGTTATCCTTATGGGAATCCCTTTGTGTGTTATTTGTTGTTTCTCCCTTGCTGCTTTTAGTATTTGTTCTTTGTGTTTGATCTTTGTTAATTTGATTAATATGTGTCTTGGGGTGTTTCACCTTGGGTTTATCCTGTTTGGGACTCTCTGGGTTTCTTGAACCTGTGTAGCTATTTCCTTCCCCATTTTAGGGAAGTTTTCAGCTATTATCTCCTCGAGTATTTTCTCATGGTCTTTCTTTTTGTCTTCTTCTTCTGGGACTCGTATGATTCAAATGTTGGGGCGTTTCACATTGTCCCAGAGGTCCCTGAGGTTGTCCTCATTTCTTTTGATTCTTTTCCTTTTTTCCTCTCTGCTTTATTTATTTCCACCATTTTATCTTCTACCTCACATATCCTATCTTCTGTCTGTGTTATTCTACTGTTGATTCCCTCCAGAGTGTTTTTGATCTCATTTATTGCATTATTCATTTTTAATTGACTTTTTTATTTCTTCTAGGTCCTTATTAAACATTTCTTACATCTTCTCAATCTTTGTCTCCAGGGTATTTATCTGTAACTCCATTTTGTTTTCAAGAGTTTGGATCATTTTTATTATCATTATTCTAAATTCTTTTTCAGGTAGATTCCCTATCTCCTCCTCTTTTGTTTGACTTGGTGGGCATTTTTCATGTTCCTTTACCTGTTGGGTATTTCTCTGCCTTTTCATCTTGTTTAGATTGCTGTGTCTGGAGTGGGATTTCTGTATTCTGGTGGTCTGTGGTTCCTTTTTATTGTGGAGGTTTCACCCGGTGGGTGGGGTTGGACGATTGGCTTGTCAAGGTTTCCTGGTTAGGGAAGCTTGCGTCGGTGTTCTGGTGTGTGGAACTGGATTTCTTCTCTCTGGAGTGCAGTGGAGTGTCCAGTAGTGAGTTTTCAGATGGGTCTATGTGTTAGGTGTGACTTTGGGCAGCTTGTATGTTGACACTCAGGGCTATGTTCCTGCGTTGCTGGAGAATTTGCATGCTATGTCTTGCTTTGGAACTTATTGGCTCTTGGGTGGTGGTTGGTTTCAGTATAGGTATGGAGGCTTTTGGATGGTCTCTTATTACTTAATGTTCCCTGTAGTCAGGCGTTTTCTGGTGTCCTCAGGTTTTGGGCTTAAGTCTCCTGCCTCTGGGTTTTAATCTTATTCTTCCAGTAGTCTCAAGACTTCTCCAACTATACAGCACTGACAATAAAACTTCGAGGTTAGTGGTGAAAAGATCCTCCACTGTGAGGGACACCCAGAGAGGTTCACAGAGTTACATGAAGAAGAGGAGAGGGAGGAGGGAGATAGAGGTGAGCAGAAGGAGAAAAATGAGGACTCAAAAGGAGAGAGACAGATGTATGCAGTTCTCTGTTCCCAAAGGGTTCTCTGTAGTCCAGACACCCACAGAGATTCACAGAATTGGATTGGGAAGAGAAGGGGGAGGGAGGAAATAGAGGTGATCTGGGGGAGAAAACGGAGAGTCAAAAGGGGGAGAGAGTAATCAACACACTCCTGAGTAAAAATGGGTACTGAATATTGGATTCTTAAATGTCCAATATTGATATCAAATACTGAAAAACAAAGATTAAAAATCTAGAGTAGAGGTTAGACTCGTAAAAATACAATATTAAAAACAAAAACAAAAACACAAAAAATTTTAGAAATATATATGAAGTTCGGTTTAAAAATAGGGCCTCTTCTTTTTTTTTTGTGCAAGGTTATAGTGAAATGAAAATGAAAATTACGGAGTAACAGAGGAGTAATAGAAGACTTTAAAAGAAAATAAGAGGAAAAAAAGAAAAAATTTTTTTTCTCTAATTAAAAAAATAGTAAAAATGTATGAAAATGAAAATGAAAGTTAAGGAGTAATGGAGGAGTAATAGGAAATTTTAAAATAAAATAAAAGAGAAAAAATTAAAAAAAGAAAAAAGAAAAAAAATTTTTTTAATTAAAAAAAAAAAGAGTAAAAATATACCTAGGAATTTCTCTGGAGCTGTTGCGAGCAGTGTGGGTTTGGTTCAGTTTCAGATAGCTCCTTGTTCCAGCTTACACTTCTTGATATCTATAGGCCCCTTCCGGTGTAGTTGGTGTTACCTACAGGGATTTTAATCTGTTGCACCGGTCCCTTCTGAACCGGTTCTCTTTATTTATTTGGCTTCTGTTCGCTGGTCTCTTCAGTGTCTAATTTCCGCCCTGACACAGGCGGGCGGAGGTGGTCTCTTGTTTAGTTCGCTTGTTCAGTCGTGCTGCGGGGAGGGAGGGGCGCTGCAGACACGTGTCACTGGCTTGTGTGGGGAGCACTCGCAGTGTTCCGGCCACACTGGGTTTGCCCCGCTCACGGGTGTGCGCTTTCCCCGTCTACACTGCTCAGGCTCCCAGCTGCTGTATATGGAGCGGGCCCTGCATTGCCTGCGGTTCCAGTTTTCCGGTATTCCACAAAAGCACAGATTCGGTTGGGCCTGCGTTTTGTGCCTTCTCCGCCTGAGCAGCTCAGGCCGCCAGGAGCTTGACGGTCGCACTCTCCCCGGGTGCGGTGCGCCTTAGTCCCTCCACGGTCCCAGCCTCAGTTTCTGCGGGCGCCGGTTGGGTGCGGCTTGTGTCTCTTCTGGGGAGCTGGTCTCTAGCCGAGACCCTCCTGGCAGATGTCAACCATCCAGAATCTCAGGAAGTCTTTGGTTAGAAACTGGGAGCATGTTTGCAGTTTGGTAGGGGTGCCGTCTCTGGGGCCGAGTTTGCCCCTTTCCCCTCCCCCCTGCCTCCTGCCTCAGGTGGGGCTGGGCTGGTCCACCGCCAGCGAGCTCTTCCCTGGAGTTGCTTAGTCCCTTTGTTCTGCGAAGGGCCGGCAGTGTGTTCCGGCCGGGTTAATTTTCCCTCTCTCCCTTGCTATCCCACAGTTTAAGTTGCTATCTCATGTTAGCTCCCTCCGATTGCCCTCAGGGCATTCAGGCCCCGTCCTTACCCTAAGCAATGCCGCCCGCTCCTCTCCTTTCTGTCCCTACTTGCTGGTGGTGGATGCAGGTGTCTGGGGTACTTTTCTGCTGAGAGTTGCTTTTAGGCATGTAATCTGTGGGTTTTATTTATTTTTCCTCCCAGTTAGGTTGCCCTCCAAGTTTCCAAAACTTCCCCCAGACCCGCCAGTGCGAGGGTTTCCTGGTGTTTGGAAACTTCCTCAATTGTGACTCCCTTCTTGGGATGGGTCTCCGTCCCTAGCTCTTTTGTCTCTCTTTTTATCTTTTATATTTTGTCCTACCTTCTTTCGAAGACGATGGGCTGCTTTTCTGGGCACCTGATGTCTTCTGCTAGTGGTCAGAAATTGTTTTGTGTAGTTTGCTCAGCGTTCAAATGTTCTTTCGATGAATTTGTAGGGCAGAAAGTGGTCTCCCCGTCCTATTCTTCTGCCATCTTAGCTCCTCCCCTCTGGTTCAATATTTGAAAATCAGTCAAATGTTGTTTACCATGTTAGCAGGCTAAAGAAGAAAAATCATGCAATTGTATAAATTGATGTAGAAAAGAGCTTTTCATAAAAATGAATTTAACATGCATTCATGATAAAAACCCTCAGTGAAACAGGAAGAGAACTTTCTTAACTCAAAGAACATCTTAAACCTATAGCCAATGTTATATTTAATGGTGAAAAATTTTGTGCTTTTAGTTTGCTAGGACTGCCATAATAAAGTACCATAGATTGGGTAACGTAAAGAACAGAAATTAATTTTCTTATAATTCTGGAGGCTAGAAGTGCAAGATCAAGGTGTCAGCAGTGTAGTTTCTTCTGAGGCCTTTCTCCTAAGCTTAGAAATGGCTGTCTTTTTCTGATGTCTCACATGGTCTTCTTTCTATAAATCTGTGTCCTAATCTCTTTTTTTGAGGCTTGGCATCATACTGGATTAGGGCCTCCCCTAATGACTTCATTTTTACTTACTAACCTCTTTAAAGACTTACTCTCCAAATACTGTCATATTCTGAGGTACTGGGAGTTAGGACATCAAGGTATGGATTTTCAACTCACAACCCACCCTAATATCAGGAACAAGGCAAAGATACCCACATTCATCTCTCTTGTTCAGTTGTAATCCTAGAAGTTACAGCCAGGGGCAGTAGGGCAAGAAAAGGAAATAAATGGCATACAGATTCAAAAGAAGAAATTAAACTGTGCCTACTTGCAGATAATGTGATTTTCTAGGTAGGAAATCCCAAGAAATCAACCAGAAAGTTCCTAGAAATAATAAGTGAGTTCAGCAAAGTCACAGGATACAAAATAAACATACAAAACTCAATTGTATTTTTGTATACCAGCAAGGAACATGTAGACACTGAAATTAAAAATTCAGGGAGCACTTGGGAGTTCCCTAGTGGCCCAGTGGTAAGGACCAGGTTCAATCCCTGGCTGGGGAACTAAGATCCTGCAAGCCACGTGGCATGGCCAAAAAAAAAAAAAAAAAAAAAGGAAGCAAGAGAGAAAGGAAAAAAAAAAAATTCAAGTGGTTTTTTGGTAGCTATAGGCAAGATTATTCCAAAATGAGAAAAGTCAAAAGAACTAGAATACCAAACACATTTTTGAAATACAGTGGGAGTAACCAGTCTACCCAATTTCAAGACATGAAAATCAGAGTTATCGAAATCAAGACTGTGCAGTATTGGTGGAAAGATAGACAATTGATTAACGGAACAGAATAGAGAACCCAGAAATAAGACATACATAAATATGCCTGTCCAACTCTGACCAATTGCAAAAGCAGTTCAAAGGAGGAAGGGTAGCCTTTTCAACAAATGGTGCTGCAGAGTTTAGTTATCCATAGACAAAAAAAAAAAAAGCCTTGACCTAAGTCTTACACCTTATAAAAAATTAACTCAAGAGGGAGTTCCCTGGTGGTTTAGTGGTTAGGATTTGGTGTTTTCACTGCTGCATGGCTAAAAAAGAATCCAAAAAACAAACCAACCCCCCCCCCCCCACCGCCCCCAGCAAAACCGTTAAACTCAGAATAGATTAGACTTAAGTGTAAAAGGTGGGGCTTTCCCACCTGAGTGAAAGTCACTCAGTCATGTCTGACTGTTTGTGACTATACAGTGCATGGAATTCTCCAGGCCAGAATACTGGAGTGGGTAGCCTTTCCCTTCTCCAGGGGATTTTCCCAGCCCAGGGATCAAACCCAGGTCTCCCATATTGCAGGTGGATTCTTTACCAGCTGAGCCACAAGGGCAGCCAATAGTAAAGAATCTGCCTGCCAATGCAGGAGATGTAAGAGGCAGTTCTGTTCCCGAGTCAGGAAGATCCCCTGGAGGAGGAAATGACAATCCACTTCAGTATTCTCGCCTGGAAAATCCCATGGACAGAGGAGACTGTCGAGTTAGAGTCCAAAGGGTCACAAAGTGGTGGACATGACTGAGCGTACACACAAGGGTAAAAGATAAACATAACATTTTTAGAAAAATTTAGGAGAAACTCTTTAGGATCAAGGGTTAGGCAAAGGGTTCTTAGACTTGACACTAAAAACAAAATTGATAGATTGGACTCTATCAAAATTAAACTTTTGTTCTATAGAAGACTCTGTTAAGGTGATGAAAAGACAAGCTCAGAGTGGAGAAAATATTTACAGATCATATATCCTAAGAAGAACTAGAATCTAGAAACATGAACTCTCAAAATTCAACTCTACTATTCAAATAGTAGAAAACCAATTAGAACAGGGACAAAAATACACAGAGGCATTTTACCAAAGACATACAGCTGGCAACTAAACACATGCAAAGATGCTCAAGAGCATTAGCTGTCAGGAAAGTGCAAATTAAAATCACAAGGAGGTATCATTACATGCTGATCAGAAAGGCGGAAAAAAAAAAAAATAGTGGCAACGCTAACTGTTGACAAGGATGGGGAGAAACTGGATCTCATATAGTGTGGTTGGGAATTTAAAATACTATAGGGGCTTCCTTGGTGGCTCAGTGGTAAGGAATCTGCGTGCCAATGCGGGAGACGCAGCAGGTGTGGTTCCTGACGAGTGAAGACCTCACATGCCTTGGAGCAACTACGCCCATGCGCCACAGCTATTGAGCCTGTGCTCTAGAGCTCGGGTACTGCAACTAGTGAAGCCCCTATGTGCTGCAACTACGGACGCCCCTGCACCCTAGAACCTGTGCTCCGCAACGAGAGAAGCCACCACAATGAGAAGCCTGCGCGTGGCAACTGGAGAGTAGCCCAGGTAGCAACGATGACCCAGCACAGCCAAAAATAAATAAATAAAATTATTTTTTAAAAAAGAAAAAAAATATTGCAAAATATTTTTTGCAATATACTGGAAATAGCTTGGCAGTTTCTTACAAAACTGAACATGCAACTACCATACAACCCAGCAATTGCACTTCTAGGCATTTATCCTGGAGAAATGAAGACTTAAAAAACCTGAACATGAATGTTTATAGCAGCTGCATTAGTCATAGCCGAAACCGGGAAACAGTCCAGATGTCCTCTGACAGCTCAATGATTAAACAGTGATGCAGCCACACCATGGAGTACTACTTAGCAAAAATAGAGAACTACTGTACTGGGCATTCCCTGGTGTTCCAGTGGTTAGGACTCTGGGCTTTCACTGCCATGGGCCCAGGGTCCATCCCTGGTTGGGGAACTAAGATCCCACAGGCTGTATGGGAAGGACCAAAAAAGGACTCGGGGGCGGGGAAAGAGAGAGAACTATAGATACAACAGCTGGATGAATCCCTAGAGAATTAAATCCAAAGAGGTTATATACTCTATAAATTCTATTTACATAACATTCTGTAATGACAAACTTATAGAAATGGAAAATAGATTAATGGTAGCTGGGAGGGAGGGGAGTAGATGTGGCTATATAAGACCACCGTTAGGGATCCTTGTGGTGATGGAGCTGTTCTGGTGTCAATGGTGATGGTCTCATTGTCAGCATCCTGGTTATGATGCTGTAGTATAGTTTTCCATGTTGTAACCACTGAGGGAAACTGGGTAAAGGCTACACAGGATCTCTATCAATTCTTACAGCTGCCTGTAAATTTATAGTGATCTCTCAAAAAAAAAAAAAAAAAAAAAAAAGGCACCATCTGCTTGCTCCCTTTCCTGGCATTTACCTTGACCTGTTGGGGAGGCTTTATTCTTGTTCTCTTCCTATGCCTCAAGAACTGTGTCAGGTCAGCAGAAAGAGCTTCTGATGACGCCTCCAAATGTGTCAGAGGCCTGCCGTTTGTCAGTCATTGTGGGAAGCAGTGCAAACATTTCCGTGGCAGATTTCCGTGACTGTCAGTGGTTAAAATTGGCATCAGGGACATGAGCGAATTACAGCATGAATTCCCATGGGAAAATCCTTGAAGGGAAATATGAGGGTCTGGAGCTCTCTGTTATGATCCCTAAAACCTGAGAGGAAGTGAGTGGGGAAGAAGTTGATAAACAACTCTAAGGAGATTGGCAGCATTTTCTAGCCTTGCCTTGCGTTTCTTACCTTCTCCCTTGCCCTGCCCCCACTGGAGGATACACCTGTGTTTCAATGGTTGCCCCCAAAACCCATTTTTTCAGTTTGCTCTCGGATTTTTTCTTGTATAGAGTTTGCCTTTTTTTTTTTTTTTCTTTTTCTATCAGTCTTTGAATTTTTAGAGTTAAGGACTATGTGTGCATGTGTATGTGTATCTATCTTATCAGTTTTAATAAGCAGAGGGGGAAAACAGTGCCAAAATATTGTGCTAAATGTTTGTTATCTAATTTGCTCAGCAGGGTAGATACTATGTTCCCCATTTTCTTCATGAGGAAAGTAAAGCTTAGACAGGTTAATGTGGCTTCTCCAAAGGTTAGATAATGTGTAAATGTCAGAGACAGTATAATAACACAGGTCTACCTGACTTCAATTCCCTGTCTGTCTGTCTACCTATCTGTCTATCCATCCATTCATCTCAGTAAAAATCTACAGGTTATATTTGCTGAACTATCACTTTCACATGAATGGCATGTTAATTCTGAATTGATTTATTAAGTATTCTCTAAGGTGGCAAAATAGGAGTTTTAAAGTAAATTTCCAGTTCAGAGAAATGTTAAAAAAAAAACTGCTTTAGAGTCTTAAGTCGTCTCTTTGATGAGGATTGGCCAAATGAAATTCCTCTACTGATTTGCTCATGTCACTTACACTGATATGCTGTAAATCTTAGAATTCTAGCGGAATACACTCAAGTTCCATAAAATGAAGTTCTAGTTTACAGATAAGGAACCTAAGTCCTAGAGTGATTAACTTGCTTAACATAGCGCAGTGAAAGAGTCAGGATTAAAAGCCCTATCAAGTGTCCCAGCCCAGGGCTCTTTCTAGTTTATAGCATGTGGCCATCAAAAGAATCCTGGGTTTACTGTCCATGCTTCTACCTCTTTTCATGGGAAAAAGCCTTACCTAGTGTCTAAGGTCACATTCTCTGAAATTACCTGGGTCCAGCTCCAGGATATGTAACACGA
This sequence comes from Cervus canadensis, assembly GCF_019320065.1. Classification (NCBI taxonomy): domain Eukaryota; kingdom Metazoa; phylum Chordata; class Mammalia; order Artiodactyla; family Cervidae; genus Cervus; species Cervus canadensis. The sequence goes on from NC_057386.1 coordinate 77,170,568, forward strand.
AGCAAACTGTTACCTCCTCAAGGCCTGTTTCCTCCTCTGTAAACTGGAACAATAATAGTACCAGCCTCGAACTATGAGAAGTAAAGGAAATATTGCCTCTAAGTGCTGAGAACAGAGCCTGGCATACAGTAGACCCCAGAGAAGCTTTCACTAGTATTTGCGCAAGGGGTTTGAGAGGATGCCATGAAGAGAGGCCAGGAGTTCATGGAGATGTTTTCTTTCTGAGGTTGGAGCCAGGTGTCTACCTGTGTCCTGCTGCCTCTGACACGCGCTGGCTGTCTGACCTTTGGAGAAGTTACCTAACCTGTCTGAGCTTTAATTTCCTCATCTAGAAAATGGGAGAAATAGCACCTACTTTGCCAAGAGGATTAAATAGGAAATGTAAAATGCTTGGCAGAACATAATGGCACTCAAGAGTTCCTTTTTCCCTTTTGTTTATTGAAATAGCTGTGTAACTTTTGGTCTGAAGTGCTGTCTACTGACTGCCAGGAGATTACAGGGTTCAGTCACTAAGAATGTGGGCGTAATTTAATCTGGAACAAAAGTAACCCTGAAACTCACTTGTTTAACCTAGAGTTAGACAAATGTAGGGGAACAAGTTTTATGTCAACTGAGCTTCTAGAACATAGGTGATATCCGTCTCATAATTCATGTATTGTTTATTGTTTTAAACCTTCAAGAGAACCAGTTGCAGCCTCCTGGAAAATGTCAGGCTGTAGAGAAAAGGTCAGAACTTTGGACTCCGAAAAGCTTAGGCAGGATGGCTAGGGTGCTGTGTGCTAGCTGAACACAGACCTTGAAGGGGTGCTGTGAAGATGAAGCTGTATATAATGTGAAAAAGTAATAATAGCTGACATTTATTGAACATTTATTATGTGCTACATATTGTTGCAATTAACATTTAATTGTCACAACCACCCTATGAGGTGGGTGCAGTCACCACCACTTTGTGGATTAAAAACTCAGGCACCGAGAATTTATGTTACCTGCCCAAGGTTACACAGCTGGTTATGGTGTCTGAATTTAAATCTAAGCACGTGGTTCTGAACCCCCAAGCAATTAGCTGCCAAGCATAGCTACCTTGGCATATAATAGATAATAAATAAATAAAATACTAGTTTCCTATATTTTCACCTAAGATAGGCTTGTTGAATTGCAAACCATTTTAAAAGTAGGGGAAAATTAGAACTTCACTGTCGGTCTGGTGGTTAAGACTAGGTATTTCCACTGCAGGAGCCGCAGTTTCGAACCCTCATTGGAGAACTAAAATCCTACATGCCCTGTGCTGCTACCAAAAAAAGAAAAGACAAAGTAGGGGAAAATTATGTCTCCCTGTATCAGGAGTAAATCCAGGAAACAGTGAATTAAAAATGAGTGTAATTTCTTCAATTTAATGATGCAATAGTAAACTCTAGGAGTACAGTAGAATTTTAAACTAGTACTTAATGAAATACATATTTTTAATATTTTTATGGAAAAATTTAAAACCAAAGCCACTGGAGAAGGAATGATTGAAAAAAGCAGAACAGATTTTAAAAAGTCATAGGAAAGTGAATGAATATTTATTGAGCATTTGCTATATCCAAAGCACTACACTGGATGACTTACCAAGCTGGTTTTGTTTAAAATTCATAACATTTTCTGAGAGATAGAGGCTGTCCTGGTGTCTGATGAGGAAACCGCAGTTCATGGAGGCTCAGAAGCTCACAGATGCAGCAAGTGTTGGAACCAAGATTCAAACCAGTCCCAGCAGAGTCCTCAGCTGATGTCACATGGTCACCTTCCTCAGAACTCTGTCAAGATTCACAAGTCATGAAGCGTCTTTGACTGGAATTCAGGGCCTTTGCAGGGCCTGTTCCCAGAAACCCTTGTTCTCCAGTACAGCTGTTGAAGAGATGGGTGTGAGTGGATCCTCTCCTCGGCTCTGAACCAGGATAACCCCTCTGCTTGCTGCTCCTCTCCGCCCACAACACTGATGTCCCACTGCTTTTGGGCCATGTTGGCGTCTATTTATATGAGCCACCAAGGAGCCTCGGACCACTTCATTGCAAGAAAGGAGTCAAGGCACCCTAAGCTTTTGCTTTTGGATCATGGGGGAGGGATAATTACCTTTTTATTTTTCCTTGCCAACCCTGAAGGACTCTAGTCTTGAGCCCCAGGGAGCAGGGGCTGGGAAGAAAAATGGAAAGAATGGTTTGATTAAAATGTCTGTAACTGGGACCTGTGTATCATGCACAATAATACAAGGGTGGATTTGAGGGATGAAGAGGCCCCAGCAGCACATTTCTGAAGGTCTAGCGACAGATGAGGAGTCTCAGGAGAGCCAAGAGGACTCAGGTGTGACCACATGGGATTCACACCCTGGACGGGGGTGGGGGGGGGCAAGGGGCGTGGTCTCGAGTTGAGTGTGAAGGACCTACACCAGGAAGTGGAGTAGACTCAAAGGAGCAGTTATGATACTGTCACACTGATCCTATTTCTACTCCCAGGTTGGTATGATGGAGAAAACATGGGTTAGGTTGTGTTATGAGAATACCCTTTATCTCCAGAGACATAATTTATGACCTCTTCATTTAAGGGAGGAATCAGTCTCACAGATATTAATAAAGCAGTCACACATATGTGTGACTGTGATGAGTTCCATGAAGGAGAAGTACAGGGGACCCCGCTGGTTATAAAGAGGGATCTGACCTGGGGGGTGAGAATAATAAGGAAAGGCTTCCCTGGGGATGTGATGGGGGTGGGGAGAGGGTGTTGCAAAGATCCTGAAGCAGATGTGAACAGGTCAAATAAATTACAAACTGTGGGAGGGGAAGAGGAAGACTTACAGGATGTTTCTTCGCTGATTTGCATTAAAATATTTAATTTTTATTTTTTATTTGGCTGTGCCAGGTCTTCACTGCGGCATGTGGGAGTTGCAGCATGCGAACTCTTGTGAACTCTTAGTTTTAGCTTGTGGGCTCTAGTTCCTTGACCAGGGATTAAATCAGGGCCCCCTGCATTGGGAGTGCAGAGTCCTAGCCACTGGACCATCAGGGAAGTTTCTCTGATTTGCATTTTAAAACACAGAATTGCATTTGTGAAAGCAGAAGCTAGTTTTCAAAGGGCCTATCTTGTACGGTTGATTGGGTTGATTGACTTCACCTTTCAGGGTATGTGGACTGAGGGCATCCAGTACCCTGGACTCTATTTATGCCTTAGTCACTGACAAGTTGCATGATTTTAAGTAGGTTTCGTAACTTCCATTATTCTACATGTTGAGGAGGGCAGAGAGCGGAGTGGGGTTGGTCTGATGATCTCTGTAATTCCTCCTGGTGCTTAAAAAAAATCTAATAGCAGCTTTTCAAGAGCCCTTTGTTATTCACTTTTAGAGAAAGTGCTTGTTCCTTTCACTTCATAATTCCTCATAAATGTCCAACCTTTCCCTTTGACTCTCAGAAGAGGCCTTAGGAGAACAGAGTTTATTTTGCCATCATGTAAGATTTCATTATTTTCTTGAACACATTCATTACTTTGTGCCTGGTCTAGGTGTTGAGAAGAATAGGATGTGTCATCACCCCCACCAGATACCCCTAGGCCACTGTCAGCTCCGAAGGCAAACATTACAAGGTAATTGTGGTATAAAGTGATAAGTGCGTTGCTAGGGATATAGAGAAAGTGTTAAAGGAGAATAGAGGGGGGTCATCTAATGCACGTGTAAGAGTAACGGAGCTGGTTACACCTGGAAATAAAAAAAGTAGGTGTGCTCAACGGGTGTTTAATAAATGGATATAGCTGAACAAATGAATGAATTGTGTTGCTGTGATTCTAACTTCAAATGGTTTGATGGCTGATTCCAGAGACCCCTTTATTGCTCTTTCATGCCGTAAAAGAAAAAATAATTAATAACGGTTGCAATTGTTCTGATTACAAAGAGCTACTGGGCACTGTGCACATTCACATGGGTATGTTTACCTGCACTTTATATTTTCCCTCAACTTTTCATTAGGTGATTGTTTCTACCATTAGTCTTTCTTCCCAGAGATGAGAAAGACTGCCTTTGGCCATTTTCATTGTATTGTGTTAAATCTTAGGGGAAAAAAAATGAGTTCAGTGTATATAACACAAGAGACAGGTGGGAGACTAACATCTGGGGTAGAGAAATTCAATAACAGTTTCCTCCCTGAGGGTGGGAGCAGGTGGGGGTGGGGGGAGGGTGGTGTTGTGAGTCTGTGAAATGGTACGCTCAATGCTTAGCTATGGAGGGAGCAGGGTTGAAAGAGCAGAGTTTCTCCCCCCTCTTTAATTTGTGCTGAAAACTCAACGATGATTTAAAAAAAAAAAAAGGGGATTGAAAGCCCTAAGTGCAAAGCATGAGCTTCAGAAGAAAAATGTTACTTTTATGCTGCCCATTAAAACATTTACCTGCTCCATATGCTCCAGCACTTACCAGAGAAAGGGGAATTTGCCCAATGAAAATGGAAAGCTCATTTCTGAAAAATTGTTTTCCATAAATCTTGCAAATTACTGTGCTCAAATATTCTAGGTTGTAGCCAGAGTTACCCCTGGGGAGTGATTATCAGGGAAATAACCATGAACAGCAATAAGACCCTGCACAGATCTGATGAGGATATGACCTTTCTGTGCAGGAGACATTTGCCTGTGTTGCCAGGAGCTCTGTAATTAATGGGGCACCGGAGAGCCTTCCTCTCTATGAGCCAATAATTAGTCCTCCTGGAGACACATATTCCGAACCATATCCAGGGTGTCATGTTCTGAATGCTGTTTGCTGAGCGGAATCCAATGAATGTGTGAGGGGCTAAGCTGTCTAAACCCCAATACCCCACCGCTCTTGAGGTCTTTGCTTTTCCCCCAGAGTGGTCCCACTTGAGGAAAACTAGGGTGATTAAGCAATACTTAGTTTCTACTTTCCTTTTGTGGGGGAGATACCTGATTTTGGTGTATCATGAATATCAAATATATCAAATGGTTTTGAACCCACAGGTTGTTTTGCTTCCATTTTACTTGTATATTTTGGGTGGTTGGTGTGAGATGGAGAACACTACCACCCATAGTCAGGGGAGGTGGAGACCTACCTGCAGGGTGGCAGTGCGTGGTTGTGCAGGTTGTGCCCTGCACAAGGATGCCAGCTGAAGGGGAGAGAGGGGGCCTGAAATCTAGCATGTGTCTTTGGGTACATTAGCACCCAGCCATCCTTAATTCTTTTTTTTTTTTCTCATCTTTAATTTTTAACTACACACCATATTGTTTTGTTTTTGTTTGTGTTGTGGCTGTGCCCCACGGCATGCGGGATCTTGTTTTCCTCAACCAGGGATCGAATTCATGCTGCCTGTGGAGCCTTAACCTCCCCCACTGGACCAGAAGGGAATTCCTCTACAAACCATATTGAATTTACAAACTAATAGTGTGCTGGGCTTTCATGTCCTGGCAGTCAGTTTTATAATTAACCAGCTAGCGGTCATTGAAACCTTGGGAGAATATGACAGTTGAAGCAAACCTTTTCAAACCAAAAATTAAGTTTGATACTAGGATATTGTCTGTGATCAGTATTTACTGGATAAAGAATCATTTAATCTGGTACACCATATCATGCTTTCCTTCTCCCATTCAATATGAAAGTCTAATATTGACATAAACAGATGGGATTGTTTATTCATAATCTCAGCATTAGAGTTAACTTTTGGTTAAAAACACGTTTTGAACACTAGTTGGCAAATTATGAAGCTTCAGTGCAATTAGCAACAATATTTGGCAGTCAAATGATGTTGAATTATCTTCCAGGGAGCCCATGAAGCTCTGGTTCACCTGAAGCCTGCATGGTAACTAATGGTTTAACATTCATCAGTGTGTGCAATTTTGCTCAATCAGTCTTCCCAGGCCAACGCTGTGTCCTTGGTAATGGTGCATTGGAAGCATTGCAGGCTTTAGAAGCAGAATTTTTTTTTTGGCCATACTATGAGGCTTGTGGGATCTTAGTTCCCCATCTAGGGATCAAACCCGTGCCTCCTGCATTGGAGGCATGGAGTCTTAACCACTGAACCCCCAGAGAAGCCCCCGGAAGGAGAACCTTAACCTCAGCCCTTTCCAGCTGAAGGAACTTCAGCATATTAGCTTCTGAGCGTCAACTTATTCATTTGTCAAGTGCCTTCTTCCCAGTTGTTGGAATTAGGTAGAATAGGTGAAGCATCCAGCGTGGAGCCTGGAACAATGTCATAGGTTCTCAGTAAATGCTAGTCTCCGCCTTCTCCCTTTAAATCAATCTTCAATGATTTCTGTATTAGTTTCCTAGGACTGCCTTAACCAAGTACCACAAGTTGGGTAGACAACAGAAATTTATTCTCACTGTTCTAGAGGGCAGAAATCTAAGAACGAGATGTTGCAGGGCCATGCTCCCCCTGGAGCCTCTAGGGAAGAATCCTTCTGTCTCTTGTAGATTCTGGGGACCTCAGATGCTCCTTGGCTTGTGACAGCAAAATGCCATGTCATCACAGTTTTTCCTCTGTGTCTTCACAAGATGTTCTCTCCGTGTGTCCGTGTCCAAATTCCCTTCTTCTATAAGGACACCAGTCATGTTGGATCAGGGCCCATCCTGATAACCTCATCTTAACTTGACTGCATCTGCAAAGACCCTATTTCCAAGTAAGGTCACATTCCCAGGTACCTGGGGTTAGGGTGTCCATATCTCTTTGAAGAACACAATTCAACCTGTAACAATTTCCTATCATCTGTAGGAAAATAATAATCATCTAGTAACTTTAGAATTTCTAGAAGGCTTTTATTATCTCTGCCCAGGGAGATAGATAGGGCTTAATATTTTTTGTAGAAGGGGATACTCCCATTAAAACTAGAGTTGTTTTGTTATAAGAGGTGAAGATATCAACTTATGTTTGGTGCAAAATTCCCTGGTTTTGCTAATTTACCAGGAGATACAATTCTTAAAAAAATTTATTTAAGATTTTTACCACAACCATATTTCCGTGTTGCAGCATAGTTTTTGTAATTTTCACAATATTTCCTGGTTGTTGTATATAAGTCTCTAGCCAAGAGTGTCTTGACTGAATCTAGTTTTCAACTGATGTCTTTCAGCTATATGTTTAACTATACAATACTGCCAGACCAGTCTTCCCAAATTAGTGCTGTGTTCTTGACGATTCTGTGATGTAAACAATGTATGTTCTAGTGTCAGACAGACTGGAAGTCATGTCTCAGTCCTACGTCTTTCCAGCCGTGTGAACTTGACATATTAAAAGAAAGTGGTAGAACAATATGTAAAATAAACATATATTTATATTTATGGGAAATATGGTGCTGGTATCTGCTCAGAAAAAGATCTAGAAGGACTCACACAAAAACCATTAAACAGGATAAGACCTAAGAAGTGGGGATGAAAATGAATGAGGGTGTGAAGACATTTCACATTTTACTATGTGTTCAGTTCAGTTCAGTCACTCAATCGTGTCCGACTCTTTGTGACCCCATGAATCGCTGCACACCAGGCCTCCCTGTCCATCACCAACTCTCGGAGTTTACTCAAACTCATGTCCATCGAATCGGTGATGCCATCCAGCCATCTCATCCCCTGTTGTTCCCTTCTCCTCCTGCCCCCAATCCCTCCCAGCATCAGGGTCTTTTCCAATGAGTCAACTCTTCGCATGAGGTGGCCAAAGTACTGGAGTTTCAGCTTCAGCATCAGTCCTTCCAATGAACACTCAGGAATGATCTCTTTTAGGATGGAATGGTTGGATCTCCTTGCAGTCCAAGGGACTCTCGAGAGTCTTCTCCAACCCCACTGTTCAAAAGCATCAATTCTTCAGCGCTCAGCTTTCTTCACAGTCCAACTCTCACATCCATACATGACCGTTAGTATTAAAATTTTTTCTTCAACAAGCATGTATTTTTCCTAGTTTTTAAAGAACCAATTCAAAATAAAAAAGCACCTATTTTTTTTTCTTTTTTTTTTTTTAAAAAAGCACCTATTTTAAAAGCAGGAAAATAGGTGATTTGGAAACTAAGGGAATCTGACAGTTTAAATTTACCTACACGAGTTCCTCTCTATTACTTACCAACTGGAAAGGATAATTATGGTATGGAGAAAATACAATTTGAGAAAAGAAATAGAAAAGAAAAAACTTTTTTCTTCTTACTGTTGTCTCTAATTGTAATTTCTTTTTTTTGATTTTTTTTAATTTTTAAAAATTATACTACTTTTTCTGACATGTACACACTACTGTATTTATTTATTTTGGGCTGTGTTGGGTCTTCGTTTTTGCATGTGGAGGAGGAAATGGCAACCCACTCTAGTATTCTTGCCTGGAAAACCCTGTAGACAGAGGAGCCTGATGGGCTACAGTCCATAGGATCCCAAAGAGCTGGACACGACTGAGTGACTAACAGTCAGTCAGTTTCTATAGTTGTGGAGAGTGGGGGTTGTTCTCTTGTTGCAGTGCACGGGCTTCCCATTGCGGTGGCGTCTCTTGCTGTGTGTGGGGCACAGGCTTCGGTAGTTGTGGCACGTGGGCTCATTGGCTGTGGCTTGCGGGTCCTAGAGCTTGGGCTCCATGTTGTGTGGCACCTGGGCTTAGTTGCTCCACTGTGTGTGGAATTTTCCCAGGCCAGGGATCGAACCTGTGTCCCTTGCACGGGCAGGTGAATTCTCATCCACTGAGCCACCAGGGAAGTCCTCTAATTGTAGTTTCTTTCTAACCCATAATAGTTCCTTCAGGAATCTGGATCTCTTTAATTGTCTTCCTTTACCAGAAAAAAATTTAAGAAATAAATACATTCTTTTATTACTATTGTCAGAGAAGTATTTGGAATTTTTGCTTCTGTTGTTGCTGATGTTGTTTTAAAATAGGCTTTATTTTTCAGCTGAAACCTGATTTTGCATTGTAAGCAAATGTTCTTACTTTTTTAAATGGAATTATCCCCAATCTAAAACATTCTGGGACGAATATATTCATTAACATTTTCAACGTGGTACTTCTGTGGTGGCCCAGTGGTAAAAAATCTGTCTTGCAACATGGGGCAACTAACTCCATGCATTGCAGCTAAGACCTGACATGGATAAAAACAAGAAAAGAAAATTTCAAAATGATTGTAAGTATCCTCAAAATAATAGTAGCAATGGTTCCTCAGTTATTTTTTTCTCCAATTCCCTTCAACAAATTCTGTTTTCTCAAATAGCGTATAGCTCAGCATTACATTTGTTACCATTAATAACAGCTTTTGAAAAAGCAGTGTATACTGGTTTTGAAAGATGAGGATTCTTCCACTTGTCTTGCCATTCAGACAAAATACTTATTAAAAAAAACTAGATGATGTAGCTAGGAAAGGAAATTATTTAAAAAATGTAATTTCCTTAGTTCATTTTCTTCAGTATCATTCTAATGTTATCATTCATTTAATTTCCAGTAGTCTTATAGAAAAAGTCTTAGTAAGAGATTATTCCTTTTTGATTTTTATTTTTTGAAAGGCTAAAAAAGTTTTCATGAAACGTTTTTTGAGTCTGAAAATGACTGGGTCTGAAAAATTATATTTGATTTATAGCTATGTATTAATATGAGTTATTAAGATATGTTTTCAGTAAATATAGAAAGTTTCATCATCAATTATTGACAGTTCAGAACAGATTGGTTAATATTAGTTGAATGCTTGACAGAAAAGAAAACCTGATTCTACTCTAAAGAGTAAAACAAGAACTAAGATCAAGTTGAGAGGTCACAGAGGATATTTCGAAACCATTCATATGTCACCACTGAGTACAAAGATGGTTTAAATGACCTTATGTACATATATGGTAGTACCTTGATTTGGGTAATGCTTCTGCCAGTTCTCATTGTTCTTTAACCCTAAGTCATTATCATCAACTTTTTTTCATTAAGAATTTATTAGTCACCTATATATACATACATGATAACATGCATAGTTGGTACCCAGAGAAGTCAGTATACAGCAACACAAATTGTGGCTATTGGTAAAACATTTGACATTGTGCCTTTCATGAATTATGTAGCATATGTTTGGCTACTCTCTGAGTTTACAGATAAAAGATGATATCCTGTTGGTTCTGTGTGACTTCAATGGATTGAATGTTGTTGACTGGTTCTCAGGTCTTCTGAATCCTTTGTGACAGTAAGTCCCAAACCTGGCCCACGGGAGTTCAAGAAATGCTCAAGAAAAGCAGCTGGGAGATAAAAGTATCAAGGGAGTAAATTTAATGCGGGGCCACATGCTACAACATCAACTTGAGTACTTGTTTTTTTAGAAAGAAGCAAAATAAAACATGTTCTTCTCTGTAACTGATGTGGCTTTGGGATTTGAAAAAGCAGAATAATTAAATTTTCATTTAAAAATCTTTTAAAATACAGTGGGATAAAAATACCATTTCTTTTTGTAAAAGAAAGCTGAGACATTGAAAAACTGAGAAATAGAATTCCAAGGAAAATAATGAAATTTCAACATTAGGAAATCCAGTAATACAATTCACATATTAATCAATTGAAGAAGAATAATCAAATGATGACCTCATTAGATGCTGAAGAGACACTTGATAGAATTCAATATTCATTCCTTATTTTAAAAGAAACTATTAATAAGCTTTGATAAAGGCAGAAACTACTGTGAATATCCTAATAATGAGACATTATGAGATGCTCGTTAAAGACAGGAATGGGAAAGGAATTCTACCATCATCATGTTATTTTGAATTTTGATCTCTAACTACATTCAGAAGCATATTCCAAATGAATTGAAAATCCAAATATAAAAAATTTACATAAAAATACTAATAGAGAGTATAGGAAGTTTTGTTTTTAAAAATAATCTTTGGGATGGAGATGGTCTTCCAAATAAGTCTCAAACAGCAAAAGCCATAAATAAAAGATTGACAAATCTGTCCTCAGAAATATCTTTTTAAGCTTCAATTTAATGAGTGATGCATAAACAAAGCTACACGTTAAGCAGCAGAGAGAGAGAGGGGGGCCATGTTTTCATAGAATCACAGGAGAACCATAAAATATAAAGAATTCCTTCGAATCCCAAGAAAAAGTAAATGAAAAGAAAAATGGGCAAACACAGCACCATTTATACATAAATAAAGATAAATGGCCAAGAAACATGAAAAGTAACCTCACAAAAGGAGTCTGGAAAATACAAATAAAAACAATGATAGTATGTTATTTTCATCCCCTCAAGTAAATGAAAATATGCTCTGACATTCAATTGATGGGAGTGTTTGTGTTATAACTATCTATGGAGAGCAATTTGGCAATGTCTTTCAAAACAGTAATACCATACACTCTGATTCAGTGATATATGCATTTGTATGTAAATATTTATTGCACCATTGTTTGGATTAATGAAAATAGCCGAACTGGGAAATAGTAGATCATTTTATGGTACACTCTATCCATAAAAGAGAGTGAGGTAACTTTAGCTATACTGACATGGAAGAAGTTTCTGACTTAATATTAAGCAAGTTTCAGAACAATATGTTTGGTACAGTCCAACACACATAATGATTAACACACATTTCAACACATGTAAACAAAACTGAGAACACCTATGTGTGCAAAATAAACACATGTACATGGGAAAAAGCCTGGAAAATCATACTGCAAAAAGTTTTTCTTTTTGCCTTGCCTGCTGCTGCTGCTGCTAAGTCGCTTCAGTTGTGTCCGACTCTGTGCGACCCCATAGATGGCAGCCCACCAGGCTCCCCTGTCCCTGGGATTCTCCAGGCAAGAACACTGGAGTGGGTTGCCATTTCCTCCTCCAATGCGTGAAAGTGAAAAGTGAAAGTGAAGTCACTCAGTCGTGTCCGACTCTTTGCGACCCCATGGACTGCAGTCTACCAGGCTCCTCTGTCCATGGGATTTTCCAGGCAAGAGTACTGGAGTGGGGTGCCATTGCCTTCTCGGAATCTTGCCTGAGCAAGTAATAATATGATGGGGATGAGTCCCACCCCTTAAGCCCCCATGGGGGATGAATAGAGAGATGAATAGAGATTTTGACTTTTTATTCTATCTCTGTAATGTTAGAATTTTGTTAAGGCAAAATTCATATTTGTAGTGTAAAATATTAATTACTAAAGGAGGGAAATGTAGTTTATACAGTGTAGAGATCATTGCTGTTTTCTTAAGCAGACATTAGAATCAACCAAGGTGTATGAAATTATTTACGACATTTTATCCATCAGGCTGATGCTGGGAAAGATTGAGGGCAGGAGGAGAAGGGGACGACAGAGGATGAGATGGTTGGATGGCATCACTGACTCAATGGACATGGGTTTGGGTGGACTCCGGGAGTTGGTGATTGATGGACAGGGAGGCCTGGTGTGCTGCGGTTCATGGGGTTGCAAAGCGTCGGACATGATTGAGTGACTGAACTGAACTGAACTGATCCATCAGGCTGGAAAAAAATGTTTCCATAGTAGGCAGGGGAGTTATTTTCTCACTGATGACATATTTATTTTCTTTAAACATCAATTAACATAATTTAGAGGAGCCTGGCGTGTTACAGTCCGTGGGGTTGCAAAGAGTTAGATACGACCGAACCGACTTAGCATGCAAGGTAATTTGCTACTTACTTGGAAAAGCTGCCTTCAACCCTGACTGCTGAAAAGGAAATTTGAGGATAAGCAGAACTCAGTTAAATGCAAGGTTTTTCAAATTGGAAATTAAGTATTAAAAAAAAAACAAACCCAGAACTTTTGAAGGCCTTGTTAATTGGTTGAAGTCTGTTGCTGAGTATGTCAGTGAACTTTTCAAAACCAGACGTTGAATCCCTCCTGCCTTCCATCTCTTCCTTCTCCTCCTCTCCTTTCTTCCTTTCTCCCTCTTTTCAATAGTTTTGTTTGTGGGCAGGCCAGGAAAGAAGGGCAGGGAACTTAAAGTATGTAATGTAATGATGTTGCAGACAGTTGGGCATGACTTTTAGTGACTGAATGACAACCTCAATGCAGTGATGTGGAGTGGACATGGACCCGTCAGAAGTTGGTCTCACAATATACTGCATATTTTTGATTTTCTAAGTACCCTTAGGTGCACTCCAACAACTCAGTCTATCTCCAGGCAGCCAGCCAGGAAGCAAATGGAAGAATCTGAGGCTAGGTCACAGGGAAAGCGCCAGGCTAAGGGAGAGCCCATGGAGCATTTCCAACTAATCAAATGCCAAACTTCAGATGGGGGTGAAGTGCAGCTGACGCACGGCAACAGGAGGCCTGGCAAAACAATATTTGGAATCAGGGGAGTTGCAGAAACTCCATGCTTATGGATTACCCAGAAAGATTCTTTTCTGAGACTATTTCAAAAGAGACATCTTGAATTATTTCTCCAGAGGACATTTTGATTCATCAGAGTTAGAGGATTCCCAAATGTGAGAAGGAGCGTATCTGTGTCTTCCCAAAGGCCAGAACAGTTTCCTGATGATTAGCAAGTCAGTTAACAATGTTTTGTACAATATTTTGTACAAGCCAGTACAATATTTTGTATGAGTGAAATCCTTACTTTCTTAACGTAGGTAGTTCACTGTTTCCAGTGTTGAGTTTCTTGTTATTTCTTATGTTTCTTTGTAGGTTACAAGCTCCCAATAACAGGGAGACAGGCCATCATCTAGTGTTCCTTGCACTGTTTTGTTCAATAGCACTTGAACATTCATCTCTTTCCTAACTCGAGCTTTATAACACCTCTGTCTCAGTGTGTCTGCTCCCCGGGGCACCCTATTTCCCATACATACAGGATTCTGAAAGTCAGTTTATTACTCTTAGTAGAATCTATTTATAATCCCTCAGGGCTGACAGAGATGTTGAGATATTGTTAGAACAATATTGAGGTATACATCTTGCTCCTCTATTGTCAAGTTTTTGGTACAGGTCAACCATTTGCTCAACTGTACATTGATGGCCTTTGGTATCAATCATAGGTCAATTAGCTGGCTTTGGCCACTTCAGCATTTCTAGCACTGTACGTGATGTTGGTTACTATTCCCTTGGCTCCTAGGGGAGGATGTGTTCTGGAATCTGAAACTACAAGGTGTTTCAAAACTCTCTCTTATCTCACCTGTGACTGCATTAAAAAAAAAAAATTGTTTGTTTTCTTTCAAATTACGTCACTGTGACCTAGGGCTCAAATTTTTTTCTTTTTCTTTTTTTTTCATTTTTGACTGTCATTTATTTCTCAGGTCTTCTTGCTTAAAATGCTAAGAAATCCCCAAATCTCTTGATATTCCTAATTTTGCACACATTTCTAAAGCATTAGGCTCCCACTTTTTCTTTTAATGAAACTTCAATGTTACTTTTAAAAAAGTTTTAATTGGAGGATAATTGCTTTACAGTGTTGTGATTTCTGCCATACAATATGATTCAGCCATAAGTATACATGGGCTTCCCAGGTGGCTCAGACAGTAAAGGATCTACCTGAATTGCAGGAGACCTGGGTTTGACCCCTGGATTGGGAAGCTCCCCTGGAGAAGGAAATGGCTACCCATTCCAGTATTCTTGCCTAGAGAATCCCATGGACAGAAGAACCTGGTGGGCTACAGTCCATGGGGTCGCAGAGTCAGACATGACTGAGCAACTAGCACTTATTGTCATTTATCTCCCCTCTGCTTTTGTCATTATACGAATAACTCCATAGCCAAGTCACTAAAAAAAATTTGTTTATTTGTCTGCACCAGGTCTTAGTTGTGCAGTTCCCTGATTAGGGATGGAAACTGGGCCCCCCCAACATTGGGAGCACAGAGTCTTAGTCTCTGGACCCCCTGGGAAGTCCCTGGGCTCCCACTTTTGTTTCAACTGTTATCAGTTTTGAGACCTCGGATTCCTCCTAAAAGGATTCTTGTCTCAGTAAACAGGGAAGAGAATTCTAGCAGATGAGGCTTGATTGGGCTGAAATCTCCTGCTTCGAGAGAATATGCTTCTGATGTACTGAAACTTTGGAGTGCACGCGAGAGACTGACATTTGGTTTCCTTTACCATGAAAGTGTAGGCTTCCCTCATAGCTCAGACAGTAAAGCTGCACCTGCAGTGTAGGGGACCTAGGTTCGAGCCCTGAGTTGGGAAGGTCCCCTGGAGAAGGAAATGGCAACCCATTCCAGTATCCTTGCCTGGAAAGTTCCAAGGACAGAGGAACCTGGCAGGCTACAGTCCATGGGGTTGCAAAGAGTTGGACATGACTGAGTGACTAACACTCACATACACGCACACACTCCAAGAAAGTGTAGGAGGCACAAGGGCTGCCTGAATGTGGGCTTCTATGACTGTCTCTGTGATCAGATATGCTTTGTTGAGCAGAACAGAAGTCTCTGACCCATCACCTACTTCCTTCTTGGCTTTGAAAGTCACAAGTAAGGCTGAGTCAAGCTAAAATGCATTCCACTTTGTTGGTCAGAATTCAGTTACACTGGGTAAGACATAAACCAGTTTCAATAACAGACAATAAGATTCATCAGAAACCACATAAGGTCAGAAACAGAAAGTCTAGTTACCCATCAGAGATGACAACCTATAACTGCACAAAAACTTTTACATAGGTGTTCATAGCAGCATTATTGATAATAGTCCCAAAGTGGAAATGACCCAAAGTATATCTGTCAGCTGAGGACAGGACAAGGAAAATGTGGTCATCCACACAACAGATATTATACAGCAATAAAAAGGAATGAGGGACCAGTGCAGGCTACAGTGTAGATGAGCCTTGGATAGGTTATGTGCTACATGAAAGAAGGCAGACACAAAGGTCACCATTGTCTGATTCCATTTACATGAAATGTCCAGAACAGGCAAACCCACAGAGACAGAAGACCAGTGGTTGCTCAAGGTCAGGGGTTGGGGCAAATGAGGAGTGACTGCTCATGGGTTTGCGGTCTCCGTTAAGAACATGTTCTTGAATTAACTTATAGTGATGTTTCTATAACCATGTTGTTTCTATAACCATATCCTTAAAAACGTTTATTTCTTTAAATCAAATGGATTATATCTCAACAAAATTGTTTTTATTTTTAAAGAAAGTAACAGACCACTTGGAAGGAATCAGTGAAAATACAGTGTTGGCAGCAGACACTTAGATCTGTGTGGCAACCGGGAAGCCGCACGTGAACTGCGTTTCCTTCCTGACAACATCCCCCGCCTACCACCTCCAAACTTATCTTCCTCACATCCTGTGTTTCTTACATCAGAACTATTACTCAGAACTCTCACTGATTCCCCATTGCCTAAAGTATTCTTGGTCTCAGACCCATGTGTCCAACCTTGAGTCCTACATGAATCTTTTGTTCTTGATTGCCTGGTTCTCCTCACCTCCTGCCAAACCCTCCCCAGTATTCCTGTTGGCTGACACCATTCTGACAGCTTGGAATATCACCTTACTGGCCTTTACTTTTTCTCTTCTTCAAAGATAACCTAGTACAAACCCCACCATCTTCATTGAGCACCCAAATCACCACAAGCGTTCCTTTCTTCCACTCCCCTTTCTTCATTGTCTGCCTCTTTCACTTTTCACAGTACATACAGTGCCTGTGCAAAAATTAAAGTGTCATATTTCCTTGTATATATCCTCTTCTCCCTTTCCCTGCTACTGGGATGAATCAGCTTGGGTTTTGAAGGATCCCTGATCCCCTTCCCAACTCATCACACAATCAAATGATAATCTCTAATATGTTAAAGAGCTTTGGGTGACAAAAAATGAAGCGGCCTTTATTCTTTTGGCTGTGCTGTGTGGTATGTGGGATCTTAGTTCCCTGACCAGGGATCGAACCTGCACCCTGGAAGTGTAGTGTCTTAACCACTGGACCACCAGGGAAGTCCCAATATGGTCTTTAAAAAATATTGTTTCCCTATGACTTTGCTGTACACTTGAGTACAACATTACAAATTAGCTATATTTCAATTAAAAATTTTCATTTTCCTATTGCTGACAGAAATACATTTAAGACTAGAGGATTTGGGATATAAAAATATAGAAGAAAATAAAAATTTGTCCTTAATTTGCCTGCCTTTCCAAAGGTAGCAGGAAAATTAGCATTTTCTTATACTAACATTGTATACACACACATACAACCAAGTAGTAATTTTATTTTATTTATTTTAGTAATTTTAAAACTCAGATGAGGAGATGAGCAGAAAGGCAATTTTCTAATGATTGAATCCAACCTTCTCTGTCAGCTCTGACTTTTGCTGACGGAGGAAAAACATTGTTTTTTGGTTAAATATTCACTTAGATTTACGGATCTCCTCGTCCTTTACTCTCGCTCTTTGCCCATCCTTCCAGTCTCTGCACTTGGCTGGACTGGTGAAAGGATGATCTTTACAAAACCAAAGGATGGTCTCCCTGCTCCACCCTCCCCACCCTGAGTCTCCCAATTTAAGACCTTCAGTAGCTCCCACTGGCCACCAGAAAAAGTTGTAAATCCTTCGCAAGCCTTATAGGACCTTCATAGTCTAGCCCCAGTCTCCCTTGAATCTCACCTCTTGCTGCTTTTTCTAATGCATTAGAATATTTACTTTTACCTAGACATAACAAATGCTTTCAAACCTTTGGTTCACTCTGCTTCCTCTGTATAGCACACTTTTTGCAGCTTTCATCACCAAGCGAATATCCTTTGCAATACCCAATTTAAATGTGCCTTCTCTGCATAATCTTGCTTGACTCATTCATGCTGAACTAATCTTTCCCTTAATATACTCTCTTAGCACTGTGTACCTCTACCTCTATTACTGCATTTATTACACCGCATCAGAACTTGTTTGTTCCTTCCTCTGAAATGTGAACTTATTCAGATTTACTTATATTCTTTTTTTTTTTTTTTCTTTTTTGCCTTCCAAAGTGGAGTATTATTTCCAGACCACTGAAGGTGCTAAATAATGGTTGACAATAAAGTGAAATAATATTTCTTTAAGCGTTTGTATTAGCTGATTTAAGGTTAACAGAATAGGTAAGAAATACAGGAAATAGTGTGGGATGCCTGGGTGAGGAAATGAAAGCTATGTTGCTTGATAGGGGGTTATTTACAAGCTGGTAATGAAAAAATAACTGTCCTTTTATGATTCCTCACTGAACCTGGACTGAGAAAGTCACCAAATCTCCACACAGATGTGACTGACAAAGGACTGTTAACCGCGTTCTCTAGAGAACTAATTCTAAAGTGAGAGCATGGCATTCCAAATAGTTACACACATTTATCTTAAAATAAAAAATGTGCCAGTGTCCACTGACAGATGAGAAAAATGAACAAAGCTTGGTATATGCATGCAGTGAAATATTACTTAGCCTTAACTTGGAAAAAACCGTCACAAGCTACAGCACGGATGAACCTTGAGGACACTAAGGTTAAGTGAAATAAGTGCTAAGTGAAATAAGACTTTCCCAAAAAATACAATCACCATATGATTCCATTTTGATGAGTTACCTGGAGAAGTCAGACTCATAGAGACTGCAGAAAGGTGGTTGCCGAGGACCAGGGGGTAAAGGGAAGTGGGAGTTATTGTTTAACAGTTTACAGAGCTTTGGTTCTGGAGATGGACAGTGGAGATGCTTGTATAACCATGCAAGTGTACTTTATAAACATGGGCTAAAATGGTAAATTTTATTTATGTATTGTTTTACCATAACTAAAAATTTAAAAAGGTTAGAAAATGTAAGAGGATATATGATCCATTGTTTTGTCTACTGGAGGGGAGAATTCTAGATTTTTGTAAAGCTTGAAGCTGACAGAATTTAGGAACCCTTTTTATAGAAAAAAAAAATGACCAATAAACAACAAGGTGGAAAAGCAAGTGTTTACTTAGAACGAGGACGTGAAGGGGTTGTGTAAGGGAGGGTTCCTAAGGAAGCTTAAACTTCCTTCGCTTCTATGAGGATGTGCTTCTGTTGATCGTCTAAGTTCTGTATGTCTTCTGACTGTCCCGTGTGCCTTGACCACACGGCAGCTGGGCTGTGCTGAGGAAGGCTTTCCTGTGGGGTGTACAGTGTGGCCTGGAGGATCCCCCACCTTTACAGCTCATTAATGGCTAGATATGGATGAGATTCAAGTCAATACAATCATCAGCTTCCTCTTCATTTTCCTGAGACAAGTCATGGAGCCTTGAGTCCAGTGTAGACCTGTTTTATCTCTGCATCCCAGTGCACTAAGACTTCAGTAAAAATATCTGGGCTACTCTACGTGTGTGAGGTTAGTGCTTTTATGCATGTTCCTTTGGGCGTTTTTTCCTAGCAAGGTTGGTGTTTTGTTTGCTTGTTTTCCGCCATGCCACAGGGCTTGCAGGATCTTAGTTCTTCGACCAAGGATGGAACCCTGGGCCCTTGCAGTGAAAGTGCTGAGTCCAAACCATTGGACCATCAGGGGATTCCCATGGTCAATGTGTTTAAAGTTGGTTGATTGTCAGTCTTATGGCTCTAGAGTAGGGACAATAAATGCAAATGTAAAAACCAAGCATTGTCTTTTAGTTTTTTAGTTAATGCCTTCTGGGGAGAAAAAGCAATGCCAAGTGGGTATGGAGCATGTAACAGGCTCCCTCTGGAAGCAGGGGTCCTGTCCTGTGCACCTTTGGGGGCTGCAGCTACCCCGCCCAGCGTGGCCCACCCTCTTCCCTGGAGCCCCCAGCCTGCCTGGTGACAGCCCTCATCAGCGCCTTAGGAGTCAGCTGCTTTCCAGATCTGCTGGGTTCTCGTTCAGTTGCAAAGAGTTTCCTGGAAAACGACAAAGTCAAAAATGCAGAAGGGGAATTCCTCTGGGAGAGTTTCTGGGGAAAAAATGAAACCCCTTTTCCTTACAAAGTCTGAACTGTGGAACACT
The DNA here is from genome assembly GCF_019320065.1 of Cervus canadensis. NCBI lineage: Eukaryota > Metazoa > Chordata > Mammalia > Artiodactyla > Cervidae > Cervus > Cervus canadensis. Next base: position 77,190,356 of record NC_057386.1, read on the forward strand.
CCCCTGCCTCTGACTCATGTTTAATTGTAGCTTAATGGCTGTTCTTCAAAAATATTCTTCTGTTACACTTATTTTTAGGTTCTGTTTAAACCATGAGACATAAGGAATGAGAAATAATTATTTTGAAATAAGAAGAAAGGTGATGATGTAATTTTTATATTTAATTCAAGGAACATGGCAAGAAATGAAATAGAGTGGATTGAGTTAAAGCAGTATTTCAAAAATCAGATTTTCTAAATTATCCTTGGTCTCAGCTACTCTGGATTGTAGATGAATAAATCCCTCAACTAATGAATGATAAGGCTAGAAGTCTGGGCTCTTGAAAAGAAATGACTGTTTTATCTAATTATAGGAGCAATGCATATACATTAGAATGTTTCTGTCTACAGAAAGAAATGAAAGAAGAATTCCAAAGAAAAATACCCTATAATTTTACATTTCAGATATAATCTCCATAGACTTTTGGGTTAATGTTTCAGTGTATTTTCCTTTAGGGTTTAATATAGACAATAATTTTTTTCTAAAAATGTGCAATTTGGAGATTTAGAGAATATGCTAAATAGACTCTGCATTTAAGAATCTAACATTCAGAGTTGTGAATATTTTTAGCAATCTATGACATGTAGAAACACAATTTTGCTGACAGGTTGGTAAGCAGGAATGAGTCAACTGGCTGGTGAGTCACAAAGTGGCTGCCAGTTGCCCCATCTCAATTTGACTTTGCTGTTCTCTGTGGGAGAAGAGCAACTAACTGTCTAGTTAGTTGCTTCAGTCATGTCCAAGTCTTTGTGACCCTATGGACTCTAGCCCAGCAGGCTTCTCTGTCCGTGGGATTCTCCAGGCAAAAATACTAGAGTGGGTTGCCATGCCCTCCTCCAGGGGATCTTCCTGACCCAGGGATTGAACCTGTATCTCCTGTGTCTCCTGCACTGGCAGGCAGGTTCTTTACCACTAGCACGCCACCTGGGAAGCCCATCATTGCTTAGTATCTCCCAATACACACTCTCCCCTTCTTCATTGGTTGGCTGTTTTGTTGTCCAACTAAAAGAAGACAGTACTAATTTCCTTTGTAAATATGTGACTCAGTTTTGGCCAATGAAATGTAAACAGAAGTGTACACAACTCCTGAGAAGTATTGTTTTTCCGTTTCTCCTGAGTGGAATACAATTGCTAGGGTTGGAGCTCAGCAGCCACCTTGAACCCGAAGGATAGGCACCTCAATTTACAGAAAGCTAACTAAGAAAGTATGCTGGTCACTGCATTTTGTGGAGCCACCGTACTGGTCTTGGGCTGCCCACCCCCAGATGTCTTCTCTAGAAAAGAAAGATACATTTCTGTCTTAAGCCAATGTAAAAAAGTTTTTTTGTTGTTGTTGTTTGTTTTTGTATTCAGCTAAACTTAATCATAATAGACACAGGCTTGTTTACTATCATTTACCTAGCGTGGGAATATGTGGGAATATGAAGAAGAAGTGACCTCATTGTGGAGAACAGAGCCAGGAGGCATTCTGGTCTTGGTTTAATGTCTATTCTTGTCTATTCCTGCCTTATGTTGTCTCCTGAGACCCAGGGCCTGCAAACATAGCTCATAAAAAATGGGCCTTGCTCTGTGTTTCTGTGGTGAGATGGGCTTGGAGTGGGGTGAGGAGTCCCTCCAGCCTCACGTGAAGGCCAGGACTGGCCAGGGAGGAGTAGAAGGCAAGAACAGCCAGAAGGCAAAGGCATCCTCCACAGAGGGGGCGATTTACGTAATTATTCTTTAGGAATGTGCGGGGACACCCAGGATTCTCTGAGACCCTCTCAGAGAGTCTATGAGGTCAAAACTGTTTTCACAATACTACTAATAAGTAGTAGTAGTAGGGCTTCCCCGGTGGCCCAGCAGTAAGGAAGCTGCTGCAGGAGACGTGGGTTTGATCTCTGGGTCGGGAAGATCCCCTGGAGGAGGGTATGACAACCTACTCTGGTATTCTTGCTTGGAAAATTCCATGGACAGCGGAGCCTGGCGGGCTGAAGTCCATCAGGATATGTAAAAGAGTCAGACACAACTGGAACGACTTAGCATGCACTGATGTGTTGCACAACTTTTCTAAAATCTCTGACAACTGCTGTTCTAGGATTGCCCTAAAGAGAGCTTGTCTCAGCCACACTGACTCGCATCCGTGTACTTTTATGGCAGCCCTGGCAAACAAGTACAGTGGCTTTTTCTGACACCCTGGAGAGGGCTGCAAGGGCGAGGAAGGAGGCAGGTCTGCTCATCACAGAGCCTCTGTCCACCCTTTAGGGCTCCTTTACTTCACCCCTCCTAATGGCTGCGACTCCTCCTCATTTGAAAAATTTGTCAGTTCTCCAGAGTTTAAAAAAAGTTCTAAAAAATTAAATGGACAGAACTTAAAGGAATTATTTTGCTGTGTGTTGTGCTCAGTAGCTCAGTCGTGTCCAAGTGTTTGTGGTCCCATGGAACATAGCCTGCCAGGCTGCTCTGTCCATGGGATCTTCCAGGCAAGAGTACTGGAGTGGGTTGCCATGCCCTACTCCAGAGAAAGGAGTTATTTAATGTGGGAGTAAATAGGGCCTGAAGAGGAACTCTCCACCTCCCTCAGTTTACAGATGAGGTACTGTAACTGTCCCAGACTGGGCTGTGGTAACTGACCAGAGCATCACTTCCTAGTGAAGAGGCAGAATAGAAGCTCTGCTATTGAGTGCCTCACACCAATCTGGATGTTTTCAAGTCCTCCAGGCCCCCAAGGAGGGATTTAAAGTGTGTCTGGGGTTGAAGAAGAAGCCAGAATCCTGGGTATACTTTTTTCTGTCCATCCCCATTGTCCCCCATCTCTTCCCACAGTTCCTCCCAACTGGAATAAGCGAGGATGGGAAAGATGGAAAGGATGGAATGTCTCATCCTTCCCCAGAAGGGCAGGGAGCCCCAGGGCTGAATCAGTGTCATCAACACTCTTAGTTTGCCTGGGATTCAGGAGTTTGCTCCTAAAACTGGGACAGTCTTGGGCAAGCTGGGATTGAGGGAGTTAACCTGGGCTTAGCTCTCTCAGGCCCACAGGCCTTTCATTTAACACACACTGAGAGGAACCCTGTGATGTGTCAAATTGAACTTGGGTTTGTGGTTTTCTGAAGATATTGAAGAAATCTTTTTTTTAGCTTTGTTGTTCTCAGGCAGGGGAATTCCCATCTCCCTAAGTGGCATTTGGAGATGATTGGTAGCATTTTTAAAAATTGCACCCCTATCTGCAGCATGCTGTTGGAATTTAGTGAGGTGGGGAAATGCCCGTGATAGTCCCCACGATGAATCATTGTCTCACATAAAAGGCAAGCGATGACCCATGATTGCCAGAGCAGGATTGCCTAGACTTGTATTTCAAGCTCGGAGTGTTGCTAAAGAGGCTGAATCCCTTTTCCCTCTTGCTCTGGGGCTTTAAGTCTCAGTGACATTCCCTGGGATTAGGACACTTCTGGAGCTTATAATTTAAAGAAGGAAATTACATGTAGATGTAGACTTTTTGCAAAATATTACCTCCTTACAAAACAAAGTCTCTGTGATTAGTGAAAAAGGGATCTGGAGCATGAACTAGACATCTCAGAGGCCAAAAGCCTAGGACAGGAACAACGTGAACTACTGGAAAGTAAGGATGAAGCAGAATGAATCTCTTAGCCATTGGGGTCAAGGGTCATAACCAACTCCTCCATGAGGAGAGACTAGAGATTGAATACAGAAGCTTCCCTGTCATCCTTACAGATCATTGTATAACTATGTACACAGTGTTCATTATAGTGCAATCCATTTGTCATCCTCATAAAATTCCAACTTAGGAAAACAGAAGGCTGCTTGGACAGGGCAAGCTTGGCATCAAGATCTTGAAGGTTACCAGTGCAGAGAAAGGGTTTCCCTGGTGGCTCAGTGGGTGAAGAATCTGCCTGCAACTCAGGAGATGCAGGAGACACAGGTTTGATTCCTGGATTGGGAAGATTCTCTGGAGTAGGGCACGGCAACCCACTCCAGTATGCTTGCCTGGAGAATTCTAATGGACAGAGGAGCCTGGCAGGCTACAGTCCATGGGGTCGCACACAGTCAGACATGACTGAGCGACTGAGCACACAGCGGGGAGAGGGAAGAGGAAGGGAGAAAAATAGGGATAGGGGTTAAGAGGTGCAGACTATTATGTATAAAATAGATTAGCTGCGAGGATGTATTGTACAGCGCAGGGGATATAGCCAATATTTTATAATAACTACATATGGAACACAAACTTTACAAATTGTGAATCACTATGTTATATGCCTGAAACTTACATAAATATTGTATGTCAACTATACCTCAATTTAAAACATTTTAAAAAAGGATCCTGAAGCTCAGAGTGGCAAAAATGGGTAAGAATCACCCCTGTGGGAATGGTGTCTTCCTGAGGGATTTATTTTTCCCTGCTTGGGATGCTCTGTAGTATAGAAATAGAAGAGACCCTGCAACAAAGCCAGCTCAAAATAATTTCCAGTTTACACAGAGGCTGTTTTTGGCCTGTCATGTGATTATTATAATACTGACTTGATAATCTTTTTGGAATATCTTTATCCATGAACTCTCTAATATTTATTGAACACCTGCTGCAACCCCCTTCTAGCCTGTTTTCTTTTACTACAGAGGCAGGAAAGCTAGACATGTTGCCCAGACTCACTGGTGACTGGGATTTTAGCTTCTACCCAGCTCAACCACATGGCTGGTTTTCCTGGGGCAGCTGGGTTATGTCCATTGCCCTGGCATAATTATTAGTTCATTCTCATGGGTCTCACTGGGACTTGAGGTGGGCGACTCTGTCCCTGGGCAGAAGCATCACCTTTTCCAGGGAAGCCGTGGCAGTTTCTGATGTGTTACAGGCGTTGCGTGACAGGCAGCGGGGGCAGTGCTGTTTCTGCTGCATCTGCCCTGTCAAGTGGTTGGGCATTTCCCCAGGTGCTCTATTTCTGCCCCTGTAGCATCTAAACCCATTTCCCTGGGAAAATGTCCAAATGTTCCCCAACAGTCTTGGACAAATGCCTGGTTTTCTTGGGAAGTCTGTCAAGGTTCCTGCTAGATTTTATCTATATTGTAAATGCCAACATGCACAAATTTCTACTTCTTTTTATCTTTGAAATTGGGATGCTTCTTACAATCAATGACATATTATAGTCATAGTGTAATTAGTTGCATTATATCTTGGTGTTTTACTTAATAATGACATGCCTTACAAATAGTAGCATCTTACTTAACTGTAAGGAAAAACTCTAACAGACACCATATCGTCTATTTTGGTCTGCTTGGGCTGCCATAACAAGACATCATAAACTGGGCAGCCTAAATAACAGCTTATTTCTCACAGTTCTGGAGGCTGGAAATCCAAGATCAAAATTTAGGTGATTTGGTTTCTGGTGAAAAAGTTATTTCTGGCTTGCAGACAACTGCCATCTAGCTGTGCTCTCATTTCATCTATCTTCATGTGTGTGTCCAAAGAGAGACAGAGACAGATAAAAAGAGAGAGAGATGGGGAGAGGGGAGAGGAGAGAGAATGAGATTGCACTTGCACAGGATAGTAAGCAGTTCTGAGTGTTCTCTGGTGTCTCTTTTCACAAAGGACACTAATCCTGTGGAATCAGGACCCCACCCTTAAGACCTTACTTACCCTTAATCACTTCTTTAGAGGCCTTATCTCCAAATACAGCCATGCTTGTGGGTTAGGGCTTCAACACATGAATTTTGAGGGGACACAAACACTGAGCCCATTTGTTGTTCAGTCACTCAGTTATGTCTGACTCTTTGCAACCCCCCATGGACTGCAGCATGCCAGGCTTCCCTGTCCATCACCAACTCCCGAAACTTGCTCAAACTCATGTCCATTGAGTCGGTGATGCCATCTAACCATCTCATCCTCTGTCGTCCCCTTCTCCTCCTGCCTTCAATCTTTCCTGGCATAAAGGTCTTTTCTAATGAGTTGGCTCTTTGTATTAGGTGGCCAAAATATTGGAGATTCAGCTTCAGCATCAGTTCTTTCATTGAATATTCAGGGTTGATTTCCTTTAGGGTTGAATGGTTTGATCTTGCAGTCTAAGAGACTCTCAAGAGTCTTCTCCAACACCACATTTCAAAAGCATCAATTCTTCGGCACTCAGCTTTCTTTATGGTCCCACTGTCACATCCATACATGACTACTGGAAGAACCATAGCTTTGACTAGATGGATTTGTTGGGAAAGTAATGTCTCTGCATTTTAATATGCTGTCTAGGTTGGTCATAGCTTTTCTTCAAAGGAGCAAGCATCTTTTAATTTCATGGCTGCAGTCACCATCTGCAGTGATTTTGGAGTCCCCCAAAATAAAGTCTGCCACTGTTTCCACTGTTTCCCCATCTATTTGCCATGAAGTGATGGGACCAGATGACCTGATCTTAGTTTTTTGAATGTTGAGTTTTAAGCCAACTTTTCCACTCTCCTCTTTCACTTTCATCAAGAGGCTCTTTAGTTCCTCTTCGCTTTCTGCTATAAGGGTGGTGTCATCTGCATATCTGAGGTTGTTGATATTTCTCCCAGTAATTTTGATTCCTGCTTATGCTTCATCCAGCCCGGCATTTTCATAAGTTAAATAAGCAGTGTGACAATATATAGCCTTGACGCACTCCTTTCCCAATTTTGAACCAGTCCATTGTTCCATGTCTGGTTCTAACTGTTGCTTCTTGACTTGCATACAGGTCTCCAGTACTCTTGCCTGGAAAATCCCATTGACCGAGGAGCCTGGTAGGCTACAGTCCAAGGGGTCGCAAAGAGTCGGACATGACTGAGTGACTTCACTTCACTTCACTTCTCAGGAGGCCGATGAGATGGGCTGGGATTCCCATCTCCTGAAGAATTTTCCAGTTTGTTGTGATCCATACAGTCAAGGGCTTTATTGTAGTCAATGAAGCCAAAGTAGATGTTTTTCCGGAACTCTTTTGCTTTTTTTATGATCCAGTGAATGTTAACAATTTGATCTCTGGTTCCTCTGCCTTTTCTAAATCCAGCTTGAACATCTGGAAGTTCTCAGTTCATGTACTGTTGAAGCCTAGCTTGGAGAATTTTCAGCATTACTTTGCTAGCATATGAAATGAGTGCAATTTTGTGATAGTTTGAACATTCTTTGGCACTGCCTTTCTTTAGGATTGGAATGAAAACTGACCATTTCTAGTCCTGTGGCCACTGCTTGAGTTTTCCAAATTTGCTGGCATATTGATTGCAGCACTTTCACAGCATCATCTTTTAGGATTTGAAATAGCTCATCTGGAATTCCATCACCTCCACTAGCTTTATTCATGGTGATGCTTCCTAAGGCCCATGGAATTGACTTCACATTGCAGGATGTCTGGCTCTAGGTTAGTGATCACACCATCATGGTTATCTGAGTCATTAAGATCCTTTTTGTATGCTTAAATCAGGTAGAGTAGATTATATTGTTAGTAACTGAGCATCCTGAACAATATAGAATGCAAATAAAGAAGGAACCTAAGATAAGATGGCTGGAATTAATGTAATTAAGTCCTTGGTCACCTTTTTCCTTTTTATTCTACCTGGTTTTAAAAAAAGGTTGTGTGAATCATGGCTTTCCAGCAGAGAACAAGGGGTATTTTGCAATGCCTGATAGTTTCTTAAAAACTTGTATGTCCTATCCCCTTTCAGAGTGGCCTAAGCTTTTCTCTGTCACTTACCTTCCTCACTTTTATTATACTTGAATTTCTTCCCATTTCTCCCCTTTTTAAATCATAAAAGAAACTCTTAGAAGACCTAATTGTTAAGTAGCATTGTGGGCTTTTAAAAAATTTGTTTTTCCACAGCGTGGTCCAGGACCAAGCAGATATGTGTAAATCAAGTCATTCTGCAATATCCTTATCATCACCACCCTTATCATCATCAATGTTATCACCAAAAGTACATAAGTGTGCATGTGACTATTGAAGTTAGTTTCTGTTAGCAATCCTTACTGTTCCTTTTCTTGACATATCTCTTGAATTTGACTCTTTCTATCTAGACTGGTGCTATCCTGGCTGGGATCTCGAGGTCTCTCACTGGCTAATTGCAACATTCTCCCTGCATCTAGCTTTGTGCTTGCCTTTCCAGTCAACTCTCCTTACAATAATCATGGTCTCTCAGGTATCTTAGGAGTCTTGGGTCTTGGAAGTTGTGGCTGAGCAAAGCAGGGACTGAGATGCTTCTGGGAAGAGGTATTAGACATTTTCCTTACCTAGGCATTCATTTATATTTATTGTTTTACTCAAGGGCTGGACAAATTCTCACAAGAAAACCAAACCAAACCAAAACTGAACCTTGTCCAGCCTTGTCAGGAGGTTCTGACATAAACCAGATTGTAAGAAAGGTACTGGTGCACACACACTGATACACACACACACAATATGCACACACTGAATTAGAATTCATGATAGGAAATCTGGTACAGTGAGACATCCTGAGATCAAGGACTAAGCATTTAATTTGGATAATGGCTCCACCTGCAAGCTTTACCTGGTGACATGTATGAGTTCCTGGGGGAAAGAACTGAGTGCATTATTTAGGGTAAAACTAGACCATTGTAATAAAGAGGTTCACAACAAACAAGTAGGTTAAAAGAAGATAGAAGTTTATCTCTTTGTTAGCCACAGTCCAAGGTGAGCTCTGCTCCATAAATTCATTCAGGGATTCAGGTACCCCAGTTTACGCTTCTCTCTCCTAAATCCTGAATTCCAATTACATGATTGGAACTGAGTCACAACCAGTCAATATTTTAACTGGAGGGCAGATGAGACTGAGTGGAGGGAATACATTATAATACTCTAGGGCCTGGACCTGAAAGTGGCATATATCATTTATGCCCAAATTCCACTGGCGAGAAGTCATATGGCTTCATCTACCTGTAAGGAGGGCTGGGAAATGTAATCCCTAGCTAGGGGGCTATATATATGCACCTATAACTGTGTTATTTTGGCAGATGGAGAGGTTGGGCTTTGGGGGACAACTCTGATACATTGGGTATATAAAAACATGTAGGATTATAATGTCTTGGGATCTGGGTGGTTTTGCCATTGGACAACTTTGCATTGAACTTTCTGTCTCTTTGGAGGGGACCTCCTGGTTCTAGTGTCCAGGACTGAGGTGGTTGTGATTACAGCAGATCTGTTTTTATGGTCCTGGAGTCTTCCTTTGAAGAATACGTGTGGGCTCCTTCACCATCAGTCATGGTGGTAGTAAGCTGGAGGGTTTTTGGAAATATACAGGAAGAGGAACTCTGGGAAAAGACTGGACTTCCTGTTACTCAATCAGTGACTACTTAGCATATTAAGACCAGGGGTAATTATTCAAATGTGGCCTCATTTATACTCTTAGGCAAATGAAGCCTGGGAATTCCACTCACAGACTTATGTTATTATTATTAGTTTGCATGGGAAAAACCTTGCTGTATACCCTTGCTGCCAGGATCAAGTGCAAACTCTTTCACATAATATTCAAGGCTTCTCACCTTTTCAAGGCTCATTCCTACCACCTCTCCACATCTAATCTTTCCTTACCACCCTCCAAGCCCTGGCTGGAGTGTATTAATTCCACTCCTCCAGGTGTGACAAGTATTTTCATGCCCCTGTGCCTTTGCTCTTACTGTTTCAGGTGCCTGGAATGCCCTTCCTGTCCTGGACTAGTCTTACTCACCCTTTAAGTCTCATAGTAACTAGTAATAATGATGACAGCTAATAATTAAGCACTTGTTATATGCCTGTCACTGTTCCAAGCACTTTACATGGTTTGAAGTGAAGTGAAAGTTGCTCAGTCATGTCCAACTCTTTGTGACCCCATGTACTGTACAGTCCATGGAATTCTTTAGGCCAGAATACTGGAGTCGGTAGCCATTCCTTTCTCCAGCTAGCCAACCCAGGGATAAAACTGAAGTCTCCAGTGTTACAGGTGGATTCTTTACTATCTGGGTCACCAAGGAAGCCCAAGAATACTGGAGTGGGTAGCCTATCTCTTCTCCAGCAGATCTTCCTGACCCAGGAATTGAACTGGGGTCTCCTGCATTGCAGGAGGATTCTTTACCAGCTGAGCTACCAAGGAAGCCCTTTTTACATTTTAAATGGTTCAATCTCTTAATTTTCACAACAGATATGAGATAAGTACTAATATTATCCTTATTTTACCACTGAAGAAACAAGAGCATATGGAAGTCACTTAGAGGAGTTCCCTCAAATCAGTGCAGATGGTGACTGCAGCCATGAAATTAAAAGACGCTTGCTTCTTGGAAGAAAAGTTATGACCAACCTAGACAGCATATTAAAAAGCAGAGATATTACTTTGCCAACAAAGGTCCATCTAGTCAAAGCTAATGTTTTTCCAGTAGTCATGTATGAATGTGAGAGTTGGACCATAAAGAAAGCTGAGCGCCGAAGAATTGATGCTTTTGAACTGTGGTGTTGGAGAAGACTCTTTGAGAGTCCCTTGGACTGCAAGGAGATCCAACCAGTCCATCCTTAATCAGTCCTGAATATACATTGGAAGGACTGATGCTGAAGCTGAAACTCCAATACTTTGGCTGCATGATGCGAAGAACTGACTCACTGGAAAAGACCCTGATGCTGGGAAATATTGAGGGCAGGAGGAGAAGGGGACAACAGAGGATAAGATGGCTGGATGGCATCACTGACTCAATGGACATCAGTTTGGGTGAACTCCGGGAGTTGGTGATGGACAGGGAGGCCTGGCGTGCTGCAGTCCATGGGGTCGTAAAGAGTCAGACATGACTGAGCGACTGGATTGAACTGAACTAGAGGAGTTCCCTGGTGGCCCAGTGCTTAGGACTCGATGCTTTTAGTGCTGTGGCTAGGTTCAGTTTCAGGTGGGGGAACTAAGATCCCACAAGCTAGGTGGGGGTGGAGGGGGGGAAGAAGAAGTCACTTAGAAAATGAGTGTCAGAGCCAAAATTTGAACCCAGGAGATGACTCCAGAATTGAATTCATGACCAATATGTTGCATGAAGTTTCCCCACCCCTGAGCCCACACCAGCCAACCTTTTCCGTGCTTCCATGAACCAAAACTGGATTAAAGGTATTCGTTTTCTATCTTTGCAGTCTGCTTGTTGGTACACTCTCTAACATTTAGTAGAAGTCAACAAATGTGTGATGGTTAATTTTAGGTGTTAACTAGGCTGGCCTATAGTACCAGTTATTCAATCAAAGACTAATCTAGGTGTTGCTGTGAAGGCATTTTGTAGATACGATTAACATGGACAATTCATTGACTTTATTTTTTTCTTCCAGTTTTATTGTGATGTAATTGACATAAAACACTGCATAAGTTTAAGGTGGATAAATGTAATTAACACTGCCTTTTGCATCCTAAACTTTTTTCTCTTCTTTCAGTTTTATTGAGATATAATTGACATACAGGACTATGTAAGTATTTGTCTTTGTCTGACTTATTTAACTTAGTGTAATACCCCTCTAGATCCATCCATGTTGTCGAAAATGACAAGATTTCATTCTTTTTTATGGCTGAGTAACATTCCATTGTATGTATATACCATCTTTTCTTTAATCCATCCATCTGGGTACTTCGGTTGCTTCATTAATTCGGCTATTGTAAATAATGCTGCTATGAACATAGGAATGCAGATACCTTTTCTAATTAGTAGCTTTGTTTTCTTTGGATAAATACCCAGGAATGGAATTACTGGATCATATGGCTATTTTTTAACTTTTTGAGGAATGTCCATACTGTTTTCCATAGTGGCTGCACCCATTCACACTCCTACCAACAGTATATGAGGGTTCCCTTTTCTCCAAATCCTGGCCAACACTTGTTATTTGTTGTCTTTTTGATCATAACCATTCTGACAAGTATGAGGTGATATTTCATTGTGGTTTTAATTTGCATTTCCCTGATGGTTAGTGATGTGGAGCATCTTTTCGTGTTTATAATCAGTTGACTTTTAGGATATTGTCCTTGATATCTGTATGGGCCTAATTTAATAAGATGAAAGTCTTTAGGAGTAAAACTGGTGTTTCCATGAGGACTGTAGTGAATTTCTAGCCTATTGGCTTGCTCTCTCGATTTCTGACTTGCCTGGTCAGTTCCCACAATTTTGTCAGTCAAGTCTTTGCAATAAATCTCTGTAGAATTCTGACTGATAAAGTGTATTGCACTTAATGATGTAGGCTGGTTTATAAAATGTTAGTATCATCATTGTTTCTTCAATTATAAATCTACTCTTGACCTCCTCTGTGATATATTTTAGTATTTTTCAGGATTCCAAAGTTTTTAATATGATTACATTTGGGCAAGCTTTGAGTTTTCTCCTGGATCACATGTTCTACAAGAACTAGGTGGTTCTTTTGCATCATCCTCAAAACCCCAAACTAATTGTCCTTTCAACAGAAATAAATTTTAACTATGAGGCAAATGGGGCTTAAAGCTTCAGGGCCACTCCCTTATATGGACTGTTCCAGGCTCTGAGAGATTCCTAGTAATGTGTTCACATGAAACTCTGTTTTTCATAAAGCTTAAAAGAGGAAGCTGTTGAAAGGAATGAATTTGGAAAGAGATTTTGCAATATTTTAATACTTCTGAGAAATTACAGATTTGATTTGGATCTACATAAAGGATGTCTACTTTAGTCATATTAAATATTTTTATTAAGAAAAAAAGAGAAAAATAAATGGAATGTGAAACAAAGAGTGATTAAGAGGAATGGCAAAATCAGTAGAAAGCTTTCAGATATCAAGGAGTGGAACTGTAATAAAAATTTTCAAATCATGTCTAAGGTGGTAGTACACTGGGAGGAAGAAGTAAATTTTGAATAAAAAAAATGAATAAGGACTTAGATCATTTGATAATAACTGATGAAGAAGAGCAAATTGCATGAACACATTAGGAAAAGATTTACATTTTCTGTTTATCTGATATCTTATAAAATTCCTAATATGGATATTGCTGACAAACTACTTAATGAAATGTCGATGAGTCAGTCAGTATTTAAGACTAGCTACTGCTCAAGAAAACCTGAAATGCCCTGGAAGTTTACACCTTATTTATGGAGAAGGAAATGGCAACCCACTCCAGTATTCATGCCTGGAAAATCCCATGGACAGAGGAGCCTGGTAGGCTACAGTCAGTCCATGGGGTCGCAAAGAGTCGGACACGACTGAGCGACTTCACTTTATGAAAGAAAGTGGTTGGAGGTGCTTTGGATGTAAACAATTCTAAACATTCTACATGGCTTCAATAATGAGCTGTGAAGCTGAAAGAAATCTTTCTAAGCTCTTAATAATAAAAACACATTTTTATCAGTTATAGTGGAGGAAGAACTGAATTCTCTTTTTATTCTTTCTACAGAAAGTTTTAATAAAATCTCATGACAGTGAAGAGGCAAAGGATATGTAACAAAAAAAAAAGATGTAACAAAAAATGTATTTTGGAAGTGTGTCAGGGGAATTCTTTGGTGGCCTAGTGGTTAGGACACAGTGCTTTCACTGCCTGGAGCCCGGGTTTGATCCCTGGTCGGGGAACTAAAGTCCTACAAGCTATGTGGCGTGGCCAAAAATTTTTAGTCAACTAGTAAATTATTTTCCTAATTTTGGTGATTATGGTTTTGAACTGATTTAAAATATTTATAATTTTTTGAGATCTCTTTTTTTGGTACCAAATAGATATTATTTTCATATTAGTAATATTTTAATTTTAAAATTCTTTTTCTTATAGAAGATTCTCCAAATGTAAGCCCATTGGGCTTCCTAAAACTTGCTTTTCAACTTTCATTACCTTTTCCCCTCTCTTATCTTTTGCCTTTTCCCCTCCAAAAACTAGAGATTAAATTTCCGGGGTTCCAGAGAGTAAGAGGACACGCAGAGAGACACAAGATAACCTCACAGCACGCTTAGTTCAAGCATGCCTCTCAGTAGAATGACAAATTACTACATGTCCTGAATCTTTGGAGCTGCTTGAATGTAACTAGCACCTCAAATGTTGAATTAGTAAATTACAAGACTTTAGCATAGAGGCTTTGCTCTTGAGGAAAGTTACCTGGACTTCGAAAAGGTCATCAGTTGTTGTAGTCAGTCTAAGGCTAATTTTAGATTTTGGGATCTCTCAAAGACCCTTATTTTGTGATTTGGATGCCAGCTTTCAAATGTCTTACCTCAAAGAAGAAAGGGCCTTTTATCCTTTGAAGCTGGAAAATACACGTCAAATAGATGTGACAGGGGCCAGCTATTTTTCAGTTGGTCAATAATTCCCCCTTCCAGAGAGAACCTCTTGAGAACAGGGCATTATTTATAATGTTGGGAAGATCCCCTGGAGAAAGAAATGGCAACCCACTCCAGTATTCTTGCCTGGGAAATCCCATGGACAGAGGAGCCTGGTGGGCTACAGTCCATGGGGTTGCAAAAGAGTCAGGCATGACTTCGTGACTAAACAACAACAACAACACAACAACAACAAATCTCCTCGAGCAAGCAGACATGGTCCAGTCATGGGTGCCGAGGTATCTAGGAAGATTTTTGCCTCATTGGTGGAACAGATAAGGTCAGAGATGACCATCTCCTTTGTGAAGAAATGTTCAAGTTCTTCCTGTGGAATATCTTTTTTGTCTTTAAACTTAGAGATGGGGAGTGGGCATGGGGGAAGAAACTTCCCTGTAGATTGCTTGCTGTCGGTGAGAAATGTTAACAGTAGACACCTGGGCTCTGCAAGGACCTTGATGGTAATGTAGCTGGCTTTACTTCTTTTAATTGTCAGAGGTCCATCAAACTTTCTGCTTTGCTTTGGGGGCGCTATGGCTCAGAGAAGGCAGGCGTGCATCCCTGATAAATGGCAGTGATATAAGACACCAGGAATACTATGGAAATTTCTCCATCAGCATGTGAAGGTCGGTCCAAGATGACACAAGTTAACATCATCTTCTGTTTCTCCTCTGTGTTTACCTTGCAAAGAGGTCAGAATGCACTACTTGCAGTTCAAGAAAAGCAGAACTGTGCTCAGAACTGCTCATGATCTGTAATTTTGCTCCTGGGGTTTCCTTGGCCTGGAATGCCCTTTCTTCCCATTTGCATGTGTCAAATTTTTCTTTTCATAATTTGATCCTCTCAACCAAATCGTTTCTGTTCCTTCTATGGGATCGCCTCCTCTGTGGAGTCCTTATATCAGCACCTCATTTACATTTTGAGTAAGGCACTTCCTTTCTTTTGCCCACACAGACATGGCCCAGACATGACACACGAGAGGCATTTGCATAAGTGAGTGACACTCATTGGCAGTGCTTTAGGTTTGAACTATCTACCTGCCCAGCTTGGAAAATTTCCTTTGATGAAAAGTTACTACTATTCAAGGGCAGCTGATCATCACTGAGCCCTTTCACTTTTACTTTAAAGTGAAAATTACTTTTCTGACCTCAGGGAAAAGCCATATTTCATCTCTAAGGTGTTATGACCCTACCTTGTCCCATAAAAATTGCTTTCAGGACCAGCATGTTTTTTTTTAGACAAAATGTGCCTTAAAACACCCCAGATTTTCTAAATAGCCAAAGAGAAAAGAATCACTCTCCTAATTTCAGATCTTCTTGGAAATTTCACACTACCAACCTTGCATTTCTATCTTACAGTTATTATTGTATTAGAACTGAAACATTTAAAAGTTATGGTTTGGGGATTCCTGTTGGTTCAGTGCTCCCAATGCAGGCCAGAGAATCTGTTCTCCCAGTGTAGGGGTCCCGGGTTCAATCTCTGGTCAGGGAACTAGAGCCCATATGCTGCAACTAAAGATCTTGCCTGCTGCAACTAAGAGCTGGCACAGCCAAATACGCAAATATTAAAGAAATAAAAGTTATGGCTTGGGACTTCCCTGGTAGTCCAGTAGTTAAGACTCCACACTTCCACCGCTGGGGGCATGAGTTCGAACCCTGGTGAAGGAACTAAGATCCCTCATACCACAGGGCGTCACCAAAAAAAAAAAAAAAAAAAGAAAGAAAGAAAAAAAAGTTACAGTTATAAACCTAGGCTCTTAACCCAAACGTATGAATTTCAAATTCTTTTATCGTCCACTAGATGTCACTCTCTACCCAGTGAATTTCAGAGTAAGCCTTACGGTGAGTTAATTAGAAAAGAAAGCTCTTTGGAAAAGAGTTTGTGAAGTGGTTGCAAAACATATTTTCAATTACTTTCAAATAGGACATTTCCCCCCACAGTCTGAAAAAGGCATTCATTATTTCTTTGGTAAAAAGAAGCCCTTTAAAACTCATTAGAGGAAAGAGAAGTGAGTTGGTGGCTGTCTTTTCTTTTTCCAGCTCTGTGGCTTGGGGATTTGTACAGGTGTGCAGCTGGGCTGAAATCCGACTTGCTCTGAAATGATTTCCCCAGAAAAGGACAGAGCTGAAGACATGTCTGCATTTGAATCTGTTTCTAGAGATGCAGGGAATTCCCCCACCCAGACCTCTCAACATCCACTGAGAAAAAGACCCTTAGAGTGTGAAGGAGGCGTGATTTAGTTTCATTTTCGGGATTTAAATACTATTTTCAATCATAAAATGTATGTGTGGCTTTTTTATTTGGATGGCCGAGGTGAAGGAAACTGAAAGAATTAACTTTGTGTAAAGGACATTCTCCTTTTTTTCTTTCCTTTTTATTAAAAAAAATTTGAACTATAATTGACTTATGATAAGAAGTTCTTTCTGTTCAGATTTTGAGGCTGAAACAGTGTTGCATGGGTGGTTGGCACATCCCCCTTTACTCCAGAAGGCTGACTGTAGGAAAATTCTCCCCAACTGGATAATAAGGTAAGTTAGTGTGGTACTGCTTTGTTTAAACTCTCTCATGAATATTACACCACAGGTGCCCCCTAAATCATAAAACTTCTTTACAGCTTCAAAACCGCCAAGGGAAATAGGGAGCATATTGGTGGTTTGCTGGTGATATTGGCTTTGGGTGTATGAACTGGCCAGGATTCCAGAAGTGTATTTCATTTTAAGTAATGTAAGCTTTTTACATTTTTTTGGGCCGTGAACCATGTGGGATGTTAGTTCCCTGACCAGGGATCCAACCTGCAGTTGAAGCATGTAGCCTAAACTACTGGACTGCCAGGGAAGTCCCAACTTAAACATTTTAGATATTAAAGTAATTCACATCCCCATCATTTCTGAAACAACAATATTCCACAAATGACAAAAATGAAGTATAGGCCTGAAATTTCAAGTGTGAACTGACTTGCTCTCTATTTCCTGGAAGTCTGTGGGTAAAGACACCTAGAGCACATCCAGTAGAGATTTGCAGCACATTTGAGTGATATGTGCCATCATTTTGCCAGAACCCTGGGCTCTGATTTGCATACATACACACAAAAAATGTTGGGAGGTTTTACCAAAAATATCATGCTTATTAAATTTTTATGTTTATGTGCTTGGAATTTAATAGAATACTCAAATAGGTCTTAGTCTTGGGTGTGACTGGGTGACTTGTGGCTGTCCTCAAACCATTATTTATAATCCATAGTTTGACCTTGTTCGGCTGGTATGTCAGAATGTGACATACTCAATTTTCATGTGTACGTTTCTGTGCGTGATAATGTTTTGAGGCAATTCTTGGTTTGGGTTTCAATGAGACTGGGTTTGAATCACACCTAAAATTTTCCTTTCCAAATTCCAACTTTCCGTAACTTGAGATTCCTCAAAGCAGGAGAAATGCATTAGGTAAATTGGATTCATTCATTCTACAAATATTTAGAAAGGGATTACTATCTCTTAATAAAGAGTTTTATCTTGTCATAAAAGTAGTAGTAGGAATTTGGAAAGTAGAGATAGGCACACAGAAGTATATGTACATATACCCCATCTATAGTTCTACCATCCAGAGATTTCAACATTCTTATTTGGTGATTTTTTGATATTTGGTTGATATATTTCTAGTTTTGTTATCTATCTGTCTAAACTGTAATCATGTTGGGCATAACATTTTGTAAACTTCCTCTTTCTCATTTTTCCTTATTATTAAATATTCTTCTACCACATAATTTTTTATTGAAGTATAGTTGATTTACAATACTGTGTTAGTGTCAGGTATACCACAAAGTAATTCAGTTTTATATATATATAAATATAAATAATTTTTAAAAATTCTTTTCCATTATAGGTTATTATAAGATATTGACTATAATTTCCTGTGCTATAGAGTAAATACTTGTTGTTTATCTATTTTACATATGATAGTGTGTATCTGTTAATCCCATACTGCCAGTTTACCCCTTCCCCCACTCCTACCCTTCCCACAAGCTTGTTTTCTATGTCTGTGAGTCTGTTTCTGTTTTGTAAATGAATTCATTTGTACTATTTTTTAGATTCCACATATCAGTGATATAATATTTGTCTTTGTCTGAGTTCACTTAGTATGATAATCTCTAGGTCTAGCTAAGGCAAACGGCAGTATTTCATTCTTTTTTATGGCTGCGTAGTATTCCACTGACTATATGTACCACATCTTCTTTGTCCATTGATCTGTTGATGGACATTCAGGTTGTTCCCATGTTTTGGTTATTGTTCCACAACATACTTTTTGATGGCATAAAGGTTTTTTTTGTCATTTGGAAAGTTTTAAAACCCATTTCTCAGGGTTGGACAATCTCATAGCTTTCATATCGTGTATATTCATGGTTAGCTCTTTAGGACAAAACTGTAAGTGGAAGTGTTAGGGTCAATAGCATGAATATTTTTAGGACTCTTCCATCTTGCAAATTATCTTATCTTTAAAGAAGCCAATTTACATTTATTACTACCAGTGGTACACAGAAATTCCTGGGTCTTTGTACTGTTGTTAGAAGTGTTTTTATTATGATTTCTAATGCTTTGCCCTCCTTTGTTAGTAAAAAACAAACAGGTGTGCTTAACATTGGCCTTAAAATAAATGTATTAGCATATTAGTAAAGAAAATTTTATATTAGATTAAAGCAAGAGCAAATAAACAATAAAAATAATAGTGTTACATCTCTGACTCTGTGCATTTATTACAGCAGAACAGTTTCATTTTAATTACTGGTGATAAATACTTCATGCTCTACTAATAAACATTGTGCAGTATATCTTCAAAAATGCAATAAAATCTTTGTTGGGTGAGAATTCACTACCATTTTTGGCCTCTAAATCTGTGTTGAGAAGGAGGATAAAACTGCCATCTTTCCTGGTGAGAATTATTGGGAAGACTGATAAGGAAGTGAAACTTAGCAAGGTCCTGAAATAATTACAGCTGTCAGGAGGAAATTGAGAAAACACACCTGCACATTAATGGAGCACTAATATTAGGTCAGATCAGTGCTTTTTTAAAATAAAGCATTAAACACAGTGCTTAAGAGATAAATGGAAAAGTTAAAGAAGCAGCTAGTTTAGAAATAAAGCCATCTTAGTGCATGGCTACATTTGAAAATGTATTGTTGAATAGGTAAGGTAGCCATGAACTTGTACTTGGGGAGCTTTCACCTACTGTTCTCAGTAAAGTTGGCAAAATTGGGCCATAATACATCAACTAAGAAAATATCTAGGTTCTAATCTTCATTCCTGCTGATTCTGGGGATATTCATGGGAATTAAGAAGAAATTCCTTCTTATTCCTTTTTTGAAAATTTCTTACTCTTCTCTTTTTCCTAGCTCATACTGGAAGAAATCAAAATGGAAAGAGCTTTTTGTGTGTTTTTTTTTCCTGATTTACAAAAAGAACACATACTCACTGTGAAAAACTTATACAACATAAAAAATATAAAAAATAAAGGAAAAAAAATCACTAAAAGTCCCACTACCCAAATAAGATTTCTGCTAGCATTTAATAAACATCATTCCAGACAGCTGAGTTTCGTCTCTTAAAAGACATGAAATTTTATACAAATGAAATATTTGTTTTGACCATATTTTGAGGTCCAAATGTATAGATCCACAGCCTCATTTTTAATGGCTCTTTGATATTCTGTTGTAGAGATTGGAATTGTTGTTTTGTTGTTTAGCCATTAAGTTGTGTCTGACTCTCTGTGACCCTGTGAGCTGTAGCCCTCCAGCCTTCTCTATCCATGAGATTTTCCAGGCAAGAATACTGGAGTGGGTTGCCATGCCCTCCTCCAGGGGATCTTCCTTACTCTTGGATCGAAACTGCATCTCTTGGGTCTCCTACATTGGCAGGCGGATTCTTTACCACTAGCATCAGAGATGT
This sequence comes from Cervus canadensis, assembly GCF_019320065.1. Lineage (NCBI taxonomy): Eukaryota > Metazoa > Chordata > Mammalia > Artiodactyla > Cervidae > Cervus > Cervus canadensis. The sequence continues at coordinate 77,210,568 of NC_057386.1, forward strand.
GCAGTAGATGATTTTAACTTATTATCTTAGCATTGAATTTTTAAAAATTATAAGAAAGATACATACTTTCAAAATGTTTTTTCTTGAAATTGCAAAAGCACATAAAACTCTCATTTATTTTCTCTTTTCTCCAGTGAATGCCATCTCCCAAGGTGGTCCTAAAATATGATCTCCTCCAGAAATATTTATGAGAATATGTGTACCTTTTATGTGTACATTTTCCTTCAATTGGAATCATTTTATGTTCTATAATTTGCTTTTAAAAAATTTCATAATACATTGTGTACATTTTCCACATATATGTTACATTTATATAGATAAACTTTATCTATCTCTTTTTTAACATTTGTATATGCAGTATGGATATACCATAGTTGACTACATTTATACCCCATAAATGCATATTTAAATTATTTTAATTTTTAGGAATGCTGTAGTGCTGTAGTGAACAATCTTGCATATTCATGTTTATAATGTCTATTGTCTCTTTTGTAGATTCCTAACAATGTTATTGCTAAATCAAAGGCATTCTTATTTAATATTGATTTGTGCAATTAACTCTTTCAGTTACATTTCACTTCAAGCCTGTACCAGTTGCTGATATTTCATTTTTTATCTTTCCTAACTTTCTGGGTATAAATTTCTATGTCATTGTTATTTTTGTTTGCACTTCTTTTATTCATGAATTTTAAAACATTTTACGATGCTTATTTTTGGTCATGTGACGTTCTTTCTTGACATGCTTATTTGTGTCCTAATCTCATGTTTTATTGGAATGTTTATCTCTCTTATTATTTTGTAAGAGCTTTTAAAATATTAAGGAAATTATTATTTTTCTGTCATAAATGTTGTAAATAATTTTCAATCTGTTTGTCAACTGCCTTTACATTTTAGGTGCTTAAAAAAAAAACATGCAGAAGTTCTAAAAGAATGATGCAATTAGGAACTCAAACCAGCTTTTTCCAGTCCATGGAAAAGCCTGACACATTCTACTGACACTCCCTCCCTTTTGCTTTGTGAGGAAGGAAAGGGAGGAAGGAGCATACTTTCAGTGTCTTCATTTTCAGTGTGGCTGGCTAATACGTGGATGTAGCAAGCTGGAAAGGATATGATAAGATTTCTCAGTTGTTCTTATTGCTGATGACACTATTGACTTTCCTTTAGGTCAAGCTGGTTTGAATGAAAAGTGTGGTCTCCTTTTTTGGGGAGAGAGGGGTTGCTGTCAAGGCAGTACTAACTCAGTTGTGCTGTAACATTGAGTCCTGTTAGACTCCCATGCACCGTGGGAATACTGGAGCTCTATGCAGGGGTCCTTGCAAATGGTGCATGCTAGTGGGCGGTGAGCAGTGATGTAAACCCTCACGCATACATATCTCTCTGCTCCTCGGGTTCCATTGTACTTCACTTACAAAACACAAGTTCAAAGATAAAATTATTAGGAATTTTAAGATGGCAACAATGAAGCATAGAATCAGCCTGAAGCCCTTTTGATCTGGGGTTCCTGTGTGACTGTTCAGTTTACAGCCCACGAAGCTGGCCCTTTGGGGACCCCATACTAATTCCTGCTGGAGTCCGTCTGGGCAGTGGTTTAGGGATTCAGGCTGCTGGGGAGAAGAAAGGGACTTTGACTCTGTCAGCTGCTGAGAAGAAAGACTGGAGACCCTTGGCATGGTCTCATATCTGCAAAGAATATTGCCCCCTCTGCAACCCAACTCCTTCTCCCCAACATGCACACATATTTCCAACGGGCTAAGATGTTTAACTCAATGCACCATTGCTCATTTGAGCAGTTTCTGTAGGGGGCAGTGAAGGGTGAGGGCAGCAGGTCATGTGCCCCAGCTTGTTCCCAGAGGAATAGTGTTGAAGCCCATGCTCACTAGCCCACAGAAAAGAACAATTTTGTCAGCACACCAGGAAAATAACCTTTCTTCCTGAAAACATACTGGCTTCCTGGCAGAGCGGCTGTCTTTATTCTACCCTAGATACGACTGCATCCCAATGACTGGTGAGGGACCCTTTATACAAGTTTGTAAAATGCTTGAAGACGCATCCAGAAAAAAAGACACTGTGCAAGCAAGCATAAGGCACTATTATCACTTGCTTGAAGGTATGTGTTTTGTTACCGAACATTCTCCCCTGGTGACACATAGCTCAACATGGCTTATTATAAGCACGGCCACGTGTGGCCTCTCATAGACCCATCCCTGGCCTGTAGAGGCTCCTGGTTTCAGTGACTTTCCAAATTGGAGCGAAACCATCCAGAAAAGTGCCGAGAAGCCAGCACTGAGGCAAGGGGGATTTGAGTGTTCGTTTTTTCCCCTACCAACAAGCGAAGACTCGAATACCCTAATCCATCAGATCTCCCAGACAGAAACCACAAATCTTTTTTGTTTTGTTCAGCATATTGGCGCGGTGACAAGCTGATATTACCCTCTGTCGAGAATCTCTCTCGTAACCTCACCAGGTCTCAACAAGTTCACAGCAAGGGCTGCGGCAGATAACCGCGGACTGCAGGTGATTGTTTATTTATGGATTTACCTTGTTATATACTAGTCTATACCCAAGGCCTTTCAGCAGAACTTCATAAAAAGTAATAGTAACTGACATTCATCACACACTGAGCTTCTCTTTCCATTTCCTGTCTCTTTAATAGATCCCTATAGAAGGTGCAGACGAAAGCTCAGACTATTGTCAGAGAGTCGTACTCCTTCACTCTCTCCAAGCTCATCAAACATTCTTTGGTTGCTGCTTGCTAGAGTGAACTGTATTTTTGAAAGCATGACATGGGTCTCATTTGTAGCCACCATTTTCCTTGACCTCACATCATTTTAATCCATTCCCAGCATTCACGATTCTCCTGAGAGTGTCTTATAAACCAGAGAGGGAAGCGAGGGGACGTAGTAACACCTTCTTGCACTCAGCATCATTGCTCGGGAAATTTGGAAGCACTTACCAGTATAAGCACCCTCCATTTCTCTGATAAAAATAATGAAAGGTGCTTGGGTTTAGGATGCTAAGCTGTCTGTAAATTCTGATCAGGGTGGACAGATACATTTATGGGAAGAAAATTTCTTTGTATAAATATCTCCAGCTCCTTTCCACTGGGGAGACTTAATCATCTCTTTCTTCTCCCTCTCCGTCTCTTCCTCCTTTTTTCCTTGTTTTCCTTTGAAAATATTTTGAAATATTTCACAATAGAAAAATGCTTTGAAAATCGACCATTCAGTTTGCTTCCATGTGACAACAAAGCCGTCTTCGAAGTGCTTGGAAGTTCTCAAATACCAAGTCCCTTCCTTGGCTTTGGACACATTCAGGGTTCAGATTTATTCATTCCTTTCAAAATGGTCACATATGTGTGTGTGTGTGTGTGCTAAGTCACTTCAGTCCTGTCTAACTCTTTGTGACCCTATGGACTGTAGCCTGCCAGATTCCTCTGTCCATGGGATTCTCCAGGCAAGAATACTGCAGTGGGTTGCCATGCCTTCCTCCAGGGGATCTGCTGGACCCAGGGATCGAAACCACATCTCATGTCTCTTGCATTGGCAGGCAGATTCTTTATCACTAGCACCACCTGGGAAGTCCATATATGTGTGTATCCAGATATAATGGAAAGGAAGGTGGGGTTGGAGTTGGGGGAGGAGAAGCTTTATGGCTCAATCAAGTCTTCCAAGAAACTTACCTCTTCTCTCCCCTCTCTGCCCTTCAAACTGTTCTAAGGTTTCTCTTTGCATTTTCCATAATAACCTCACTGTAGCTGAACCATTACATTTGCCTTTTTTTTTTTGTAACTAAATGTATTACCTGGCATTGCCAGCACAATTAATAATCCTTGTTAAAATTTAATGGAAAGATTAGAAATAAATATTTCAATGGTAGTGATATTCTAAAACCATCAAAATTAATTCAGAGATAATTTCCAACTTAGTAGTAAAGTTTCTTTACATACTACATTTTTCGTTCTGTTAGCTGGAACACATAGAAATTAGTATTGGCCGGGAGAGCTCCTATAGGAAGCAATTTGATCAAAAAAATAAGTGTGCCTGCTTTGCTGGTATAGAGAGAATACACTTGCTGCAGACATTTGGAAGCAAATGGAAATAATTGGAGGGAATGACCAGATTCACAGGCTAATTACGACTTCCTCTTGTCCGCACCTTTTAAAAATGTACTATTAGGCTCTGTTGCTATCGTTTGAATGTCTGGGTTCTGGATGATAAGGTCAAAATTTGTTTTGACTTTATCACTGGAACAGTCTATCCCTTGTATTTTAGCGCTTAACCATTGAGATGAATTTTGGATCTTGGATGTGTATTAAATTCCCAATAATCAATTTGGAGCTTGTTTGAAATTCTATTTGTGTTTTCTCCACATGGCATGTCTCTTTAGGTGCTTTCAGGTGTGTCCCTTGGGTTCATCACTGGGTGTCTCCTCACTGGTTTCAGCTTTGGGGGTGGTGGTGGCGGATGCTACCAGTCTCAGTAGAGCACCTGGTCCTCTCGCCTCTGCTGAATGTGAACCCGTGTGGATGCTTCCCAAAAGAGCCTTGATCAGTCCTTATGTCGTTACCTCTTTCTGTTAGAAAAGATTTGTTAACACCTACTCTGTGTCAGATTTTGAACTAGGAATTAGGGACAGAAAAGAGAAAAAGATAGATTTGGACTTTTGGACTCTTGAAATTCTCAGATTTTCATACCTGTCACTGGTGAGGATATAAGTTTATTTATAATCAAGATGACTTTTTTTTTTTTTTTCTCCCTCTCATGATTTCTTATGTGAGTGCACAGGGGGAAAAACAGGAAAGTTAAAACAGGCAATTGAAAAAAAAAAAAAAAACAACCAACGTATGAACATTCTGGGGCTTCGATATCATTTGTAAAATTGTGCCAACTTTCAAAATACATAGATTTATAAATTTAAATTTTTAGCATTTTGTATTACTCTGAATGGATGATGTGACATAACTCCTTTGTATGTTAAAAAAAAAAAAAGTTCTTTTCTATTCCTAAACACCTTCCCCTAAAGTGAATTTTATCTATGTCACATGGCCATATATGACACCAACTATTTTTGTGCCAGTAACTGTGAACGGAAAAATCAAAATAGAGTTGGTATTGCTAAGACAGTTCTCTAAAATGAAGCTGAGAGGCCACTGAAAAAGTGTGACTTATGCACGTCTCAGCCTGGATGGAATCTGACCTTTTAATGCCAGAAACTTGAGATACTTATCCTACACTTCCCCTAAAATAACTCATGACAGCCAACCCTTAAGGACAAATATTTCTTTTCTTGTATCACAGTACAGCCTCGTGACGTTTGCCTTTATAATCTCCTGACTCTTTCTCTTCTCTGGAAACTTGGTATTACCCAAATCTGTGTCTGCCAAATTGCAGTTCTTAAGACCACAAATGAAAGCTCTTTGTTTTTTGCAGCCTTGATACTGATGATCATTTGACATTACAAGTAGAGACTAAGTTTTATTACTTAGATAATTAATGCAGGTGTTCTCTTCCTAGAAGGTGAAGACACTGTTTTTTTTCATATTAGAGAATTTAGAGCCTAGCATTGTACTTGGAACACAGTAAGGATTCAGTACATGTTTGCTGGTTAAACAGAGGCAGGCAAGATTTAGGAATTTAAAAAATGAGACAACCCTTTTCTCTCTCTTTTTTTTAAAAATTAATTAATTTATTTTAGAGGCTAATTACTTTACAATACTGTTATGGCTTTTGCCACACATCTACATGAATCAGCCACAGATGTACAAGTGTCCCCCCCCATCTTGAACCTGCTCCCACCTCCCTCCCCACGCCATCCCTCTGGTGTTTGGAATGAAAATAGGAAGCTAAGGGTGCCTTATACACATCACATCTTTCTTGCACCCCTACTTATGCTAAGTACTTAAATGTACATAACATTTATGGATGCTCCTATTTAATTTCATGAAGAAAGAAGCATCAATTTATTTTAAAACAAGGAAACTGAAGCTTAGGCAGCTTATGGGACATCTTCAAATCACATAGCCTGGCAGAGCCAGCACTGGTCAGAAGAGTACCTTCAAATTTCATACTCATAACTACTGAAAAGTGCTGGATCTTACAGACTAACTGCCCCAGTGCTTTGGTTTGTACAAACCGGCTGGTAGGGTCCCCTGGAAACTCCCCAGCCTTCAGGATGCTGAGGCTGCAAATATTAGTGTTGGGAGGAAAAATGTCAAGATGAGAGTCTTCCTTGAAAGTCATATTTAATTTGAGGAAAGGAATAATTTGATGAAATTTCTAATTTTATTTACAGTTAGGTTTTTTTTTTCACCATTTGGTAATAAGTCTCTTTGCATTCAAACATAAATCTCTAACGAGTTATTTGGAAAGGAAAGTATGCCTTATGTCAGGAGGACAGACAATACAGGGGGTGAGGAGGAGGTGTGAAAGCTTATTTATCTTTTATTTATTTGACTGCACCAGGTCTTAGCTGCTGCATGAAACCTCTTAGCCAAAAGCTTTCTTGTGCTTGTGTGTAGGATCAATGTCAAAGTTTTAAAATTTGGGTTTTAGGATAAACCCTGCCATTCAGTTGGGAGTTTCTGCTTCTTTCTTTGCCTTGAGTTTTATTTAGTGATTCATTTGTTTAGAAGTTACAGCATATCTTCCTGAAATTCTGGATGGTAGATATGCTTGCCTTTCCAAAGCAGGGGCTCCGCTAGGCACACACTGATGCGTATGTGTGTGTGTATGTCCACACAGGCTGTCCTGTCGGAATCTGTGCGACCCCATGGACTGTAGCCTGCCAGGCTCCTCTGGCCATGGAATTTACTAGGCAAGAATACTGGAGTGGGTTGTCATTCCCTAGCTCAGGGGATCTTCTGGACCCAGGGATCGAACCCACGTCTCTTGCACCTCCTGCATTGGCAAGTGGATTCTTTACTACTGTGCCAACACACTGATGCTTCTTTTCAAATCCAGACTCAGAGGGTTTTCTTCTTGGGGAAAGAGCTCCCTCCCCACTGCACCCGTGCTTTTGACTTTGAATCGCTCAAGGTGAAGGGCAGTAATTAGTATGCTTACTTAAAGCAGGTCTGGCTTATTATCTCAATTCAGAACGGGGTGGGGGGACGTTTCCTCCCTACCCTGTTTAACTTGAGAAGGACAGCGTAGGATGGATGTCATCTGCTCCATGATATAAGGAAGAGAGACTAATAAAAGGCATTAAAAACATCTTTTCCCTTATTTCATTCGACTCCTTGGGTCTGTCACAAACCCTGCTGGACTGACAGAACATTACACAAATAACTCTCCTTCTTAAGCAGCGACGAGGCAGCAGTAGGCATTTTTTCATTCAGAGTCTATCAACTGAGAATTGATAAAGTCATCACAGAACAACTGTAGTTTGACCCTGACCTGACAAAAGAGATCGAAAATGTCTCGTGTGGAGACAAGCGAGGGGGTTGGGCACATCACTGGATCAGAAAGAAGCTGCCAGTCGGCTAAGGGCTGACACCAGGCACTCCGCCGAGTGTGTTTAATAACTGAAAAGTAAATAATGAAAGGGCAGTCAATAAACAATTGTGGTTTAGTAAATTATTCATTTCAACCATACTTCCAGTGCGTGCCAGGAGAAGGGAGAACGTCTGTAGGTTTTCTTCCAGTCCGCTCTGAACCTGTGCGGATGCCGAGCTGTTCACACTCTGGACAGCAGAGGGCGCTCGTGTCACGTCAAAAAAGGCAGGCTGCACGTCCCTGCGGGGCCTGCGTTTAGGGGAGGGAAAGATCTAAGAGATAGGAGAATTGAAAAGAGGTGGAAAGGAAGATAGAAAACGAGTGGATAGGCACGGAAATGCAAAAACGGATTTTTCACAGGGAGCTCGAATTTAACCCTGTCTGAAGCCAGGCACAGGGAAATAAATAGAAAACAAGTTCTATAGTTCCTTGGTTAAAATAACTTCTTTATTTGGAAATCCTAGGAGGACAGATTTGGAACCTTTCAGGCAAGAGTGAGGAGATATTTGAAAAATCCAACAGATCTATTTCCGTCTTGAAAGGCGAACTCTGATTTGCAGGAAATGCTCCCAGGAGTCCAGAGCTTCTCTGGGACCTCGCTCCCAGCCAACAATCAAAAACGCTGTTCGGCTGCTGAGGGGCCCTAGGCCATTTGGAACTAAAACCGACCGCGCTTTGAAGTGTGCCCTGCATGCAGATGAGTCCCGAATATCATCAAACTCTGCCTTCCTTCTCTGTTCTCACGGCGCTGTGCAATAACCTTATTTTATTTCTGAGACGGTGTTGCATGAGGCAAAACTCCTGTTGCAGGGCGAGAAAGGCCATTGTACTCCCTGGATATTTGCTGTCTACACCTAAGGTGCGGAGGTTTAATCTGTCCTCTGCAGTCATGCAGATGCTAAAACGCATGGTATTTATTTATAATAACTGGCGAGGCAGCCCACAGGGATGTGTCATCTTGTTTGTAATCAATCCCAGTGCCAGGCTGTTGTTGCAGCACAATCAGACTTTGTATTAAGTGACAAATTGGCTTCGCCTTCTCATTCCGACTGTCATTTTTCTTCAGTGGGGATCCATCATCTCTGTTACCAGCCTTGGAGTGTGTACCACACACAGACACACGCAAATGCCTCCCCTGTGAGTGCCTCTCTCTCCTCTGGGCTTGCAACCAGATCCAGTTTCTTCTTACCACTGCGATGAGCACTGAGATATTGAAGAGAGCAGGCAAAGTGGATGAGTATGCAGTGACTGTGGTGAGTTAGACCTTGCTGCATCCGGTGAAGTGGGTTATTGAACTGATATTGGTATTCTTTGATTGACTGATTTCAACTAGGAGTCTGCTGGGAAAGTGGATGTCTCAATCCTCAAGACTGAAGTAAGCTGGAATATTTAGAAGGAGACTTTTTTAGTGCCCTGCTGTAGGCCCTGGGAATACTCACCCTCTTGGCAATCACACTTCATAGATGTAGAAAATTCAGGGTGAAAGGTGTACCTGCCCCGTTTCCTTTCTCCCTTGCTGAGCCCCACCTCCCAGTCACTCTCTCCCTCTGTCAATGCAGGTTTCCCTTCAGAAGGATACTTTTTTGTTTTAATTTTAGGTACAGTCTTCTAACACTCTGTGGCAGACAGACTCTTAAGTGGTCCCTTCATAACCCCGACTTTCTGGTGCTCAGACCCCATCTTTCCTTGAATGTGGGTAGAATCTGTGACTTTCATCTAACCACTACAGTATGGCAGAGGGGACAGGATGATGACTTTGTGTGTATGTGATTACACAGTCCTGTTCCATAGGAGTGTAGCTCCCATCTTGCTGAAGTCTCTTTCTCCTTGACTGGCTTTGAAGAGACAAGAAGTCATGTAGGGTGACCCCACATGGTAAGAAGATGCAGACGGCCTATAGAATCTGATGGCTACCTTCAACCGATAGCCAGCAAAAGACAAAAGCCCACAGTCCTAGCACCATAAGGAGCTGCATTTTGCCAGTAACCTAAGTGAGATTGAAAGCAGATTCTTTCCCAGCTGAGTCTCAGATGAGACAGTAATCCCAGTCAACACCTTGGCTGTAGCCAAGCAGAAGATCCATCTAAACTGTGCTCACACTCCCGAGCCACAGAAAATTTGAGATTACAAATGTATGTTGGGTTTTTTTTTAAAGCTACTTAGTTTGTGGTAGCTTGATTACACAGTAACAGTGCTCAGTTGCTCAGCTGTGTCCGACTATTTGTGACCCTGTGGACTGTAACCTTCCAGGCTCCTCTGTTGATGGGATTATCCAGACAACAATACTTGTCTTTGGAGTGGGTTGCCATTTCCTCCTCCAGGGGATCTTCCCGACCGGAGGATCAAACTTGAGTCTCCTATGCCTCCTGCATTGGCAGGCAGATTCTTTAACCACTGGGTCATCTGGGAAGCTCATACAGTAATAAATTACATGCAGAACTATATCCCCCCTTTCCTCCTTCTCTGTCCCATAGACCTGTAAAAAACTGAACTGTTTCTTCAGTGAGCTGAATGAATTTTCCTGCTTAATCAGTATCAACTTAAAGGTCTTAATGGCAAATTTATTGGACTGTCTGGACTAAGACTTTCTGTCTGTTTAGAATAAATCTGAAAAGTGAAAGTGAAAGTCGCTCAGTCGTGTCCCACTCTTTGTGACCCCATGGACTATACAGTCCATGAAATTCTCCAGGCCAGAACACTGGGGTGGGTAGCCTTTCCCTTCTCCAGGGGATCTTCCAAACCCAGGGATCGAACCCAGGTCTCCCACATTGCAGGTGGATTCTTTGCCAGCTGAGCCACCAGGGAAGCCCAATAAATCTGAAAGATAGGTACAGAGTGAAAATAAAGTGTGATGACACTGAACTTACATAGCTATTTGTCACCAGATTCATTCCAGGGTTTGGTTATAAATTAGACTAGGATTGTTCGGTTAGATAAAGGAAGAGGCTGTCATGGAGCAGGCAACGAGGGGGGAATATGCAGGATGCGTGCCCTTGGCCCTTCTGGAGAGTTTACATGTTCAGTGATTGACATATTTTGAAGTTGAGTGTCTGGGTTGATGCCAGAGGGAAGTGCAGGAGTCCATTATTTGCTGGAGAGAGAATAGCAATGAAGAGAATCCATAGGAATGGAGGCGAGCAAAGAGAAAAATGGTGGATAACTCTAATCAGTTAAAGACAGTGTGGAAAAGAGATGAGTAATTGGCTGTGAGGTTACCGGGAGTGGAGTGCAGTGGCTCCCATGTCTGTCCCACCTTGAAGACAAGTTCTTGAAGGTGGGGCAAGCACTGCAGGGGCATTCCTGCCTTGGCTCAGATCACTCTTCTGTCCTGGAGTGTTCTCACCACCAACAGATCATCCAGTTCCCATTTGTCCTTCAGGTTCAGTCAGACACTAACACTCTCATAAATCTTCCATAGCAGTTCTTGATTCCAAACCACAGAAATTCCCTCAAATTCTCTTACCTGATAAAGAAATGTTATTGGCGCATGCCACTGAGTTGTCTGTAGGTAAACTGGACTTTGCAACTCACTCCAGTGTTCTTGCCTGGAGAATCCCAGGGACAGCGGAGCCTGGTGGGCTGCCGTCTAAGGGGTCGCACGAAGTTGGACACGATTGAAGTGACTTAGCAGCAGCAGGAGCAGCAGCAAACTGGGCTTTGTGTGAGGTTGATCCGAAGGTGTCATCATGAAATCGACAGAATGCTACCTATTTTTTTTTTTTAATTTTAAAGTTTAGTTTTCCTCTGGCTTTCCTCATGATAACAAAAGTGACTTTAATTCCCACTTTCCAGAGGAATAGAAAAGAACTTTATCCCAGACATCCAGGCAAAGTCATGAGCCCCTCTGGTGGCTGTGCCTGGGCTTCAGTGCTCATTTCTGAGTCTGTCATTTTGACCAGGGGCTTGGCGGGTGCTGATAGGTGTGGACCATGCCTGAGGCTCTGTCCCTGGGATAAGATTGGCTCCCCTAGAACCACATGGATTCCTAAACAGAAACCTGTATTCACCCAACCTTTATTAACTCTAGCCTGTCCTTGATTGCCTACCTCTGAAATAAAAATACGTGTTGCATAAGTGAGTGAATGGTTTTGGCAAGTTAGTATCCTTCATATTTTTAGCCATTCCTTAGTAAAGTTAGTATGTATGTTTCCAATTTTGATCCTTTCACATTTCATGTGTGGATTGCAGGCCCTTCCTGATTAAAGTATATGCTTATTGAAGTCAAGGACTACAAAGAACTCTTGAAATATTTACCCTAAATTTCCATAACCAGTGGGTACAGAGCAGGTTAATTGAACTGTGGCCTTGCAGACCAGCCTCACAAATTTCCATCGTGATTCCTTCATTGCTTTAGAATTTTTATTATGAAAAATGAATCTGATGGAACTCAAACATCATCTTTGGTCTTTTATGTCAAGCTCAGTAAAACATATTAAGGGACAACTGAAATCTCATTTTTGTACCCTTTCTGAACAAACAACTCTATTAATAGTTCTTTTTAAAATAATAAGAGAAAAAATAATAAGAGAGAGTATGGGTTGGTGATTAAACTTTCAGGTTCTGGACAGAACTTGGTTCAGATTTTGGTTTCACCACTTCATGACTTCGTTTCCTGCAGCACGTATGTTGTCTGCGCTGCAGTGTTCTCATTTGTAAAATGGGAAGATAATAATAGCAATATGGACAAAGCCTATGAAAGGAGAGTTCCATAAAAGGAAATAAATAGTCCCTTAAATATAAGAAAGGACTTGGGATTTACTCATAATAAGAGAAAATGAGAGCTACAGAGAGATAGCATATTTTTCACCTGTCAGATTGGGTGGACCCAGGCTTTGACAATCCTTCTTTTGTCAAGGATGATGGGGAAATAGGAACCCTCATATATTGCTAGGACTCATCATTGGATTTCCTATGGAGGGCAAGTTGCCAGTGCCTGTCTGGATTGCAAACGTGCATATCCTTGCACCCAGCTATCCACTTTTGGGAATTTATCATACTGATATATTGGCACACTTATGAAATGGTATATGTTCAATCTTCTTCACTACAGTATTTTTCTTAATGGCAAAAGATTGGAAAACCATCCAATTGTCCATCAACATGGAACTGGTTGGATAAATTACAACACATTGATACAATAGAACGTTAGGCAATTCTATACTGTGGTAAAAAAGAAAAGTCTCTATATATTGGCATGGAAATACTGAAAAATCTTTGGTTAAGTGGAAAAAAAAACTAGGTGCAGAACAGGATGCAGAATGCATGATTTTTGTGAAAAACATGGTTTGTGTTAATATTTGCATAAAGGAACCCTGTAAAAATTTGATAAAGTGGTTATCTTTTCAGAGAGTTGATTGAAGATGGGGGACAGATAGTCACTCTGCACCTCTGAAGATTGACTTTTAAAACCTATAAATCTTTTACCTGTTCAGAAAAATTGGAAAAACATCCAAGCATTTCCAGTGTTTTTCGCTCTTGCCCATCTTGGAAGTGGTAGTTGAACACCCTGTAGCCTCACTGATCATTTCTGTAGCATGCCTACTGGCTCTTGCCTCAGCCTGGAGGGGACAGCTTAATGTAACGGTAAAAAGCAGATGCCTGGAATTTGGGGTCAGTCAAATCTGGATTCCACTTTTGTCTGTATTGCTGACTAGTTGTGTGGTACAGGGCAAGTTATGTCACCTCTCTGAGCTCTGTTCCTTCACCTGGGAAATGAGGAGACACAGTGCTTGGCAAGTGTGAAGTATAAATCAGATGTGAGGAACCTGCTTAGCACAGTGCATGGAAGTTACTAAGTACTCCTTGAGTGGTGGCTGGTGTTGGGCTATAAATACCCAGGTGGATTTATCTCTGGGCTTTCTATTCTGTTCCATTGATCTATATTTCTGTCTTTGTGCAGTACCATACTGTCTTGATGACTGTGGCTTTGTAGGAGAGCCTGAAGTCAGGCAGGTTGATTCCTCCAGTTCCATTCGTCTTTCTCAAGATTGCTTTGGCTATTTGAGTTTTTTTGTATTTCCATACAAATTGTGAAATTATTTGTTCTAGTTCTGTGAAAAATACCGTTGGTAGCTTGATAGGGATTGCATTGAATCTATAGATTGCTTTGGGTAGAATAGCCATTTTGACAATATTGATTCTTCCAATCCATGAACACGGTATGTTTCTCCATCTGTTTGTGTCCTCTTTGATTTCTTTCATCAGTGTTTTCTAGTTTTCTATGTAGAGGTCTTTTGTTTCTTTAGGTAGATATACTCCTAAGTATTTTATTCTTTTTGTTGCAATGGTGAGTGGTATTGTTTCCTTAATTTCTCTTTCTGGTTTCTCATTGTTAGTGTATAGAAAAGCAAGGGATTTCTCTGTGTTAATTTTATATCCTGCAACATTACTGTATTCATTGATTAGCTCTAGTAATTTTCTGGTAGAGTCTTTAGGGTTTTCTATGTAGAGGATCATGTCATCTGCAAACAGTGAGAGTTTCACTTCTTCTTTTCCTATCTGGATTCCTTTTATTTCTTTTTCTTCTCTGATTGCTGTGGCCAACACTTCCAAAACTATGTTGAATAGTAGTGGCAAGAGTGGTCACCCTTGTCTTGTTCCTGACTTTAAGGGAAATGCTTTCAATTTTTCACCATTGAGGATAATGCTTGCTGTGGGTTTGTCATATATAGCTTTTATTATGTTGAGGTATGTTCCTTCTATGCCTGCTTTCTGGAGAGTTTTTTTTGTTTTATTATCATAAATGGATGTTGAATTTTGTCAAAGGCTTTCTCTGCATCTATTGAGATAATCATATGGTTTTTATCTTTCAATTTGTTAATGTGGTGTATTACATTGATTGATTTGTGGATATTAAAGAATCCTTGCATCCTGGGATAAAGCCCACTTGGTCATGATGTATGATCTTTTTTAATATGTTGTTGGATTCTGTTTGCTAGAATTTTGTTAAGGATTTTTGCCTCTATGTTCATCAGTGATATTGGCCTGTAGTTTTCTTTTTTTGTGGCATCTTTGTCTGGTTTTGGTATTAGGGTGATGGTGGCCTCATAGAATGAATTTGGAAGTTTACCTTCTTCTGCAATTTTCTGGAAGAGTTTGAGTAAGATAGGTGTTGGCTCTTCTCTAAATTTTTGGTAGAATTCAGCTGTGAAGCCATCTGGTCCTGTGCTTTTGTTTGCTGGAAGATTTCTGATTACAGTTTTGATTTCCGTGCTTGTGATGGGTCTGTTAAGATCTTCTATTTCTTCCTGGTTCAGTTTTGGAAAGTTATACTTTTCTGAAAGAGACACGTGCACCCCAATGTTCATCGCAGCACTGTTTATAATTGCCAGGACATGGAAGCAATCTAGATGCCCATCAGCAGACAAATGGATAAGGAAGCTATGGTACATATACATAATGGAATACTACTCAGCCATTATTTTTCTTTTTAAATTTATTTTTATTAGTTGGAGGCTAATTTCTTCACAACACTGCAGTGGGTTTTGTCATACATTGACATGAATCAGCCATGGAGTTACATGTATTCCCCATCCCGATCCCCCCTCCCACCTCTCTCTCCACCCGATTCCTCTGGGTCTTCCCAGTGCACCAGGCCCGAGCACTTGTCTCATGCATCCCACCTGGGCTGGTGGTCTGTTTCACTTTAGATAATATACATGCTGTTCTCTCAAAACATCCCACCCTCGCCTTCTCCCACAGAGTCCAAAAGTCTGTTCTGTACATCTGTGTCTCTTTTTCTCTTTTGCATATAGGGTTATCATTACCATCTTTTAAATTCCATATATATGTGTTAGTATGCTGTAATGTTCTTTATCTTTCTGGCTTACTTCACTCTGTATAATGGGCTCCAGTTTCATCCATCTCATTAGAACTGATTCAAATGAATTCTTTTTAATGGCTGGGTAATATTCCATTGTGTATATGTACCACAGCTTCCTTATCCATTTGTCACGTCCTGCGTCTGTCAGGAGCAGTGCCGCAGTGACCTGAGCACTCAGGGGCTCCCCATGGGTCTGGCTCTCCAAGGACTCAGGTGGAGTAGGTCAGAGGCTGAGCAGGTGAGCCTCAGGTGTGTTTAACCATTCTACAGATGCAATCCAGTCCTTCAGCAGATCTTGTCAGCTCGACCATCGGAGCAAAGTCTGAACTAGAATACTTCTTTTTTTCAAAATTTATTTTATTTTGTTTTATTTTAATTAGCAGATAATTACTTTACCATATTGTGATGGTTTTTTGCCATATATCAATGTGAATCAGCCATAGGTATACATATGTCCTCTCCCTCATGAACCTCCATCACACCTCCCACCCCATCCCATCCTCTAGGTTGTCATGGAGCCCCAGTGTGAGTTGAATTTCAACATTTTAGATTTAGCTGAGGCCGTACTCTTTTCTGGCTCACCTAAGTGAAAACCATTAGAGATATTTAACCTGAAGATCTAAGCGCACAGACATTCAGACAGGAATGGACTGTAGGTCACACAAGGATGTAGTTAGTCAGCCGGATCCATGTGTGAGAGAAGTACCGTTAGAGCAGCCGCATCCTCTAATGGGGAGGATGGAGGCAGCCAATCTAACTGCATCGTGCCCGCTGTGTGCACGTAGGGCAGGGAACAGGGGTGTCGCCAGGCTGGCAAGATGACTCTGTGACTGGGAGTCAGAGCTCGTGACATCTTTACCCTTAATCTGAGGTGTGTGACCTTTTATAAATATAAAACATAACCAGACCTCTGATTTTTACCATTTGTCAGATTGAGATGTTGATGACAGTGAGAGGATGTCATACAGATAATGAAAAAATCTTTGTTATTTATTTAAAAAATAATTTTAGTTATTTATTTTTGGCTGTGTTGGGTCTTCGATGCTCTGTGGGCTTTTCTCTCGCTGTGGCGAGGGGTGGCTCCTCTCTAGTTGTGTTGTGAGGGCTTCTCACTGCGGTGGCCGCTCTTGTTGCGGAGCATGGGCTCCAGGGGGTGTGGGCTTCAGTAGTGGCCCCCCGGGCTCTAGAGCACAGGCTCAGTAGCCGTGATGCATAGGCCTGGCTGCTCTGAGGCATGTGGGATCTTCCCGGACCGGGGCTCAAACCCGTGTTTCCTGCATTGGCAGGTGGATTCTTTACCACCGAGCCACCAGGGGAGCCTCTGAAGAATCTTAGATTGGAGGGCTTTAACACTTAAAAAAGATACTTTTGAGGTGCTTTGATGCTGTGATATCAAGAAATTGCTAAACCTCCTTAATGCTGGAAATTACTCTCTTTCCTTTTCTGAGATAGCTAGTTTACGTCCACCCAGTAGGTGAAACAAGTGGAAGCAACTCAGACTATTACACACTGCACAGTTCATGCATCAGGCTGGGACCCCCTTCCTTCCTTCCTTCGTGGTAAACAGTGGCTGTGTGTCCTGCAAACAGTGCATCCTCCCAGTCATGTATTAACCCCCAACCCTGCCCCTGCCCTCCCCTCCATGGCGGGGGTGAAGGGGATGGTTCCCCTGCAGCCACTCACACAGAGGCTAGGGGAGACTGCTCCAAGTCGCGGCCCCGCCTTCAGAGAGCCCTCTGCAGTCCTCCCCCCGTGGCCGTGTGAGCGGCCAAGTGCACTCAGGTGGAAGAGGAGCAAAGGCTTTAAAGAATCTGGGCCATCAGAGAGTGTCCTCGCCTGGCTCCCACCCCTGACTCTTCCCAGGCAGAAGCTCTCTCACCGTTTTAACAGCACTCTGAGTGGACGGCGCACTCATTCAGTGCGCTGGCAAGTGGAGTGGGCAGGCCCGCAGCCCTATCCTCCGATGCTCGGCCACGCTCAGCTGGGCACTGTGGTTGAAGGAGCTATTAGCTTCCAGGCGCTTCTCCAGAGGCACCCTTCCTCACTTCCATGGCTGACTCCGAAAGGGCAAAAAGCCTGCCAGGAGGCCCCAGGCTCAGGACTTGGGTTGTTGGTGTCATTTCCTGCCGTGTTTATCTGCTCCTCTCTGTGTACTTTGCCGGTTAGAACAAAACAGCGCTGCTATGGAAACTGCAAACACCAGGCAATCCTGGCCCCTGCACTTGGCAGCCCAGCCCAGAGAGATAATGGCTTTTGTTGTTATCTATTGGATGCTGACGCTCAGTCGGTTGTACCCTCAGGCCCTAACTAGGGGCTCGCTGACACCGCACCATCAGCCTCTCTTGTAAACTTCCCCAGCCTAGGATGCAGCGATGCAGGTCTGAGATAAGCAGTGCAGTCATTATTCCGATGACAACCTGGGGCTTTACACTTCCCTCACAACTTCTGTGGTCCCCTCACTCGGGTGACCTAGAATTCTCAAAATAATCTGCTTAATTTTGTAATTTGCCCAGCCCAACTCATTGGAAAATCTTCTGTCCTGGTGTTCTTTCTTTTTTTCCAATACTAATAAATACGTTCTCCTGGGGACAGCTGTGACTCAGAGGCAGTGTGTCAACCCAGCAGGAACAACTCATGGCACTCAGAACAGGTGACTGGATGTTTTTCTTCCCAGAATAAACACAAGTCCCAGCCCTCTAAACACATTTAATATGAAAGTCCAAAGATTATCAAAACTTCTCTGTTGGTTGCAACATTTAATAAGAGTCAATTTACTATGTCTGACATTAATTGTGATGATGCGGGGAGAAGAGGAGTCCCAGAGACTGAATAATGGACTGTGGGAGCCCCTGGGTAGCCAGGTTCAATCAAACACAGCCTGGCAGGGAGTGGGTGTGGACAAACACAGCTGTGTTTAGAATGCACCCATGTCTTTGTCTATTTTTCCAACATTTGTGCTTTGAAAACAGCTTTCTGCTTGAAATGCAGCCACTCTTGTGCTCAGAGCTCATGTGTGTGGTAGGAGAAAGTTATTCCATTTCTATTTCTGAGATTCTTAGGAACCGGCTTTCTTGTACTCTTAAAGTGATTCCCCCCCCCCCCCCCCCCCCCCCCCCGCCCCCTGCTCCTGGCAACACCCGTTTTCTCTGGTTTCAAACTGCTCTATTCTGGAAGAGATAATCGTGGAAAATCTTCTGACCCATTTGCTTGCAAATGCTTTTCTTTGGTAAGAAATATTTGATATTCTTAAAGCTCTTGCCACGTAAAGTAGGGTGATTTTCGAATTCTATTTGATCCTTCTAAAAGCCAGCTAGCCTTGTTCTCAGAAAAATTGCAGTACAGGCACACACACACAAAATAGTTCTAATTCCTGACATTATTTCACATTTGTAGGCCATGGATATTCGGATGAGAGAGGGGGCTCAGTGAGAAGCTATAATAACTAATGGCCCTCTTCCCTCTTTCTCCAGAGAGGATAGAGCAAGGGCAGTCCCTAGCTAAGCATTTAATGGAGTCTTTGCATTTGCATATAGTAATTTAATAATTTTAAAGGTTGAGCAGGCCTTGGTGCCTGTAAGGAAGATGTAGTCGATATATATATACACACACATATATATACACACACACACATATCTTGACATATATATATATATATATGTGATATATATATATATATATGACTTATCAATGGGTTGGATTCTTATTTCCAGCTGACCACTGGGACACAATTTGATTTGATTTTGGGTGTGGGGGAGGACTGGTGATGAATGACAGATATGGGTCTCCATAATTACATAGGATATTAACTTCACTGTGAGAGAGGCAGTCTTGCAAACTGTTAACCCAAACAATAACTTATTTTACCAACAAAATAGGTTTATTTGAGAACAGGAAAAAATTTCAGTTTGGAACACGCAACTATGGTGAACTACATGCCAGTCCAGTAAAGCAATGGGGAGGAAACTCTTTTATAGAGGAGAAGGAGAAGGAGAAGTTGGGAGGGCCTGTTATAAATAAAATGTCAATTGGAGGAAACTGGGAGTTCAAAGTATAGTGATTTTTTGTATTGGCTGAGTTGCGACAGTCTCTCATTGACTGAGCTGGTGCCAGGCAAGGGGAAAATTTTTATTCCTCCTGCTGGCGATAGTAGCGTCACTTCCTACCAAAGATACAAGATATGTCTCTTTCTGTTGGAATCTGTATATGTGTGAGTGGTATGTCTGTGAGAGCTCCCCTTGCTGGACTTCTGACTCCAGTGTAGTGATGTTTCCCTTTATTAATTTTCACATTTCCTCCTTTAGATGAAGATCTTTCTCATAAAGCATTGCTGATCAAGAGTCAGGTTTTAGAGATTTTTTTTCTTCCTTTTAAAACACGTATGCAGTGGCCTTTTTGTCCTTCAGTGGACTTCTTCTGGGTGTTGCGACTCATGTCAGAGGTAAAGTACACAGATTGGAAAACTCTTGTGGTCACATTTGAGTTACAAGGAGGAGTAGGAGGGAGATCTTTTAGGCATTTCCTACCTGTAGTCTGTATCTTAGAATTGTGAACACAGCAAGGGCGCCCTCAAAACCGAAGGAATTAAACAAGTGCTTTATGAAGACAGTGCAGGAATAAACATGAAGTAATGAAGCAGCATTGTTCTCAAACCTTTGGAACAAAACATTGTATCAATAAATAGAGCCTGTAGTTTGCAAGGTCAGAAACTATGAATTTGGATAATAATCCACAGTCAGCTTTTGGTCTAGATGAAAGAGGGACTTTTGTGAATTCTAAACCTTCCAGCAGGCCTGGTCTGGATATCTTGGGAAAGCTGTCTCATCCGATGTCATCTGCTTCAGTTCTGGGAAATCTTTCCCTTCAGGTCACAGAATGTGTGATGTGAATGCACAAGTCTGTTCCCTGGAGTTTGGCAGCACAAGTGTTGATTAGCAGTTCCTGATAGGGGCCTTTCCAGTGAGACTGAAGAGAGTCTTTTTGGAATCTTTTCCAACAGAGAACATCTCCAGGTTGAAAGGTGTGATGCCGAAGGCTTTTCTATCCCGAGAGCTTACTGTGGAAAGATTGCTCGGCCAGGGCATGATTATTATTTTTTTTTTTTGGGCATGATTATTTTTAATGGAAGCAGTTAGGTCTTTAGAATATTGAAGTATATCTCCTTTTATACAGCTGTGGATCAAAAGAAGCAGGCCTGGGTGCATTGGGTACCCTGTGACTATTTCCAAGGGTGAGCATTTTTGAGGTCTCAGAGAGGTGGACCTGAAATTTAGAAGGACCAATGGCAGTTCTTTTGGCCAGGGTATTTGAAGGGTCTCTATGATTGCCAGCTGAGACTTAATAGTGCTGAGAGTACATTCAACTAACCCTGAGGGTTGAGGATGGTACACACAGTGAAAGCATAAAACTGGCCTGTCAGACTTGTTGAAGTACCCGAACAGTAACGTGTTCCTCAATCACTATGAAATTTGAGAGGGGTTCTCCAGGTAAGGATAATCTTTTTAACAAAATATTAGCCACAGAAGAGGAAACATTTGGTTCTAAATTAACTAAATCTGGAGTGGACCTAGTTCTCCCTTCCATCCTGGGGCTCTTTCGATTAAAAGAGAAGATCCCTGTTCAGCCATTAATAAACATGGGGCAAAGGCAACCCTAATGGGACTAACATCTGCAGGAAGACTAGAATTTTCTTTAAAGATAATCTGAACTCATTACAATAATTGTGAACAGGTTTATCAGATTTTTGTGTGCAAGCCTGAATTTTGTTCCCATTCACAGACTTAGGAAAGGCTGCTGCAGTTGCTTGGTGGAGGTTTTTCAGCAAGTGCTCAGGCCTTTTGTCAATTTAGGGGTTTGCTTTCTAATCCCCTCCAGGACGTCTCCATAGGGCTGGTTTCATTCAATGTTTGGCTTGACCCTCACCAACACGCATGTGGATATAGATCTGAGAAATAAGGTTGGTAGGTTTGGATAACTCTGTTAAATTCTTTAGCAAACCTGTGAGGTTACTCAGTTACTTTCGGAAACTCTAACTATGGCTCAAATTCAGCCTTAGGTCAGGGAACATAAGAAGTTTGTTTATCTGGATTTTATCTGGGGTTTTTCTGGATCCTCCGAAGATTTCACATTCAAGGGGAAGGTTCTGATAGGGTCAGAAAGAGGAGGAAGATGGCCCTGGAGGCAGAGTCTGAGACACAGAAGCTGGGAAGCAAATGTGAGACTTTAGAAGCCCTTTTGTCTTCTTTACTGTTTGGTTTGTTTCAATTAATTTGATTATTGAATTTTGCAGAATGCAGTTTTAGATTCCTGGTAATGTTTGGAAGCCTCAAAATACCCACTCAAATAAGCGTCAAATTTAGTTTCGATGAGTTCAGAGTCATGGCTGTCTCATTACAGCCATGGAGTAAGATTAACCTGTGGCAGTAGGGTTTTTGAAGGGTGGATGAAGAGCCTGAGTCTGAAGCATATTTGTGTGTGTGATAACGGCTGTGCTGTGCTCCCGCTTAAGCCCTGGCTTATCACAGTGACGGTTTACTCCTCACTCATAGCCCACACTCATGGTGGGTTGGCAGCCCTCCTCCATCTGGTAACCACTCCATCTGGAACAGGAGGTCTACAAAAATTTGAGAGCAAGAGATGAAGAGTGAAAGTGTTAGTCACTCAGTTGTATCCAACTCTTTGTGACCCCATGGACTGTAGCCCACCGGGCTCCTCTGTCCATGGGATTCTCCAGGCAAGAATACTGGAGTGGGTAGCCACTACCTTCTCCGGAGGGTCTTCCCAACTCAGGAATCGAACCTGGGTCTCTTGCATTGCAGGCAGATTCTTCACTGTCTAAGCCACCAGGGAAGCCCAGGAAGTGAGACAGGGAGTTTATGACCAGGTCTGGAAATGGCAAACATTATTTTCAATCCTGTCCCATTGTCCAGAACTCAGTCACACGTCTTAACATAACTTCAAGGTAGGTCGAGAATGGAGCCTTCCTGTCAGCCAGGAAGAGGAAAATGAAACAAGATTGGTCAACACCTAGCATTGCCTCTGCTGCAGAGGTCAAGGAGAGGTATGCTTTCGAGGGGAGGACAGGCCTGAGGGCAGAAGAGCAGGGTTAGGAAGTATATGTGCCCCTCACCGAGCAGCAGTGACCTCTCTGGTTCCTTTCTCCCTAGACCGTGGGGCACATTGTCTTTTGCACATAGCTTTATGTTTTCTTCCAACGAATGTTGCTGCTGCTGCTGCTAAGTCACTTCAGTCGTGTCCAACTCTTTGCAGCCCCATGGACTTCACTTTAACTCTCTCAGCCTTTTAGGGGAAGCTGCCACGCATCCCTCTGTGGCCTCAGGTTGAGTGATGCAGAGAAGAAAGGGAGAGCACTGTAAAAGGAAGTGCTGGCTGCCCGCGGCCTCTCTGCCGCTCCCTTAGAGAAGCAGCGGCAGGTATCTGAAGTCTGTCCAGGAGTCCCAGGCAGGGACCAGCCACAAAGTCAGTGGTGACCTGCAGGTCTCACAGCAGGGAGCACGCCCAGCAGAGAGCTCAGGAGGGGGAGACTGAAGCCTCCCCTTTGGTAATGCCTCCCAGAGCAAGCAGACCTCTGCAAGGGGGATGCTGATTGCTGGTGTTTTGCTTTACCATAAAAGCAAGCTCAAAGCCCAGGTCTTATCAGGGGCTTCCTTGGTGGCTCAGATGGTAAAGAATCCGCCTGCAATGCAGGAGATCCAGGTTGGATCCCTGGGTCAGGAAGATCCCCTGGAGGAGGGCATGGCAACCCACTCCAGTTTTCTTGCCTGGAGCATCCCATGGACAGAGCAGTCTGGCGGGCTTCATCCCATGGGGTCACAAAGAGTTGGACATGACTGAGCAACTAACAGTTCGGATGGATTAGCACTGTTGACTGATCGCCTACACAGCCAGACACTGCTTGGCTGAACACTTTGCAACCTCATCTGCACAGCAACCGAGAAGGTAGAGGGAACTCTCCCCATTTTACAGGAGAGGAAATGGAGGCTAAGAGAGGTTATTTAGCCCAAGGTCACAGAGCTGGTGAGTAGTAGAGCTGAGAGTGTAACGCAAGTCTGTTTGATTCTAGAGCTCGTCTGATACTTTCTTGATTAGCAGTGAGTTAGTTGTAGTTAACCCATCTCAGGGGCTCCTCAGAAAACAGCCCTCTGTCCATGTCTGAATCTGCAGACTCTATTTCAGGATCTCAAGAAGCTTGGGACTACTTTTGGGACTACAGTTGGAATCAAAAGTCCTGCTTTGTGACGTGTCTTAGAGCCTGGATGTCATAAAATTCTGGGACAGCTTAGACAGGAAGAGTTCTAGCCTGTTCAGGAGTTTGTATCACTTCTTGATGTATATTTGATAGTGTCCTGGAGTTTCTGGCCTGAAACAGATGAGAGAAAGAAAAAAATATATAATACATACATACATAAGTAACCTAAACAACATGATTCAGTTACTATTTAAACTTACATGCCTACATATATGGCTCTGTGTGTGTCTGTGTGTGTTTATCTGTATGATAGTAGAGATCATGTCCTGGAGATTCAGGCCTGAAACAGATGAAAGAAAGAAAGCAAGAAACAAAGAAAGAAGGAAGGAAAGAAAGAATATATATACTATGTGTGTGTACTGACTCATTTCAGTCACGTCTGACTCTTTGCAACCCTAAGGTCTGTAGCCCGCCAGACTCCTCTGTCTCTGTCCATAGGATTCTCTAGGCAAGAATACTGGAGTGGTTTGCCATGTTCTCCTTCAGGGGAGCTTCCTGACCCGAGGATTGAATTCACGTCTCTTATGTCTCCTGCATTGGCAGGCGGGTTCTTTACCACCAGCGCTATGAATATATAAATTACCTAAACAACTTGATTCAGTTAATATTTAAGCTTATATGCCTATATATTTGCCTCTGTACATAAGGCTGCCTAGGTGGTGCTAGTGGTAAAGAACCCATCTGCCAATGCAGGGACACTCAATGCCTGGGTTGAAAAGATCCCCTGAAGGAGGAAATGGCCACCCACTCCAGTATTCTTGCCTGGGTATATATATATATATATGTATATATACACACACACATACAAAATGCATATATATATATATACAGATTTATATCAGTAGATATATATATATATACACACACACACATACATTCACTCATGTTTAGATTATATTTTTTACAAAAATGATATTCAACTCTATTTCTGTAGCAGTTTTTGAGCTCTCTTCCTTGAATGCGTTGGTGCTGGTCGAGATGCTGAGTGTATTCTGAGTATTCTGGAGTGAGTTGAGGTCATGGTCAGCCATCCAGAAGACACGACATAGGTTGAGAAGCAAAGTGAGAGGTGAGGAGAAGGCTCAGCTCAGGGGCCAGGCCTATCTGAGTGCAGTGTGGGCTCTTAAGGTGGTAAAGCATGGATTTAGAGATTCAGTAGTTTAAGGTGACGATGCCTTGTGATTACTTGGGATAATATGAGTAATTTTCTTTCTTTGAGAGTTGTTCTACCAGAGTCTCTCTCATTAAAAAAAACCAAAACTTTGCCTGGGCATGAGTCCTGAGGATGGGTCCAGAGCTGGCCGTATTCTTATTTTCAGACACAGAGATGGCTGCTGATAAAGACAGAGCTGATGTCCACCCTCCCTCCTCTCCTGCTGCTTCCTTCTTTAGTTTTAGATCTTGTGTCTCTTCAACACCCAGGCTTGTAAAGTCAGACACTCGGCAGTAAAGTTCATCTCTTTGGCCACGTATCTGAGGAGTGCCTATCAGAGTAACACACCAGGCCTCAGTGGTTTATGAATGAATACAAATCAAAGAATAGATTCAACCGACACCTGAGGTTGGAGCTCAGTGAAAGTATCAAGTTTTCCAGAGTTTCCTCCAAGTACGACATTAAAATGACCTCATTTCAGGCTGTGAGTTTAGTGCTTTTGCTTTTTAAATGAAGACTTCAAGATGTTCCATTAGTGAAGTCAAGATGCATTACCTAAAATACGCTGCTTTCTAGCTGAGGATTGAGGGAGGGGTGTGGGGGGAAGGCGGGAACAGAGTGGGTGTTGGGAGTCAGAGAATACCCCTGACAGTTAAAGTGGAATCAATACCCATTTCTTCTTGGGACGCAAGTGCATCGTTTAATTTCTGGGCATGGGAAGATCCCAGGCATTCCAATTAACAATCCATCTTTTTTTTTTTTTCATATAGAGTGTAATAAAGTAAACGCTGTATATTTGAAAAGAGAGAGACAAAAAAGAAAAACCATGAAATAAAATGTAAAAGGCAGAAATCCTGTTGCCCTAAGGCTAGTTAGGCGCTTTTATTCAAAACAAAGGATAAGGTAACCACAATATCCAAAGTCTAAAATGAGGCTGCTTTTAGAGAGTCACTAGCTTCTGAGAAGGTGCCAGGGACCAAAGAGGGAAGTGGTGGGTCAGGGGCTGGGATCCCTGGCCCCAGAACTTCTCTGGAAGCTGTCAGGAGGACTGGACTCATTGTCTCACTGGGAGCTGTTATTCCAAGGTCAACAATCCTAATTTGTGGATACCCACTATATGCCGGTGACTTTAGTAACCTCTAATCCTTGCATAGTGACCTCTATACCCTGTGAGGTGGGTATAATTTTCGTCATTTCATAAGGGAGGTTATGGAGGCTCAGAGAAGTTAAGAAACCTGCCCACATAATTGTTAATACCAATGGAGCCCTTATGTACTGGTTCAAATTGTAGGCACTTTGTATGCAGTAACTATTTAATCTTCACTTATCGCTCTGTCTGTGTGTGTTAATCTCTGTTCATCCCCAGCTGTATGCACCCCCATGGACTATAACCTGCCAGACTCCTCTGTCCATGGGATTCTCCAGGCAAGAATACTGCCTGGGTTGCCATTCCCTTCTCTAGGGGATCTTCCTGACCCAAAGATCAAACCCGTGCCTCTTGCACTGTAGACAGATTCTTTACCATCTGAGCCACCAGGGAAGTCCATCCCTGGGATTAGGCCACTCTTATTCTCTCCATTTCACAGATGAGAAAATTGAGTCTTGTGGTTGGTAAATGGGAGGGCAGGGATTCATTCAAACCAGCCTCTTTTATTTTTCCTTCCTCACCATGTGGCAGCTCTAGAAGCTAAGAGAGGGAATTCCCTGGTGGGCCAATGGTTAGGACTCTGCGCTTTCACTGCTGAGGGTCCAGGTTCAATTCCTGCTCAGGGAACTAATATCCCACAAGCCGTGTGGTATGGTGGAAAAAAAAAAGAAGTGAAAAAGAAGCTGAGAGATATTATAAACCTCATGAAATTCAGAAAATAATGAACTATTTTTATTAATTTATTTTCTAGGATACTTTTATTTTTTCCCCTACATTTTTGGGCAGCACCTTTTGATTGACTCTTTATATAACAATAATTTTGTAATATCAATTTCTATAGTGACAAAAGAAAGATACTTCATTCCTTCTTTTAGCTTGAGTGATCAAATCTTTTTTCTAAAAAATTAGAGTTGAGAATGCATGAATCATGTGATGTCACACATAGACAAACTTATTTAGTATAGCTATAGAATTTTGGCCTCTGATAAAGGATTAATGATGCATTCTGTTTTGCACAGTTTTGAAAAAAAAACATCTACTGCATCTATAATTGTATACCATGCATTGTTGCATCTATCCTGACAGAAACTTTTGTTTTGACTAGGCTTCAAGCGAACTGAATCTTCCAGTTACAATTTTACATGTCTGAAGACTAAAATAATTTTCCACAGACTAGCTCTGGTTCCCTACATTTCAAATCTTGTTTCTCTTCTGCAACCCACATACTTTCAGTGCTGGGTGCTATAGAGCAGGTGACAATACATTCTGGTTTATCTGGGTCAGCCCCAGTTTATAGCTGCTGTGTTGGCATAATTACTAACAGGGCCCTTTTTGTTTGCCCTCTCAAAAGTGTCCTGGTGGAGAGGAAGGAGTTAAATCAGCTCACTTGTGATCTTTGGGTCCTCTAATTCCTGGGGGAATGCTTTTGGAAAAGAAAGGAAGTGACCTGGTTTTATGTGCCTGTAAACACGCTCTTGGGCTTCTCGGGGAGCTCAGTGGTAAAGTGTCCACCTGCAATGCAGAAGACTTGAGTTCAATCCCCGGGCCAGGAAGATCCCCTGGAGAAGGAAATGGCCACCTATTTTAGTATTCTGGCCTGGGAAATCCCGTGGACAGAGGAGCCTGGCAGGCTGTATAGTCCTTGGGGTTGCAAGAGTAGGACACAACTTAGCAACTAAACCACCACCAAACACGCTTTAACTGTACCTCCTGGTAGACCAGTGATATTTGATAAGAATGTCCTTACATATGGAGTGTTCTTAGTTGGATAACCTTGATTTAGGGTTACTTAGGTCAACAAATGTAGATGTTATAGATTTATAAGGCGTGATTCCTGAAGATCATGTTATCCATACAATTACCAGAGTATAAAAATGAGGATGTTTCGTGACCTAAAATCCCCTTGATGGCACATCAGCCTCATCTAGAGACCCCCATATGTCGTTATTCTGTCCAGAGGGCATGTGTCTCATACAGAAAGGGAGGACCTGGGGTGTCACCTAGGGCATCACCTGCTTTACCTATGCCTCCTGATTCCTTGTATCCTTAAAATTGCTAGTACAGGTTGATTTGGGGTAAAGTCTTGGATTTGTGTGAGTATAATTTGACAACCTGATCCTTTAGGCTAGCTCACTTGGTTTGAACAAGAGATTACAGGGCATCCTAGCCCTCCGACAATCACATGTTTTTGTGACCTCTAGCTCTGTATCTTTGTGTTATGAGATGGGGCATGTTGGCTTAGAAGGAATTTTTCTAGAATCCCACTGATGACTAGACACAGAGAGGACCAATAACTTCTTGGGTGTTGCTGATATTGCCATTCTGAGTTCCATGTTTTGAGAACCAGCAGTTTAAAATCGTCAATTGGACTCTTTGGATCCTGGTCCCATTTTGGGGTTTTACGCTGATGCCAGTCTGGGAGCATTTGAAACCTCACTTTCCAAATACTGCTTATGGTTGCTGCTGGGTCTTGCCTTTTAGTACTTAAGTATAAATCTATTTGATTCCACAGAACCACTGAATTACCAGTTTTCTAGTCCCAGCCTCTCTCAATGTCTTTTAGTGCCATTTAAGTCAGAGACATTTAATTTCCAGGGGACCCAGTTGGAACAAGCGCTTGACAGACACTCAGCGAGCTTCTGCTGTTTAGAAACACTGATTGTACCTCAAGGCTGTTGAAGACATAGAGGACCCAAGAAATAGCACCCTTTTCCCGACAGCCCTGTTGTTCAGCACAGCATTTTGGAGAAACTATAAGGAAATTACTGGTGCCAAGATCTAGTAATAATATGCCAACCGCATAGAGATACACCGAAGTGAGTATAAAGTTTCTCCCATGATCAAATTCCTAGTGAGAAATTAAAGTTCAACAATCAAATCTTGAAATTTCAAGTCCAAGTATGTTAAATCCAAAGGATATAAGATCAGAAATATATATCTGTCACCCTTGAGTTAAACATTCTTATGTTAAATTGGAGACAAATCATTGTCTCCCGTTTCTAATTCTGCTGCGTCACTGGAACCCCCATTCCACGCCAGCACACATACCAAGTACAATCCAGTTCAAGAGGCACCACCTCTGCTGAGACCTTCTTCATGGTTCAGAGCTTCAGCTGAAGGCCAAGTGGACTACACCTTTTGTAACTGAGCAGGACCCTATGTGGCCTTCCCAGGAGAGACCCCTCCTCCATATTTTCTGCTGTAGCGCCTCTCTGAAGTACCTAGATAACAGTATCTGGTGCACATTTCCTGAGTTATTTTACAGATGCTGAAACCCCCACCAAACATAAGAAATTAACTGCTTGAGGATCATGGGCATGTAGCCCCAGACTTTCTGGCGCCTATGGATTGATAACATTAACCTGTGACACCGCTGTGTTACCTCACCATCAGTCAGAGAATTATGCACGAGCTGATCACACATGCTGGGATGCCTCTCCTTCACCTTGCCTTTAAGAATGTTTTGCTGAAACCCTTTGGGTGAATTTGGGTTTTCTGAGCATGAGCCACAGGTCACTGGTTCTCCTTGGTGCCTTACAATAAGTACTGCACTTTGCTTCACCACAGTTAACTGGCTATACTGCACAGGGGCGAGTGGACCCAAGTTCGCTTGGTAACGCTTTTCCTAGTGGCCCATTTGCCTTGGCTAAAGTCTGGGGGTCTCTGTGTAAGGCCAGAGTGGAGAAAACATTTCCTTGAAGCCATGATGCGGGCTGCCTTCCTCTCATGGAAGCAGTCACTTGCCTGAGGATGAAGCCATCTTAACTGGAGGGGCAGGAGGGGCAAAAAGGTTTCCCCATGAACACAGACCAGTGGGCTCGCATGTGGCTTCAGAGGCCCACAGATCTAAGATTCCACCCCTAGAGATCCTGGTGAAGATTTGGGGCAGAGTCTAAGAATGAACATTTCAACAAGCACCTTGATTCTGACGAAGGCTGTGTCTGTTGCATTTGATTGTAAATCCCTGGAATGTATTCCAGGGATTTTATAGTTTATAGTGGAGCATCTGGAACTTATTAGGCCCTGAATGAACATTTGTGTACTGAGTAAAACACCTTGAATCTGAAAGGTGAGAAGGGATGGCAGAGGGTCTGAGGAAGAATTCTTTACTGATAGTTCTTCTGCAGCTTTGTCAAGGGTAAGAGATTCTTTTCCTTCTTAGAAGGTATTTGTATTTTTTCTTGGGTTTCAGGTTTTGATAGAAGTGGGACTGGGAAACAGGGGAGGAGGGGACATTATAAAGTCAATTCCTTCTAAAATTGAAACCATTGTATGATGTTTTGGGGAGCTCCAAAGAGCTCCAGTCCTTTATGTCTCAGTGTAGAAAGAATTCAGTGAGAGGTGAAGTGATAGATAAGTGATATATCGGATTAGGACCTTGTGAGGCTTACAAGTGGGCGAGCAAGAGGATGCTGCCCCTGAGAACTTAGTGGGCTACAGTTTTATAATCAGTGGAAAAGTGGAGAGGGGGAAAAGACCATGTTCTTCCTCATTCTTGAGTAGATGTCATGCTTACATCATCAACTCCTCCTCCAGGTGTGGGCAGGGGACTTTTTTGTCCCTACATGGTCAAGCCAGAACTGTAAAACTTATTTCAAGTCTGTGTACAATGAGCATCTTTCCATCCTAGGGATCATTAACTTATTGAGCTCACTGGGCAGGATGTGGGTCTCATGCCCCCGTTGTTCTACTGTTTTGAGGTATGTCTCGTGCTTCTGTTGTGCAGCTTTGTTGCTAAACAAACCTGCTTGATTTTGTGGTTAAGCAAACGTGGTTTCTTGAGTAATCATTAACTTATAGGGGTCTCCCGTATTTTTTCTACTTACAATCCCCTAGTGGGATTACTTACTTAATTACCTACTTTGTCCTTTGGCTCTGTCCCTATCAAAACTACTGGCGCTGTTTATGTATATCACATCATTATATTGTATGTTTGAAATGTGTTATAATTTTATCTGTCAATTGTACCTCAATAAAACAGAAAAGAATTACTGGGACTGCAGGACTCTAAGGTATGTCTAGTTGTTTGTCGATGAATATCACTTTCTATACACACTAGTGCCAGTAAATAGTCGGATAGAGCTGCCTTGGAGGCGGAATATAGTTTACTGTCTCTATACTGCTTTATTTTTTTTAAGCTTTATATTTTCTATTGGGGTATAGCTAATTCACAATGTGTGATAGTTTCAGGTGAATAGCAAAAGGACTCAGCCATACATAGACATGTATCCATTCTCCCCCAAACTCCCCTCACATCCAGGTTGCCACATAACATTGAGCAGAGTTTCATGTGCTATACAGTAGGTCCTTGTTGGTTATCCATTTTAAATGGCATCCCTTATATGTGGAATCTAAAAAGAAATGATACAAATGAACTTAGTTGCAAAACAAAGGGACTCATAGACTTAGAGAATGAACTTATGGTTGCTGGGGGAGGGGGAAGGGTTAGGGGAAGGATATTAGGGAGTTTGGGATGGAATTGTGCACACTTCTATATGCCTTATAATTCTAATATTGTGTAGCTACTTCTGATTTTAGCTCCAGCTTCAAGAACTCCAACTCTGTTGTTAGTTCTTATCACTTACACTCTGATTTTAAAAAAACTTAGGTATTCTGTGCAAAATTCTTTTCTCATTGAAGTTCCTTGCTTCTTGTTATTCTTTGTTCTTTTTCTCTACACCTCTCCTGCACATCTCTAAATAGACAGTTACATCTCCGCAGTCAATTTGATTCTCTAAGAAATCACTGAAAATCCTTCGATTAAGGAACTTAGCCAGCAGCAATCCATATAGAATGAATTTTCAGCTTTTACGTGCTTATACTATATATTTTTTCAGAAAGTCACAGATTTTGCTTAACTTGACCTAGCAAGGAGTCCTCAAACGTGGGCTAAGGCATGTTTTCCTACTGGTGGGAAAGCTGTCACCAGGCTTAACGAAGATAAGAAGTAGTTATGTAGCAAAACGTGACCTGAGTTGCTTGGCCCTGGGGTGTCGTGGATATTGATAAGGTAATCCTGTTGCCCGTGAGAGGGTGTGAGACAGCATGTGGGCCCCCAGCTGCCGTCTCAGGGGGATCAGATGAGGCTCCCCAGAGCCCCCAGCTTTGCAGGCTAGGCCACCTGTAACGTGTAATGCGAGCCACAGTGCAGTCAGTCACTCTGCCCCCTTTATTTCTGACTCGCGTGATGAGAAGAAAACCTGAATTCTAAGACGTTTTAGATACTGCATTCTTTGGAAACATTCTAAAACTTTTCTTTTTCCACCTGTGAAACAAAAAGCAAGCACTAAAAATAACTCTGGGAGCTGCCAGTGTCACATTAGGACAGTCTCTAGCCCCTTAGTTCCAGAGTAAACAGATGCATATCTTGCACCTTGGCCAATCACAGAAGCTGCTTCTCAGCCACTGTACTCATCTGCTCTCTCTGTTGGTCTCCTGCGCTTCTCTGCAAACCACAACCCAGGAGTAGTTCGTTTTTACCCAAAAACTTGTTTCCCATCTTCCAATCTGCATTTATTTGCCCAGAAATGATCTCACTCTGCCCCTTCACTAGTGGGTCTAAACAGCCTGCATCTCAGAGTCACCCAAGTTTGGTGAAACACAGCCCACTGGGCCCACCCCCCTGGGTTTCTGATTCAGTAGGTTTGGATTGAGGGGTCTGAGAATTTGCATCTCTAATACACCCTCAAGCGATGATGCTGATGCTTACTGGTGCAGGGACCACAGTTTGAGAACCACTGCCCTAAACCAGCTTTATTGATTCAGATGAACTACTAGAATGGGGTAAATTTAAATGGCATCAGATTAGGCATTAGGTGGAGATGATGTTTAATTAACTTCAATTAAATAAATAAATTAGATCAATTTAAAATGCCAGCAGATAAACTGAGATACCACTGGGTCATTTTAAAATACCATCAGTCACAGATGATAATTCACCCACAGATTCTACGAAAAGGGACAAAAATATCAAGAGCAAGTGAGAGCTTTGAGAACTTCTTGCTTCCATAAGTTCTTCAAAAACATATGGGAAGATATGCAGGCATATTTATGTGTTGATCCAAGTACACCAGACCATAGTAAGGTTATGGTGCATTATTTTATCAGCTCAGCTAAATTATGGGTTGGAACATAACCCTCACAGCTTGATATAAGGCTAAGATGCTGATAAGGCAGAGGTTAGTCCCTTCTCTTAATTCAGAAAATGGTTATTGAGGTTCTGTTATGTGCATGAATTGGATTAAACATAGGTGCAGAAGTTAGATGATAAGATAAGGTTCTAAGAGCTTGCAATCTAGTATGTAAGATTAGTCAGAACTATAGCATTAAGGCATTGAAAAATGTCACAAGAGAAATAAATGCACATGTATTATTTTGGATGTTCAGAACGGGAAAGGTTCATGGGAAGCTGGGGCTAAGGAAGGGAGAATGAGAAAAAGTGTAGAAGAAGAAGGGGCCTTTTGAGGGGACAGTGAACTTCCTAGGTCAGGGACAGGGCAGGGGGCTGTTTGAGTACTTGAGGACATTGACAACCTGGGCAGGTAGGTGGTCACTGCGTGATTGTGAGTGCACGACTTGAAAAATGAGCGTGAGGGTGACTTAGGTAGGTGGGAAAGGGTGAAAGTCCTCAAAAGAAGGGGACATTTTGAGTGGAAGAGTGAGAAAGATGAAAGATATAATTTCAAGTGTGAAATGCTTGCTTGAGGAATTTATTTCAAAGGCTTGGCAGGGAGGGGGGTACTCATTGGTGTTTTTTGAAATGGGGAAACTATCCGGTAAAAAGAAGGATGATTGTGTCAGGTGAGTGTAACAGGTTACCTTCAATGAACATTTGCAAATGTGCTAGGCTCTGTGCTAAGGACTTCAGGGGGAATACCTTTAATCCTCATAACAACTCTGACAGGTAAGTACATTATTGTTCCCATTTTGAGGACACAGAGGCCTAGAAGCCTAAAGGGAGTTGCCCATGGTGTCATAACTAGTAAATGGTGGGGTAGTAATGAGAGCCTGAGGAAGGGTGATGTGGCCGGAGTCCTCAGCAGGGGACATGCTCTGGAGACATAACCGCGGCAGAGATGGTATCTGCAAGGCTGGGCAACAAACCATTGTGAGGGGAGAGGGCATGGGACAAGTCAGAGGTGACTCAGGTTTTGAGGCTGAACAGCTTGGGAAAAAGTATTACCATCACTGTGGTTTCCAGTCCTGATAATGTTAGCACTGTAAAGAAGATTCATTGCTTTTGTTCTGCCCATAGTCCGAGTCCCCGGTCGGGAAAGAAGACTCCTCAAAACAATGCAACTTGCAATAGGGGAATTTATTACTGACTCGAGCCAGGGCCTCGCGCCCTCACCAAGTGTGTGAGGAGGAAAAGGCCCCGAGCCCCACCCAGTTCTCTCGGGTATTTATTAGGTCAAAAAAAGCAGCAGGTAGTTGGAGCAAGCGGATTGGTTACACAGTAGGTAGTTGGCGCAAGCGGATTGGTTACACAGTAGGTAGTTGTGGCAAGCGGATTGGTTACACAGTTGCAAGGTAATTTTTGTTGGCCCAACGTGGGGCTTTCAGCTTTCCCCTGATAGGTTCCCTTTTTCTTGCTAGGCATACGTTGATTGGCTGGCTCCAGGAGGGCTGATAATTATGTTACCCCAGGAAACCAGGCCTACTCCTAATCTAGGCTGCCTGTCATGGCGTTAGCCGTGACAGCCTCACATTTTTAAAAAGGAAAGTGGAAAACAAAAAAGAGAGACACCCAGTTGGAAAGGATATGAAGAGAGTGAGTATCATTAGGTGAAGGGGACCCTGCTGTGTGATGTTGCCCCGTGTGTGAGGCGCACAGATGTAGTGTGCTCTTTGATCCTATTTTCAGCCCCAGCAATGCTCCAAGTCTTCCCACCTTTTTCCAGTGTACCCTTTTTTGTTGTTGTCATTGTTTAGGCACTCGGTCAAGTCCGAACCTTTCGTGACCCCATGGACTGTAGCCCACCAGGCTTCTCTGTCCATGGGATTTCTCAGGCAAGAATACTGGTGTGGGCTGCCATTTCCTTCTCCAGGGGATCTTCCTGACCCAGGGATCAAGCCCATGTCTCCAAGAATTGGTAGGCAGATTCTTTACCAGTGAGTCACCAGGGAAGATTCACTATGAATTTATAATTGCCAATGGTCTGCAATTCTTTGCATCTTTTTTCTTAGAGGTACGGTCTGTTTCCCCATCCTTTGTATTTTGGCTGTCTTTGACCATGATTAATGTTGTTGAAGTGATGTTGTTCCAGTTCTAATCCTGCTCCTTGCTCTCTGGACATGTGCCCACCATGCTGGGAGCCCCTGGCGAGCCCGCTGATGGAGATCCTGGGGAGCTGAGCTGAACCCAGCATCAGCGGAGTCTCCAGACATGTGAGCAAGGCCATCCTAGGCCACCTAGCCTCACCTGAGCCATGTCACAACTAAAGTACAACCCAACCAACCTTCAGAATTGTGAGCAAATGAATGACTGTTGTTTCAAGATACTGAATTAATATATATATATATTTATTTATTTATTTGGCTGTGCTGCATGGCTGATGGGATCTTAGTTCCTCAACCAGGGATTGCACCCAGACTTTCTGCAGTGAGAGTGTGGAGTCCTAACCACTGGACTGGCAGGGAATCTCCACCACTGCATTTTGGAGTGGTTTGTTATGTAGCAAACCCTGATTCACCATGTTACTTGATGGACCCCTCAACAATATTCTCAACTGTGGATTTCCCAGCCATATCAAAACCAAAGGGCTCAAGACTCAAGGAGTTATTCTGTCACTCCAGACGATCACTTTCCAGTTCTAAAAGGTTTAAATTTGTTTTCTCAATTTTTTTACTTTTTAAAAACTATTTATTTATTAACATTTATCTTTTTTTTTTTTTTTTTTTGGTTGTGCTGGGTCCTCGTTGCTGCACAAGGGTTTTCTCTAGTTACGATGAGTGGGGGCTACTCTCTAGTTGTGGTGTTCAGGCTTCTCATTGCAATGGTTTCTCTTGTTGCAGAGCACAGACTCGGTGCATGGGCTTCAGTAGTTGTAGGGCACAGGCTCAGTACTTGTGGCACACAGGCTTGGTTGCTCCGTAGCTTGTGGAATCTTCCCAGACCAGGAATCAAACCCATGTCCCCTGCATTGGCAGGCAGATTCTCATCCACTGTACCACCAGAGAAGTCTGATTTCTTCATATTTTTAAAACAGAACAAAAAAGAAGCCTGACTTAGTTTGTGGACTCAATGATAGATCTGGGGAAGATTTCTCCAAATCCAATTGTTAAACAATGACACCACTTTAACTAATCTTGAAAATTCCTCATAAGTGATAATTATTGTTGTCTGCATCAGTGATTTCCAATCTTTAATGAGCATAAATATAACCTCAATATTCTTGGGCCTCTTCTCGGCAATGTGATTCAGTAGGTCTAGAGAGGGGCTTAGGAGTATTTTAAACTTAGGAGTATATATATACATATAAATTGGCTGCACTGGGTCTTAGTTTTACAACAAGGGATCATCACTGTGACATGTGGGCTCTTAGCTGCAGCATGTGGGCTCTATTAATAGTTCCCTGACCAGGGATCAAACCTAGGTCCCCTGCAGTGGGAGCATGTAGTCTTAACCCACTGGACCACAAGGGAAGTCTGTTGGGAGTATACATTGATAATAAGGGCCCAGGACTGTTATGAGGCATGCACTTCACAGATGGCACTGTGGAAATATTGGCCTAAACATTAAAGACTGACTCTAAAATAGCCTATGCCTCCTTTCTGGCCGTGCTCTGTGACGGACCCACAGTTACAGGTCATTGGAGACAACTGCTGAAATAGGCCAACTGGTAAACAAATGTCAGGATATTGAGAATGCCAGTCTCCCACACTTACCCATGTAGACGCCAGATTTACTAAATGCAATACCCTCTGTTCTCTTCTAAGTGAGGTGTACTGAGGGAGTTAATAGAATGGGAGCCCTGTTTTGTGGATATCGTCTTTAACTTTCATCAGTCATTGACATTCTCATTCCTACTTATCAAGGAGGCTTGAAAAGTTACACAGCAGGAAGGGGGCAAAATTAATTGGTGTCTAGATTTCCTTAGGTCTGTCCTCCTTTCTTCAGTGTCGTTCTTGATAACTGGGGTTTGGATGAGAAGCTTCAAAATGTGTATAGAAGACAGAGAAAGATGGGGATAAGGGAGAAAATGAGAGAGAGAGAGAGAGAGAGGGGGAGGTAGTTATACAGGGTAAAAAAAAGGGAGGGTTTGTAAGTTTATGAAAAAGTAATGTTTACCACTATTCCTTCTTTTTTCAAAATTTCAAGTTTCAGGAAAATCTGTGTGGGGTATGGCGAGGAAGTTAGCTGTTTTAGTCTAGCTTCTTACTTCTCGGATTCCTCATGAGTTTGAACGTGAATTAGAACTTGAGGAAGTGACCCTGTTCTTTGTCTGAGTTTGCAGGGTGTCATTTTCCATGCTTCATGCCTGACCAGTTTCACTACTGGATAAATCAGTAGTGCCTGAAAGAAATAGCCATCACTGAAGTGAGGAGAGAGTTAGGAATCTTGAGAAGAGTGACTAATTTTCCTCATGCCCAAGACGGTCTCTTTAAATTCACCTTTTCACTCATTTCCCCACTTGGTTATACAGAACTTTTTCCCCCTTCTGTTGATGATTTTTTTTTTTTTAAGTTTTAATAGTCTCTATTGTTGGAATGTAAAACAAACACAAAGAGGACATTCCACAGGGGAAATACCCTGATTTTTCTCCATGGTAGAGGGATCAGAATGTGTGGGTGAAAACAGGAAGGAACAAGAGAGGAACTCATTGATTGGAGTGCAGGGCTCTCCTACACTGTCAAATCACATTCGTACTATTTCTAGGCAATTTCAAAATAACTGGCAGCTTTTGTTCATTCAAACATCCATTCAGTGTAGTAAAGCAAAAATCAATCCATCTGATTGATTGAGTTAGCCTGTCCATTTGACTAAAACCATGGCGTTTCCACCTGAGAAGTGGTGGTCTTAGGGGGCAATGAAGAACTCCAAGTCAGAATCTACCAGAGAAATTACCTTTTTTTTTTTTTTTTCTTTAAAATACATGATTAGGACCTCCCCGGTAGTCCAGTGGCTAAGACTCCTTGCTCCCAAAGTGGGGGGCCTGCGTTCGATCCCTGGTAAGGGAACTAGATCCCACATGCCACAACTAAGACCTGGTGCAGACAAATAAATGAATAAATAAATAATAAAAGACAGATGCTCAGGCTTCTTCCCACAGTTTTGGATATGCCTTTGGAGTTCTGAAAAGACACCGAGATCATTCTGACAGGCCTCCTGACTCTTATTGAGAAACTTTGAGTTAAATAGCCGTGTTCAGGTAATTTGAAAGGTTTAAAATAGTCCCCTGGCCTCAGTAGTTTTAATAAAAAAAAAAGAGTGAGCCGATGGTTGATTTTCTAAAAGCGAAAACAAGACTAGTATTACACTTGTCCTAAATGATTGGAAGGATAATTTCTTTTTTGGGGGTTGGGGGCTGGTGCTTCAGTTTGTGTTTTAGGAAGACACGGACACCAACAGCACAAACGTGAACCACTGCTTAATCGGAATCCGCTTTCAGCCTGGCTCTGACAGTGAGGGGCTTCCTCTTTTGAATGTTTGTCTTATGATCAACCAACCTCCTCTGCAGAACAGACAGTCCCCTGCACGACAAGGCTCTGTGCCATCCGGGGATTTACTGATGGCTAAGCTGCGTTATGAACAGAGATTTATGATCAACTTCCCAGTCAATTAAAATTTCAGATATGACTAAGGCAGAATTCAATTAAGGTTAATTGGGGCTTCTGAAAACTGCTTTTCCAAAGGGAAACTGTGATGGGATTGTGATTCCTAGTGGGTTTCGATCAGTTTTAAATAACTTTCCATGCCTTTCTTTTCTTGGCACACGACGCCTCTTCTCCCCGCTGCCTGGCTCCTGTATTATCATTCGATTCAGATGTTGATTTTTCTGTCATAAGTTATCATGGTGACTTATTTGGTTTCGGCTTTGTCTTTTTCTTAAAAAACAAAAAACCCAGAAAAACAAAACAAAACTCCCAAGGCTCTCAGCAGACCAGAACCCTTAACAAAATCACAACCTGCACTGGGCGGAAACCACAGTGGTATGACATGAAAGAAATATAGTCATTTGGAAGATTGTGACAACATTTCAGAAGCAATTATGCAAACTGGAAAAATAACCCATTTCTTTTCCTTTGTCATTAAGGTGGATGAAAAGGTTCCCAAACATTGTCAATGATGGGGGAAAATAAAGCCGGGGGTGGTGGTGGTGGGGCTGGAAAACAGGTGCAGGCAAGAATTACAATGCAAGTCAGGATTTCCATTCTACCCGAAATTTTATTTTCTTGTCGTCAAGGGCTATTGTGACAGTTCTTAGCACAGTTGATTGAACTGGGAAAACACATGGGACGGGGCCTTAGTCACCGAATGCAGAACATGTATTCTGTAGCTCACAGAGCAATCTGGAGCAAGGGGTGAATAATAATTTCAGCAGTTTGTTTTCTCAGAATTTCCAACCTATTGTTTATCACTGGAGATTAATAACATTGAGCTAAAGAGACATTTTCTTTCTGAAAAGAACTGAGGAGCGTGTGAGTAGGGGAGAGACACGGTAACTGCTCAGATGTTTCGTTGTTTGAGAATTCTCCCATCTAGCAGACCTGGGCATTTGCCACAGCAGCTAGGAGCCAGGCAGATGTTGCCTCCTTCTTGAATTAGTGACTCTTCCCGAGTTTCACACCCCCACGCCTCTCCTGGCACTACTACCCACCAGGGCAAACATACTGGGGACACGTTCATCCAGAGAGTGACTTTGGAAATGGCCACGCTTAGGGGACAGGGGAAGGATGTAGGTGAGGCAAGTAGTAAAGGCTGTTGATTCATGTAATTTTCTTTGTGCCTTTCAGCTGATGGTCAAACTATGCCGTGAACAGACTGTCACAGGTGAAGACATCTTCAAGGCCGCTCTAGGCGGCAATGAACAGGCCCGCGCGTGTCACCTGTTTTAAATGAGCTCCCTCCCGATGCCTCTTTTATTTGTACATGAGGGTGGTGTTTAGATGCTCCTGCTTCCTCCCTCGAAGGAAGGACCCACACTGGGACTGTTTTCTAGGGATGGTGATGGTCCGACTGGCATAGCTTTCTCACCCACTTTTATCTGTGGATGAAGCACAACTGATGGGAAGGAATCATGTCCTTATTTTTGCCGATTTCCTCTTCCCTCTTTTTTTAAAAGGCAGACTAGAAAAGGAGAGACTGGAAAAAGGAGAGGTTCTAGCATTGTAGAGAGGTTAAGGGGAAAAGTTTCTGTAATCAGAAATCTGGGGTGTAATTATATGATCGCCAGAAGAAAGACACATGCAGGTGGAATAAGTCTCCGGAGTAAGATTACTAATGAATTCTCTCTGTTCCTTATGGAAAAGAGCCACATTTGTAAAATTAAAAGTCAATGCCTCTTTGATGAGAGGATTTGCAGGCTCTGCTGTCCTTTTTTTCAAATATTGTGTGCTTGGAAAGAAGAGCAAGGAAGCGAAACCTCTAGTCAAGGGCATTGGAGCAGAGCTGGCAGCTGACTGCAACCCCTCCCCCAAATCTCAGGGCTGTAGGAGCCTTTTTCAGAAAGGACTTGATCGGTGCTACGTGCGTGGCTGTTTTGAAGAATATGGCCTTGTCTAGACAATCTCAGAGTCCCCAGTCAATTCAGAGGAGAAAAACAGAGGAGCTATAACAGTCTTCTGGCGTGGTACAGCCCCAACGAGTGGTTGCCTGGATTTTTCACCCTCGTCCCGATGTTTGGGAGCCACACTGATTTGTGAGTGTGTGTTCCAGCCGACAGAAAGTGCAGGGGCAGCAGCCACCAAGCGTCACAGTGCCTGAGGCTGTTGTCTAGCTGGTGGGGAGAGTCTCCACCGAAAAACACAGGTTTTGAGAGGAGACCAAGAAACAGCTCCTTCATAGACCCTCCAAGTTACCTGAAATTCATCCTTTGTAGCTACTCTTTTGTTCACGTAATAAATGTTGCCGATTAGCAGTCACCTTAGCAAGCCAGAAGGAGGGCTGGGGGGTGGTGTTGGGGGATGCGCGGGGCAATTGTTTGCTGCAGCCATCCCCTACAGCCAGAGAGAGCCAGTTGTTCAATTTCTTGGAAATTTGTGAGCTGGCTGTTAAACCCAAGTGTCATTATTAAGAGTTAAATTACAGGAACATAACTCAATAAATTATTATTAGAAACAAAGATCAAACTCAGTACTCACCCTTTCCCGCATATTTTTACTACATTTAACAAGTCTGTGCCCTGAGGCTCTTTGCCTCTGTCATGTCTGTGGAGTGGAGACGCTGTGTAATGATGCGCTGGTGTCCAGCCCTTTCAGCAACCCTCCAGTGGGTCAGTGACTTCCTGTTGGTTTCTTGAAATGAGCCCTGATGGCAGTTTTTATGCCACTGAAATGGCAAACCCTACAGATCAGGGTTTTTTCTGTTTTAGAAAGTGGATTGATGAGCATTTACTGGCACAACACTCTGTGTGTGAGAGAGAGAGGGAGAGGGAGTTGAGGTGGTGGAGGCATCAGGACTTGCGTGCTGGGTCAGCACAATCTTTGTTTTT
This sequence comes from Cervus canadensis, assembly GCF_019320065.1. NCBI lineage: Eukaryota > Metazoa > Chordata > Mammalia > Artiodactyla > Cervidae > Cervus > Cervus canadensis. The sequence continues at coordinate 77,252,102 of NC_057386.1, forward strand.
ATGTTGGGGGAGTGTCTTAGTCAGCTCCAGCTGCTGTAACAAGAATACCATAGCCTGAATGGCTGAAACAACAAATGTTATTTCTCATCGCCTGACGGGCTTAAACAACAAATACATTTCTCACAGTTCTGCAGAAGTTCTGGGAAGTCCAAGATCACAGTGCCAGCATGGTCCAGTTCTGGTGAGGACAGTTTTCCTCATTTCCTCACGTGGCAGGGGAGAGACCGTGAGAGAAAGAGAGAGAGAGGGAGGGAAGAGAACGCTGTCTAGTGTCTCTTCTTATAAGGGCAGTGATACCAACACGAGGACTCCACTTCCAAGACAGAATTACCTCCCAAAGGCCCCATCTCCAAGCCATCAGACTGGGGACTTGGGTTTCAATGCATACAATTTGAGAGGACACAAACATTCAGTCCATAGCAGGGAGAAAATAAACCAACCAGTGGGCAGGCAGGCTGAGGTAGGCTTCCTGGAAGGAGAGGGAATGCTATCCAGGGACAGGAGTCTTCCAAGGAGAGAAATGGGAAGATCCAGGATAAACCCCCATGCTTTGCAGTTCCGTCCGGGGGCAGGCTGTGGTATGAGGGGGCCCCTCCAGGGTTACTCTTCTCTGCTTTCTGCCCGCCCCCCACAACAAGCTCTCCATCCGTCCCCAGGTTACCTCAGCCAGTGGTCTTTGCCAATACCTAGCTTCACTACACGGCTTCCCTGGTAGCTCAGCTAGTGAAGAATCCACCTGCAATGCAGGAGATCTGGGTTTGATCCCTGGGTTGGGAAGATCCCCTGGAGGAGGGCATGGCCACTCACTACCGTATGCTTGCCTGGAGAATCCCCATGGACAGAGGAGCCTGGCGGGCTTCAGTCCACAGGGTGGCAAAGAGTCGGACATGACTGAGTGATCATGCACAGCACAACTTCACTGCTGATGAAACTTCTGACAGACCCTGGGTTCTGTGGCTTGGGTTATATTAGAGACTGAATGTTTGTGTCTTCCCCACCCCGCCTCCCCATTCATATGCGGAAGCCCCAAAGCCCTTGGTGTTGGGAAATGGGGCCTTTGGAAGATCAGGTTTACGTGAGGTCATGAGGGTGGGGTCCCAAGATGGGATCAGCGCCCTTGTAACAAGAGGAACTGGCCAGAGAGCTCTCGCCAAGAGCCGGCACGGACCGAGGAGAAACCTCATGAGCTCACACGGAGGAGGCGGCATCTCAGATGGGAAAGCCAGCTCTCACTTGACCCCGAATCAGAAGCACCTAGATTTCAGGCTCTCCAGACTCCAGAGGTGTGAGTAAGAACTCTCTGTTATTTAAGCCTCTCAGTCTGTGGTATTTTGTTGCAGCAGCCCGAGCCACTAAGACGGATTATGAGCATAATTTTGTACAAATAGGTTGGGGGTGATTTCAAGGTATTTATTTAGTCTGCACACAATCAAAGGAGCATGTGAGGCTTCTGGGGTGCTTTGTACACCCACTTGAGTTTCGGGAGAATAAGGGAAAAGATACTGCACTGGGAACCAGGGGGCCTGGGCTCTAAAGGCAGGCGCTGCTCTTGTGACTGCAGCACGGGTGTTGGGCAGGAAACAAGTAGCCTCTGTTCGCCCCGGTATTAAAAGGCTTGTGTCATCACTATGCTGTGAGGATCAAAAGGAAGGCTGTTTGAAAATTTATAAAACTGTGCAATTGGAAGTTGTGAGGAGTCCAGGGGGAACTCTCTAATTCACAGGCCCAGTGATAAAGGCGGTTTTTAAAATTTCGGAACCCACTCACCTTTCTCTGCAGAGCCTCCCTTCTCTTCCCCTAATATTTAACTTACCTCTTTTCACTGTCTTGTTTGCTTTATTTTGATTGTCCCTCCTTTCCTCTTTGCTCTATTTTTCTCTGAGATTCTGTCCCTATTTCTCTAATTATATGATAGAATTACTGTATTTTGAGTTTATCCCCTTGTTTAAAAATATCAATATTGCTTTATGTTTGCTCTCTGAAACCTCCCCCTGCTCCTGCATTCAGGAGGTGGGATGGACCTTATGTTGGGACCCTTGGTGATTTTCTGACTTGGTGAGTGACATCTGGAAATGGGTAGGGAATCTCTTCTGGGGCCAGGAGAGATGATGCTTGCAGAAGTGGCACAGTTGAGGCTTAGAATCCCAGTTTTCCTCAAAGGAAGGGTGGCAATTAACCTTGGCATTGGAGCAGAACTCACTTGAATTTGTACTTGTAAATCTGCACCTCTCCTTAAGCAAATATGATGAGAAGAATCCAGATTTTCCTCAAAAGTAAATTAAAAGTGGAGTCTTCACATCATGAAAGAACTTGCAAGGAGATTTCTTTAGCGAGCAGCTCTTCCTCCCCTGTATTTAGGCGTGTTTTGATTCAGAGAAATGCATTACCAATAGGGCTTTTTCTAGCAGAACACCTCATGAAAACGTGAGGCACAGCTGGTTAAGTGACAGGCCAGTCCACATCTTCATTAAGCTTATCAACTGGCCTGCATCCTTAATTCTTATGGCATTTGACTGTTTCTTAAGTTGTCTTCTTTTGAGGGGGACATTAAGCCCAGGTGAGCCTATTGTTTTACTTCTCCCCACTGGGGCTTAAGACATGACTTGTTTATTTGGACTGTGACTCTGTTCTCTCTCCCCTTAGGCAGGGATTTTACTTTCTGTGATGTGTGAGTGAGAAAGTAGGTCACTAATGAAATGCTTCATGCAATGGATAAATGATCTGCCATCTGAATGGCACACAAAGGATGTTTACCAGAGAGACAGTCCAGACAGAGGGCGAGAGGCTTAGCCAGCCTAGGACGCTTTCCAGGAATTGTCCAGGGTGTCACTGCAGTATGGATGTTTGGAGCTATGAGCTGCAGGAACTCCCGTCTGGTAGAAAATTCATACAGTGTCCCAAAGGCAATAGCAGTAGTGGTGGACGCACCGCCTTCTTTGGGGCAGGATTTGCCAGAGGTTAACTGGCTCCGGCAGCTCAGCGGTAAAGAATCTGCCTGCAATGCAGGAGACATGGGTTCGGTCCCTGGGTTGGGAACATCCCCTGGAGAAGGAAATGGCAAACCCACTCCAGTGTTCTTGTCTGGGAGATCCTACGGAGAGAGGAGCCTGGTGGGCTACAGTCCCTGGGGCCGCAAAGAGTTGGACACGCCTGAATGACTACACAAACTACACGGCTGAGCCATCAAAGCTGTTTTTCTGACTTTGGGTTCATCTCTGGTGCATCCTGCAACCCTCTGATGACCTGGAATGTTGGGGTCCAGGAAGATGGTGCAGATTGAAGTGAGCAATAGAGCTGGGGAAGTCCTTTCTGCAGGCCCTGTGATTCCTCTTGAAGGTGTTCTCCATGTTGTAGTTACCGACCCCTCACTGCCTGTGTTAGTCTCCCGTGGTTGCTGGAAAAAACGACCAGAAACCTGATGGCTTAGCAACAATAGAAATGTATTCTCTCACTATTCCAGAGGCCAGAGGTCTGCATTCAGTTTCCTGGGCTGAGATCAAGGGGTCGGCAGTGACTGGTTCCCCCTGGAGGCTCTGAGAGGGCATTTGTTACTTGTCTCTAATTTCTGATGACTGCTCAGTGTAGCCATATGCTGCTTTCTCTATGTCAGATCTCCCTTTGCCTGTCTCTTATGAGGATACTGTGATGGAATTTAGGGCCCACTGAGATAATCTGAGATAATCACCCAAAAACTTGCCAAGTTTTTGCCAAGTAAGCTAACATGTGGGCTTCCCAGGTGGCAAAGTGGTAAAGAATCTGCCTGCCAATGTAAGAGATGCAAGAGATGTGGGTTTGATCACTGGGTGGGGAAGATCCCCTGGAGAAGGAAATGGCAACCAACCCCAGGATTCTTGCCTGGAAAATCCCATGGACGGAGGAGCCTGGCGGGCTATAGTCCATGGGGTTGCAAAAGAGTCAGACACGACTGAGCAGGCCCGCACAGAATCAAAGGTAACATGGACAAGCTCTAGGCATTAGGTCCCGATATCTTTGGGGCCATTCTTTGGTCTACTGTACCACCTCTCAGTTTTTCAGCAATCCAGTGTTTCAATGTTAGTGTAGCACTGATCATTTGTAATTATTGAGTGGCCCTCGAAAGCTCTTCCATGGACTTCCTGCCAACTAAGGACTCTCGGGCCTCGTAGCCTACAGACAGATGTGTGTGTTTGTGTGTGTGTGTGTGTGTGTGATAAAATATCCTGCCAAGGAGGGGCATTTGTTGCACAGACATTGCTTCCAATTGCCTTTGTGTGACAGCAATGATAAAACTGGGTCAGTTTTATTTTTGGCAGACCCCCCCCTCCCCCGACTTGCTACGTCACTGTCCCGGCAAGTTCTTAGTAAAGGAGCCAGTTCCCACTTTTCTGATCACACTAGACTTAGAGGGCTGAGGAGATCTGCTCACAGAGCTGAGACCAGCACCCGTGGCTCCTCACTGACAGTTCGGGGCTAGGTTCTTGCCCCTTGGGTCCCTCCTCAAGCCCCATGACTGGCTTCCACTTCCGGAGCCATGCATGCTCCAGAGGTCCAGCCTGACTCTGATGCTCCTCTTCTGAGCTGTCATCTTCTGCTTTTCCTTAGGGACTTTTCTCTTTCTCAGTCTAGGTTGCAGAGTGGGGGGTTCTTTCTCTACTTTTCCTATTTCTTGGGGCAGGTGGGGCATCTCGTCGAAGGGCCCCTAGGACGCTCGCCAAGGGAAAAGAAACAGGCACAGAGATGTAGCAAAGATTCCAGGCATCTTATATATTCACATGGCTCACGAGTCACGATTCATAATCCCATGTTGCCTCTCTTAGATTGTGTGGGAAGTCCCTCTGGGGTGTTCTTGGATAGCCTTCTCACTTTATGTGACCAGATTTAGCTCCCCAGGTTGGATTAGGCTGGAGGCTGCCTGGCCTGCTCAGAAGGATGGGCTGGCTGGTCCTCCTAAACCCTCCTTCCTCATCTTTCTAGGTGGGGACTCTTAGGTTAGCCCTGGGAGGCTCTTGGGAACCGCTTTGCACAGGCTGTGTGTTCCACTCATGATGTCTCCCTTGCCACCCCTGAAATCATATGCACAGAGTCAGGCAGAGGACACTCTCCCTTGCTATTTTGTTTTATACCCCGAGCTCCAAAGTAGCTGTTGGTCAGCTCGAGTAAAACCGACTCACTTTCCCAGGCTAGAGACAGCGCTCTGTGGCCTTCGACCCGGAAGGAGGCGGGGCGGCTGTCATAATCTGCTCTTACTTCTGTGTGCTCCCCTCCCAACTCCTGGACCATTCCTGGGGTGGGGGTAGCTCTCGGGAGGGAACACCCGCAGGCTGTCTTCCCTCTAAGATGTGAGCGATTCCAAAAAGAAATAACCACATTTACTGCTCCACTGAAAGCTCCATGCTGTAGCCCCTGAGGCCCCATTAATATTGGAGACCTTGATTCTCCAATACTTTGGAGAGTGGGGAGCGGAGCACACACTCTTTGTAGCCCATCTTTCCTTCCCAATTTCCAGCTGCCTCCTCCCTCCTGAGATGATCTTGTAGACTCTGGTCCAAATAACCCTCGCTTGCCTTTCTCCTCTAGAGAAGTCTGGCCCATCCTACACTGGCACTTACAGCTCCTTTGACATTTCCTCATTTAGCCTCTGGGAAGACCCCGGCCCCTGGAAGGCCTCCTCTCTTCCATGGCCTGCTTTCTCTGCTCTGCTGTGCTTGCTAGTTGCTCATCACTTCCCAGTCCTTAAGGCTGATTTGACGTTGGTTGGATGTCAGAATCCTTTTCTGCCACTTTAAGCCCATAGACCACCCCCCTCGGATACAGCGTGGCCCCACTGGGAGAGCCTGGCTTGCTTTGCAGGAATCTACATCTTTTATGTCAGGGGTCCCAACCTCTGGGATCTAGTGCCTGATGATCTGAGGTGGAGCTGATGTAATAATAATAGAAACAAAATGCACAATAAATGTAATGTGCTTGAATCATCCCCCAAACTACCCTCAACCCCAAGGTCCCTGGAAAAATTGTCTTCCATGAAACCGGTCCCTGGTGCCAAAAAGTCTGGGGACCACAGCTTTATGTCCCCTCCCTCCTTCCAAAGGCTCCCTGGAGTTTCTCGTCACACCAAGCTCCTGTCCTCCCCAGCGGGGCCTCTGGTTCACAGCTCCCATGGAGCAGAGTGGAAGGGTCCAGATGCCCTATCTCAGGCTCTTGTGGGTGGGGGACCCCGTCTTGTGTTACTTCCTCTGTTTTCTTCTCTCTCTGCTGCTCCCTTCCTCTTGCTCTCAAAGGAGCGGTCTTTGACAATCGCATCTTTAAAAAAGAAAATGCTTCAAAATACAGAGACGATAAAAGACGTAATCCCCACCGAGGGACCAGGAGGTAATTTCCTCACATGCATTTTTCTGACAATTTTGGCAAAGCTGCTTTCCAACATCTGCATTAAATATTCCCTACCACAGGTGTGTGTTTCATGGGATCTTGGAGTAAATAACAGAATTGTAACCACCAGGTGGCCTGGGACTGGCCAGGACATTTCCCTGCATTGACTTCTTGGGGTGAAGGAGGCCTGGGGCCGGGGCTGCATGGGGAAAGATTTCAGGGGCGTGGAGAAGGCAGCCTGGGCTCAGGCTTTCAAAAGAGACGACCCTGGTTCTTTAATAGAAGCACAGCCCTGAATATCAACTTGCTGTTAATTTAGCCACCATGCTCTCATTCTTCGGCTCTGCAGATGAGAAAAAACGAGGCAGTGAGTAGTCAAAGATTATATCCCAAATTCATCCTCTGTCCCCTCATCTTCGAGATGAGGAGGGTGGACTAATGCTTTTCCTTGTTCTCAAATGGTCTGATTCTATAAAATCACTCCTTCCAAATTTATACACCCTTGCTGATGAGTGCGGCTGCCTCTCTAATTTTCGAGGGATGTGAAGGGTTTTCTAGCAATCTTGCAGGCTGAGCTGAATGCCTCTTTGTGCTTTCCATTGTGGGCTCAAAGAAAATCTTTGGAATTGTAGCAGAAGAAGGAAAAAAAAAAAACCTCCTCTGAAAAAAAGTCTCAGAAAAAGAAAAGTGCCTTCACGGTAACCTCTGTTCCACAAAAGGAAAGAGAGCTTGATATTTTCCCAAGAGTGAATGAGCAGGTGTGGCAATTGTAAGAGGTAATGGCAAGATTTCCCAAGAGCACTGGGATAAGGATAGGATCATGACCGAACTTCTCAATGAGCTTTTTAAGGGGCAATGTACAGACTGGAATCTGGGATGCCATTATATTTCTCGGGTGAGGAACGAAAAGGCTGTTTCAGTGCGTCTGCTGTTCCACCTCCTCAGTGGCCTGCGGGTCTGCGTGTGTATTGTACATGTATGTGTCTCTATCATTCCACAAATGAAGTGAAAGTGAAGTCGCTCAGTCATGTCTGACTCTTTGTGACTCCACAGACTGTAGCCTGCCAGGCTCCTCTGCCCATGGGATTCTCCAGGCCAGAATACTGGAGTGGGTTGCCATGCCCCCCACCATGGGATCTTCCTGACCCAGGGGTCGAATCCAGTCTCCTGCACTGCAGGCAAATTCTTTATGATTGAGCCACCAGGGAAACCCTATCATTCCACATATGTATGTATATATCCATCCATCCCTCGGTCTGTCCATCCACCTGCCTTTCTTTCCCTTGGTCTCACCTGCTCGCTTTGTCTGTCTCTTCTCATTTTTGTCTCGTCAGGCTGAAATTACTTGTCTTCTCAGTAAGGATGAATAATGAACTAGTGTTTTCCCACCCGCGGTATGTCAATCTTTCTCCTGAGTGGACTGTTCAGATAGTTTTCATTGAATTAAAATTCCAAGTCTGCCCTGGAAGTTGAAGCATGCATCTATAATGCTTCCTAAGGGTTTTCAGAAATTCCACTACAGGTGATCACAGCTGCTGATGGTGGGGCCCTCTTCTCTGAAGAGTCCCCAAGGCCTTTTAGTATGATCATCAAGGAGGTGCCCCCAGGCGCCTGTTGGCAGTAAGGGTCCACATCTTCCCATTCAAATTCTCTTTGTCTCCGGAGGTGTGGATGGAATTTAGAGGCTGCAGAATCCCACGGAGAACCTGTTAATGCCATCTTTTCCTTAAGGGGCTAGAAGTCTTTGAAAGAAGACTTTTGCATTTCCTGAGAACAGAGTCATGAAACACACAAAAAGAATTTTTGAAGAGCAAGTCATGTCTTCTGGCTCCCAGGCCTTGCTCATTTGACTTGCTGGAATGTAGTGACGATAGCTAGAGTTGATCTGGAGCTTAGACATTGTGGCAAATGTTGTGCATGCATGAACACACTTAATTCCCACAATAACCCAATGGGGCAGATACTGTTTATAGCTCTACTTTGCAGGAAGGGGGTTAATGAGAACACTGATATCTTTTTGATGGTGAGGCACACATTCTGCTCAGGGATTAAATAGGCAAGGGAATCCACAAAGTGTATTTCTGTCTTACCCACATTTTAAATTCCCTACTGGCAGGTAAAAATAATGTAAAAAATAGGGCAATAAGGATAAATAGGGCAGGGGAAAAAAAAATAGAGCAACGATGGATGGATTGCTGGTCTGGACATGAGTGGAGATGATTCCATTCCAGGGTGGACGTGAGTAGAAATGACTGACATCGTCTTGAGATCCATCCCTAGCCGCTGGTTGGCTCTTGAGAACATTAGTAAGACAGATGGGTCGCTCCAGTTTTGTGTCATGACCATTCTCAGGCCCATGGGGTTGATGATGCCTCTTCCCTATCTCCAGTCACCCTCTCCCCACCGGGAATGTAGACTTGCTGGATGCAATAGAATCTGGGTTTCCCTCTATGCCTGACTTGTGTTTTCTCTTTACTCTGCAAGTTTCCTGGCTCCTGAGAGGTGGAGGGGCCAGAAGAAAAAGCTCCAAGGACCACTCCCCACGCCTCTGACTGGTGTCTGCTGGCAGGTGCAGGGTTGAGGAGGGGGAGGGCACCGAACTCAAGTCGCTGCCTCTGCTAGGCTGGCGGGATCTCCGTCACATTCCATCAAGAAGCGGCTAGTCGCCATCCTTCTGGACAGCACCGCGAATCGCCTGTGCTTTCCAACGGGCTAAACTTGGCTTCTGTTTTTAAGCCTTTAAACCAGAGCGTGGAGAAAGAAGGTCCCTCCAGTGCAGGATATTGACAGCTTATCTAAATTTAGAGGCCACGCGGGGTGTGATTTTTGCATATGTCCCTTTCTGATGCCAGTTGGCACTGCGGAGCTCAGCATAAGCCCCGAGCATTTCCGTGCTGCTCCCTCCCCGCCACACACACACCCTGTGCATTCCAGATGGGGTGCTTCAAGCAGGTGACTAAGCAGAGACAGCAAAAGCCCTTTACAGATTGCTCTGAAAATGGCTCTTTTCAAATTGCCGAGGGATCCGGGTGCAGCTCCCTCTCCGGAATCTATGGGGGAATGCCACGTACCCAGCACAGGGTACTGGGGCACAACGCTGCCCTCTGCCAAGCCTGTTTAGAGTCTGAGCCTTCGCTGCCAGAGCCTCTCAGGCGCCTCCAATTCCAAGAGGAAAACACTTGCTAGGCCTGACAGGCTATAGCCACTAGATGGCGCTAGAGGTCCGTGAAACATTTTCGGGTAGGCCCTTAAATCTGTAATTCCGCCCTTAGCTGAAGAATCCTTGTAGAAGAGAGAGACCTTGATCATAAATCCCACACGCAATAACAGGTTCATAATGCATCCTAGTGACTACATGTTGTATTTTTTTCTCCCTGAGAAATAAAATTTTCTCTTTCAATGGAGAAGGATGTTCCTTAACATCTAACATGTGCTAATGTTAAATCTCTCTCTTAGGAAGCCTGCAAAACGAAGCCTTTAATGTGTGCTGACCAAGACATCTGGGCAATGTCTGTGGCGAGACGCCGATTGATAGCTTGAGGGACTGGGAACACATAAGCCGTAGTCTTGGCAGCATGGATAGGGAAGGTTATTTTTCCCCTAAAAAATGAACATTTGACTTGTCAAAACCGTTTTCTCATTGATCCACTGAGACAGAATCTGCAGGTTAGAGAGGCAAGTTTACAGAAAATCTCCTCCATTTTTGGAAGGGACGTTAGGGAAAAGCAGAGACTAATTTCTTTCATTTAAAAAGTATTTACCTGAGAGGGAGTTTAAGAATAAAATACTGGTGGGATAGAAATACATCTCTTTTTTGCCTTGACTCTTCCCATCCTATAGCCTTCCATGTTTCCTGGTTAAGAGGAATGACAGAACTTCAAAAAAAAATGCCAAACGAGAGAATCAACAGCAGAATCTATCTGAAGACACAGCACAATATATTCACTGACATCTCAGTTTATTCTTTTTTTTTTTTATTTTTCAATACATCGCATTATATATATATATATTTTTGTCATACATTGATATGAATCAGCCATAGATTTACACGTATTCAGTTTATTCTTAATACTGGTCCTTTCTTGAAGCAGTGCCACGCAACAAAAAGGGCTGAAATTTCCTGATTACGATGCACCTTTTGGTACCTTATTGGTCGAGTCTTTACGTGTTGATTATTTATCATGTGCGCAATGTGAGATTAGGTAAAAAACCAAAACTGAAGCCAAAAAATCCACACACTGCAAACTAACTTTGGTGTTGTGTTGCAATTCCTTGGAAATCTACAGATTCCCAGTTAATTCTCTAGATTGATTTCTTGGATCTGGACTAGGGCAGGTGGTCTTGCATCTTTTTCCTTCTCGCGTGCCTAGCACCTGGCATCTCAATCTACCTGCTCTGTGAGAGATGGGCACAAAGACCTGGCTGGGGGCCCGGCGTGGAGAGAACATGTTAAGTCCTATATTTTGTATGTGTCACATTCCACAATCTGCTTCTGGACCGACCCCTGCAGGGTCAGAAACTTACCTAGAGACCTTGCAAGCTTGTGGTTGGAAAAGGAAGGATAAAATCACTGAATATTTTTTTTTTTCATTTATTTTTATTAAAAAACAAAACAAGAAAAATTACTGAATCTCCATACACAAATGGGGACAATCTGCTGCCTTTCAGAGAAATCAACCAAGGTTCTCAAAGTTCTCAAAGCACAGTTATTTTCATTGACATGTAGTTGATTTACAGTGATGCATTAGTTTCTGCTGTACACCAAAGTGATTCAGTTATACATATATGTTCTTCTCCACATTCTTTCCCATGTAGTTTTCTTGTGGTTTATTACAAGGTATTGGGTATGGTTCCCTGTGCTATACAGTAGGAGTTTATTGTCTAAAAATATGGACCAATGCTTCACGAATTTGTATGTCATTCTTGTTTGGGACCACTTTAAGCTGCTCTGTATTGATGCAATTTTAGTATATGTTCTGCCAAAGTGAGTGCTGGAACAATTATTTTTAACAGATTTGTTTGTTTTTATTACTATGAATCATAAGTAAGAGGTATTTTCTCTGTCAATATTTTTATTTTCCAGAGTTAGATGGTGTTTTCCTGGTTTCCATAATGCTAACCAGCCATCCCATGTTTAGTGCAGGCCCATGTGTTGTTGTTGTTCAGTCGCTCAGTTGTGTCCAACTCTTTGCAACCCATGGACTGCAGCACGCCAGGCTTCCCTGTCCATTACCAATTCCCGGAGCTTGCTCACACTCATGTCCGTGTCAGTGATGCCATCCAACCATCTCATCCTCTGTCGTCCCTTTCTCCTCCTGCCTTCAATCTTTCCCAGCATCAGGGTCTTTTCCCATAAGTTGGCTCTTTGCATTAGGTGGCCAAAGTATTGGAGCTTCAGCTTCAGCACCAGTCCTTCCAATGGATATTCAGGGTTGATTTCCTTTAGGGTTGATTTCCTTTAGGGTTGATTTCTTTCAGGATTGACTGGTTTGATCTCCTTGCAGTCCAGGGGACTCTCAAGAGTCTTCTCCAACACCAATGTTCAAAAGCATCAATTCTTTGGTACTCAGCTTTCTTTATGGTCTGACTGTCACATCCATACATGACTCCTGGAAAAACCATAGCTTTGACTACACAGACCTTTGTTGGCAAAGTAATGTCTCTGCTTTTTAATATGTTGTCTAGGTTGGCCATAGCTTTTCTTCCAAGAAGCAAGCGCCTTTTAATTTCATGGATGCAGTGACCATCTGCAGTGATTTTGGAGCCCGAGAAAATAAAGTCTGTCACTGTTTCCATTGTTTCCCCATCTATTTGCCATGAAGTGATGGGACCGGATACCATGATCTTCTTTTTTGAATGTTGAGTTTTAAGCCAGCTTTTTGACTCTCCTCTTTCATTTTCATGAAGAGGTTCTTTAGTTCCTCTTTGCTTTCTACCATAAGGGTGGTGTTATCTGCATATCTGAGGTTATTGATATTTCTCCTGGCAATCTTGATTCCAGCCTGTGCTTCATCCAGCCTGGCATTTCATATGATGTACTCTGCACATAAGTTAAATAAGCAGGGTGACAATATACAGCCTTGATGTACTCCTTTCCCAATTTGGAACCAGTTCGTTGTTCCATGTCTGGCTCTAACTGTTGCTTCTTGACCTGCCTACAGGTTTCACAGGAAGCAGTTAAGGTGGTCTGGTATTCCCATCTCTAAAAACTTTCCACATTTTGTTGTGATCCACACAGTCAAAGTCTTCAGTGTAGTCAATGAAGCAGATGTTTTTCTGGAATTCTTTTGCTTTTTCTATGATCCAACAGATGGTGGCAATTTGATCTCTGGTTCCTCTGCCTTTTCTAAATCCACCTTGAACATCCGGAAGTTCTCAGTTCATGTACTGTTGAAGCCTGGGTTGGAAAATTTTGAGCAGTACTTTGCTGGCACATGAAATGAGTGCAATTGTGTGGTAGTTTGAACATTGTTTGGCATTGTCTTTCTTTGGGACTGGAATGAAAACTGACCTTTTCCAGTCCTGTGGCCACTGCTGAGTTTTCCAAATTTGCTGACATATTGATTGCAGCACTTTCACAGCATCATCTTTTAGGATTTGAAATAGCTCAACTGGAATTCCATCACCTCCACTAGCTTTGTTCATAGTGATACTTCCTAAGGCCCACTTGACTCCGAATTCCAGCCAGCTTTAGGTAGTGATCACACCTTTGTGATTATCTGGGTCATGAAGATCTTTTTTTGTATAGTTCTTCTGTGTATTCTTGCCACCTCTTCTTAATATCTTCTGCTTCTGTTAGGTCCATATTGTTTCTGTTCTTTATTGTGCCCATCTTTGCATGAAATATTCACTTGGTATCTCTAATTTTCTTGAAGAGCTCGCTAGTCTTTCCCATTCTATTGTTTTCCTCTATTTCTTTGCATTGTTCACTTAGGAAGGGGACGTCGAAGGGGACGTCCAGGGCACATGTTCATTTTGACACTGAGAGAAACAAAGTGGAAACTCTTAATGAGGTGAGAGAAGTGTTTCTTCTCCCACTAAAGTCCTTTGTGGTCAAACTTCATTTTCAGAAATAGAACAATACAGGGCTTCCCTGGTGGGGTCCAGTCGTTAAGACTCCACTTCCACCGTAAGGGAAATAGGTTCGATTCTTGATCCGGGAACTAAGATCCCGCATGCCACATGGTGTGGCCAAACAAAAACATTTAAAGGAAATAGAACAATATAAGGAAGCAGATGGGTATGTTCTAGGTTTTGGGCTTCTCTTTGCTACTCCAGAAGACTTCTTACCTCCCTCCCCTCCTTCCATCCCATCCTGTACTCTGCCCTTCTTCTCCAGGTAAAGAGGTTTTTTTCTTTCCCTTCTAAGAGGTAAATCATGGTCCTGACCTTCAAATGAGGAACGGTTCTGTCTCCTTGGGCTGCATCCATACCCATTCAGTGATGTGGAACTGCAGGGCAAGTGTGGGGGATGTACCATGTGCCTCCCAACAGCTGAGCCCTGGAAGCTGGGATGCGAACACAGCAGAACCAGGAGGAAGGAAGAGCTCCTTCCTCCTCCCCAGCTGCTGACGCCAGAGGCCCAGCGGGGAGGGGGTGGAGCTAGCTCCTGGCTCCTCCTCCCACCAAGCTCACTTCCCTTCGACCTTCTGACCTTCCGATGGCTGTCACACTCAGGAAGCAAGCTGAATGCAGTGCAGATGGCACTTAAGCCACTCTTCTGAGAGTTCCTTATTCTAGTCAGAAGGCAAGGACAGAGGGAAGGCTTTTTTCTGGTCCCCGGAGCCCCCTTCTGCTCTGGGGCAGCACCTCCCCTGTTCCACCTACCCTGTTCCACAGTCAGAAGGCAAGGACAGAGGGAAGGCTTTTTGCTGGTCCCCAGAGCCCCCTTCTGCTCTGGGGCAGCACCTCCCCTGTTCCACAGGGGTTTGGAGAAGGTGCACAGGATTTGCAGCAGTGTGGCTATCTCAGAAGATAGGCTGTATAGATATTCTCATCCCAACCCCTTACAAAGCTCTTGCTTCTCTCTGCCCTCTTTTCACATCCTAATAGTAACCAGGGGTCAGGAGTTGTAGAAGAGGTGCTGGGGACATCTCCGTGAATTTTCTGAGAAAGGTCTGTCCCAAGCATCTTGATATCAGGTACCTTTTTTTTTTTTTTTTGGCATCTCAGTCGAAATGGAGGCAGAAGGAGTCTTATTCTGCTATCTCATTTCTTGGGGACTGAATGAGATTCTGTAAGTGAAAACATTTAGCATTTAGGACTGATTCTGAAGCTGAAGCTCCAATACTTTGGCCATCTGATGGGAAGAGCTGACTCACTGGAAAAGACCCTGATGCTGGGAAGGATTAAAGGCAGGAGGAGATGGGGATGATAGAGGATGTCATGGTTGGATGGTATCATCCACTCAGTGGACATGAGTTTGAGCAAACTCTCAGAGATAGTGAAGTACAGGGAAGCCTGGCATGCTGCAGTCCATGGGGTTACAAAGAGTTGGACCCAGCTGAGCGATTGAACAGCAACAAGTGAAAACCAAGTGTGAAGAGATCTCTGTCAACTATAAAATTCTGTGCAGATGTCACTTGTTAGGATCACCATTATCTGCCAATCTGGTAATGGAGTCTTGTTACAGCCACTATCAGGAAATAGTAAAAAACCCTTGCCAGCATG
Source organism: Cervus canadensis (assembly GCF_019320065.1). Classification (NCBI taxonomy): domain Eukaryota; kingdom Metazoa; phylum Chordata; class Mammalia; order Artiodactyla; family Cervidae; genus Cervus; species Cervus canadensis. The sequence goes on from NC_057386.1 coordinate 77,267,120, forward strand.
AAAGTGTACATTCTGGAAGCAATGTTTAGAGTCCAGGATTATTAGTGAGTGATAATCTTTGGTGGGGGATAGTTAATTTCCAATCTTATATCAGAGGCAGTGGGCAATGGTGAGTTGTGGGCTGTGACTGGGGGGTGAATACTATTTGCCCTCAACACTGCCGCCTGATTCACATGGGGTGAGGGCAAACAAGAGCACATCAAGTGACTGTCAAACAGTGCTGCGGCTCTCAGAAGCCAAGAGAATTTCAGTCGGCATTTAATAACTAAGGCAATGAGAGGGGTGGAAGGGGGAGTACTCCAGGCATGGTATTGCAGCCTGGTTGTGCAAATGGAAGGGAGAGGGGCTACATGAGGGGTGTGTGTGTGTGAGAGATGTGTGTGCTGTGTGTGTGTGTGTGTCTGTGTTAGAGCTTCCCAGGTGGCTTAGTAGTAAAGAATCTGCCTGCCAAGCAGGAGAAGCTGGTTCGATCCCTTGGTTGGCAAGATCCCCTGGAGAAGGAAATGGCAACCCACTCCAGTATTCTTGCCTGGAAAATCCCATGGACAGAGGAGTCTGGTGGGTTACAGTCATGGGGTAGCAAAGAGTCGGACATGATTGAGTGATTGAGCACGACTATGTGTGTGTGTTTGGAGAAGGAAATGGCAACCCACTCCAGTGTTCTTGCCTGGAGAATCCCAGGGACAGGAGCCTGATGGGCTGCCGTCTATGGGGTCGCACAGAGTCAGACACGACTGCAGTGACTTAGCAGCAGCAGTAGCAGCATGTGTGTGTGTTATGTATGTGGTGTGTGTGGCATGTGGGTTGTGTGTGTATGTGGTGTGTAGTATGATTTGTGTGTGATGTGTATGTGGTCTGTGTGTGTGCTGTGTGTGTGTGCACACAAGCTTGTTTACCTGCAGAGGGGGAAAGGTGTCTTCAGAGCACTAATTAGACATTTAATTGCCCTATAGAAAGCTGATGGGAAGAATGTCTTAAGAGCTAAATTTGAGTTCAGGTTTGAGAAAAGTGAATGTTGAGTCACACTGGATTCTTTCAAAACCTGTTTCTCATCATAGAGGGAGTCCCTGCATGTGGTGTAACATGAGGATGCTGTGAAAGGCTCACAGAATGGGGTGGTGGATTTCCATCGCCATCTTGGCTCCTTGAGTTCACACTTGCTGCATCTAGTTCCATCCTTGTCCAGAGCAGGCCTCCCCTCTTATGTTGTAACCAGCCTCCAGGCTCACGTCTTGCATGATCTGGGGCCAGGCAGTGGCTTGAAGATGTGTGTGTCATTGAAATAGATGCCAGGAGTTTCCTCAGGAGGTGGGTGGGGAGGCAGGTGTGGGGCGGTGCTGGGGAGACTTGGGGTGTAGATCAGTGTCACTTCGAGATGGACAGCTCTAAGTGACAAGCCACCCTCAGCCATGGGTGGGCCTCACTGTGGGGCAAGGAGAAGAGAGCGCGGCCACTGTCGGCCACCTGCACCCTGACAGGTGGGTGCAGTCAGGGTGCTGCTTTCAGGAGCCAAGAGAAATTCATTCAGCTGACCTCTGCGGGCGGGGCTTGCAGCCTCTCCTTGTCGCCCTCTGAATCCCTGGTGGTGTCCCGCATCTTCTCCTTGGCCTGTGGAGCCTTTTCATCCAGTCTTGCTCAGCCTTAAACGTTTGTTCTGTTAGCATATGCCAGGATCTTCCTGCCCGAAATCAATCACTTGCCTCATTTTTCTTGTTCTAGCGTGTGCCACTCATGCCAGCGTGCCAGCACAGGGCTTTGTGGGTCTCGTTGGGGGGAGGGACACATGCTGGCTAATAAATGTGAAATACCCCACATGGGTAACTTAAGAGTGAAAGCCCTCACAACACCATCCCTTAGAGAAGTTTCCATTAGTCATATGTTCTTCCATGCTATTCTAGGCACATAATAACACAGGCAAATAAGACATGTGATTATGTCTGTGTTATTTTCAAAATGGGATCTTACTACACAGACTCTTCTGCATCATGTCCTTTTCGCTTAACACATCTTGGACGTTTCTCTGAATTGTGAGCTGTTAGATCACCCTGAGAATCTCTAGCCGGAGGAGGAGAATTGCGTTTTGGGAAAGCTGCTCAGGCAATTCTGGGAGGTAATCCTCTGCAGCCCCGCTGCTGCCGTGTGGCCCCTCTGCGATGAGGACCGTCTCTGTCACTTGGTGCCCCCGGGGCTGTGCTTGATGTTGTATCAGCATACTCACTGCCACTTCTTTTGATTTAAAAAGTGTCCTCTGGGACTTCCCTGGTGGTCCAGTGGTTAAGACTCCATGCTCCCAATGCAGGGGGCCCAGGTTCAATCCCTGGCTGGGGAACTAGATCCTACAGGGCTTCAACTAAAGCTCCCACACGTGGCACTCAAGACCCCGCACAACTAAATAAATAAATATTAAACAGGTGTCCTCTAACCTCTTTCAAAATCTCCCTTCCTGGGATAGTTAGGGAGTTTAAGATGGCATGTACATACTGCTGGGCTCGCTAGGTTTTTCGTGTAGAATCCACCTGCCAATGCAGGAGATGTAAGAGTTGTGGGTTTGATCCCTGGGTTGGGAAGATTCCTTGGAGGAGCGCATGACAACCCACTCCAGGATTCCTGCCTGGAGAATCCCATGGACAGAGGAGCCTGGCGGACTACAGTCCATAGGGTCACAAAAAGTTGGACCCGGCTGAAGCGACTGAGCACGCACACATGTACACACTGCTATATTTAAAGTGAATAATCAAGAATCTACGGTATAGCACAGGGAACGCTCGGGGTTGTGTGGCAGCCTGCATGGGAAGGGAATCTCGGGGAGAATGGATACATGTATGTATGGCTGAGTCCCTCTGCTGTCCGCCTGAAACTATCACAACATTGTTAATCGGCTGTACTCCAGTACAAAAGAAAAAGTTCAGAAAAAAATCCTCCTTGCTCCCTCCCTCCCTTCTCTTTCTCTCCCTCTCTGTCTCACTCCTTAGTCCTCATTTATTTCTCTCTTCATAATAAAAAAGCCACCGAATATAAAGAATACTATTAATGTGGAAAAGAACCACAGACCGTCGGTTCTCTACCTTCCCTTTCCTGTGAAAGAACCCTAACGGAGCTTGGATCACCCCGAGGGAGAAGATGCTTTACAGATGCCCGCCCCGCCCGTGGCTGCCGGACTGCGGAGAAGCCTGCAGACGGGGGAGCGGGGGGAGTGCGGCGGGAGGGGGCTCTGCAGGGACCCTCCGGATGCAGCCGAGGCTTCTCTGATTCCTCGGAAAATAGCCTGTCTCTCCTGCCGCTGCTATTAAATCTCTCACAAGATGCTTCTGTGCTTCTCTCTAAAAGCATAGAAGGAAAGCAGCTCTGGTTTGCCCGTGGTTTCACCGCAGCACGAACCGGGCTGGTGGGAGGGGCGCTGAGCTCACATGTGGCTTCTCCGTCCTCTGCCGGTGTCGGTTGCCTGATGGCTGGTGTTCTTGCCTTTAATCAGCCTTATATGTCTGGATTGGGCGTAGTGCCTGAAACTCAGTGCAGCCTCCACCAGGACAGAGTCTCTGCTACAATCCTCACGGTCAGGGGCACCATTACAGGTTCAGCTGTTCCCAGAAACCAGAGGCCTAGTTCAGCAAATCTCTCTCTAACATCAATATTCTGTCTCTGTCTGATCAATAAGGAAACATTTTTGACAAGTCTGATGTTTGGTTTTGAGGAGGAAAATGGCCTGCTTGAGCTGGGAGGGGAAAGATTTATGTGCTGCTGCAAGAAGACCTTGGTTTTCACCCTGAGCTTGTGGAAGAAGGTTTTAGGGGAATGGGGACTTGGCTTCTTTTGCCTCTATGACAACTTCTGTCTACAGGGCTTTTTTTCTTAGGTGCAAATACCAAGGTTAGTAGCAAGCATTACAAACCATAACACCGGCAATCACAAAGAAGAAAAAAGATTGCTGGAAGAGTAGATGACATCCTCTGATTTTCTTAGGAATAAGGGACGTGGTTATATTACAAGGTGTCAGAAGGAGTTATTCTGACCCTTGAATGGAATTTCCATTCAGGAGAAGGTTAATTTCTTTCTTACACCCGCTCTGTCTAGTGTTTTATTTTGTGACTTTCCTTTTCATCTTACCGATAAGGAATATGAGGTACTGACAGGCTTGGTAAGTCTCAAGGAGCAAGTGGTATTTGAAACCTTTGTTCTACTGCGTATTATGATAGAGTCTCTGTTAGTCTCAATTTTCCTGTTCCTGCTGGTCTTGAGATCAGAAGATATTGAAGACGTCCAGGAGAATTTCAGCACAGAGGCAGGAGACCCACAGAGATTTGGGAGTGCCACGTCCCTGAGGTAGTTTGGCCTCACCCTACCCTTACCTGGTGGTTCCTGGTACAAAGAACTCAGGTGTGATGCCCTGGATCAGCCATCATACAGCCTGTTCTCTAGGTGCTTGGGATGCAGGAGAACACACCATGGTCAGATAGAATCTTAATTGTGGGCTTCCAATTAAATGGGATGTACACACGGTGTTTTTTTCACTCCCAGAAGACATAGAAGGGAATCTGGGATGAATCCGTCTGCTGCTTACAAGTCTATACTTCTGAGAGGTTTAGAGAAAGAGCATTCCCTCTGGGGGCCAGACCAATTCCAACTCTGAAGCAGATATATTTAAATGATTGACCGGGAGCGTGGATACCTATTCAGGGCCTGAAAAAAGAAAGCCAGGGCTTAACAACTAAGAAACTAACTGAAGCTTGTTAGAAATCAATGTGTTAAATGGAATTGAGCTGGTAGATGAAGCCTCAGCCAATCAGGGCGTGTGGTTTGGGCGGCTTTGTTTATCAGCTCTGAGTCTAGCTTTGTTCAGTGATAATCTGATAGCAGTTCTGCAGGCTGGTTGGCTGGGGAGGCTCTCTTCTACAATGAGAAGATAATCAATCATGTTACTGGCTTTTGTCTTGGTGAAAGTATTTAGATTTCAACCAGGTGGTAAGCTGCCTCAAGGCCACCTGCTTGACTGAAAAATAAAGCATCGGTCTCCCTTTGGAAGGAGAGGGGAGGAAGTACTGACTTGTGTGATAATTTTAGGTGGATGATTAAATTTGGCCTCTTAGGCTCCAGCTGAAAATTCAATTTAGATGACTGGTTTTTCTTTTCATACACCATTGAGCAATCCTGTGTACTGCCATGGCTAATATTCCTGGTGCTGATTTTCCCTTCACTTTAACAAAGCACAGGATCCCTGGCCCACTCTCTATTTCACGTGCCTCCTGGCTACCAGAGCAAAATGAAGAAAAGCACTTTTTGTGTAAGTTAAGAATAAGACTCTTACGCGGGCAAGCCCAGAGAGGCTCTCCAAGGAGCAAAATTGCTCTGTAGGAGAAAATCAGAACAGTAATGATTTCTCTAATGATAATTCATAAAACATGCCAGTCTCCTCTAGTGTATTTCACCTCTACAGGGCAATTGGTTGTGCGTCTGGCACCATTTGACTGAAACATCACAATCTCAGATGCCAGAGGAGCAAACGGGTTCCATGTGTTTGAGCTGACCCCAGATTGTAGTGGTGATCTTGACTCCCTCATTCCCCACATGAACTCCATCAGCAAATCCTGCCATTCTAACTCCACAACATTTCTCTGAAATTTCTATTTCTCTGCTTCTTCTCTAAGTACCACCCAGTAAAAGCCTCCATTATCTCTTACCTGGCCCCTGCCGTCACCTTGTAAGCTGTTCCCTTGCGTTCATTTTTGCCTTCCAAAATCCACTCCTCTCACAACAACTGGAGCACCTTAAAAAAAAAAAAAAAATTGGTCACGAATCCCGCTTTATTGAAAACGTCTAATAGCTGCCCATGATAGTTAATGTCAAATGAAGCTTTCCCACGAAGTCCTCAGGACCTTATGAAATCTGGCCTCTGCCTGCCTGTCTGAGCTCATCTTACACCTGCCTTCCTCTCCTTCACCCTGCTTTTGCTGTGTCTGGAAAACTTCAAGTTCCCTTCCACCTTAGGGCCTTTCCATTTAGGAGTTCTCTTTGTCCAGACTGTTCTTCTTCCTCTAACCAAGGTCTTCCCAGGATGTCATCATTTTTATTCTGTTTCCAACTCAAAAGTCAACTCCTCAGAGAATCTTTATTGACTAAAGCAAATGAAAGTAGTCTAGTATTATATTGATTGGGCTTCCCTTGTAGCTCAGTGGTAAAGAATCTGCCTGCCAATGCAGAAGATGCAGGAGACACGGGTTTGATTCCTGGGTTGGGAAAATGCTCTGGAAAAGGAAATGGCAACCCACTCCAGTATTCTTGCCTGGGAAATCCCATTGGCAAAGGAGCCTGGCTGGCTACGGTCTATGGGGTCCCAAAAGAGTTGGCCATACTTAGTAATTAAACTACAAAGTATTATATTATCCTATTTTATCTTCAAAATAGCACTAACCACTACCATACATTTTTTCTTGTGTATTTGTTTATTGCCTGTCTCTTTTACTCAGTTGAGTTTAGTCACTAGGTCGTGTCTGACTCTTTGTGACCCCATAGACTGCAGCATGCCAGGCTTCCCTGTCCATCACCAACTCCTGGAGCTTGTTTAAACCCATGTCCTTCGAGTCAGTGATGCCATCCACCCATCTCATCTTCTGTCATCCCCTCCTTCTCTTGTGTTTAATCCTGCCCAGTATCAGGGTCTTTTCCACCGAGTCAGTTCTTCACATCAGGTGGCCAAAGTATCGGAGCTTCAGCTTCAGCAACAGTCATTCCAGTGAATCTTCAGGGTTGATTTCCTTTAGGATTGAATGGTTTGATCTCCTTGCAGTCCAGGGGACTCTCAAGAGTCTTCTCCAACACCAGAGTTCAAAAGCATCAGTTCTTTGGCACTCAGTTTTCTCTATGGTCCAACTCTCACATCCATACATGACTCCTGGAAAAACCATAGCTTTGACTACACAGACCTTTGTCAGCAAAGTAACATCTCTGCATTTTAATATGTTGTCGAGGTTGATCTTAGCTTTTCTTCCAAGGAGCAAGCATGTTTTAATTTCATGACTGCAGTGACCATCTGCAGTGATTTTGGAGCCCGAGAAAATAAAGTCTGTCACTGTTTCCATTGTTTCCCCATCTATTTGCCATGAAGTGATGGGACTGGATGCCATGATCTTAGTTTTTTGAATGTTGAGTTTTAAGCCAAATTTTTCACTTTCCTCTTTCATTTTCAGGAAGAGGCTCTTTAGTTCCTCTTTGCTTTGTGTCATCTGCATATCTGAGGTTATTGATATTTCTCCTGGCAATCTTGATTCCAGCTTGTGCCTCATCCAGCCTGGCATTTCACATGATGTACTCTGCATATAAATTAAATAAGCAGGGTGACAATATACAGCCTTGATGTACTCCTTTCCCAATTTGGAACCAGTTCATTGTTCCATGTCTGCTTCTAACTATTGCTTCTTGACCTGCATACAGGTTTCGCAGGAGGCAGGTAAGGTGGTCTGGTATTCCCATCTCTTTAAGAATTTTCCACAGTTTGTTGTGATCCACACAGTCAAAGACTTTGGCATAGTCAACAAAGCAAAAGTAGATATTTTTATGGAGCTCTCTTGCTTTTTCTATGATCCAGTGGATGTTGGCAATTTGATCTCTGGTTCCTCTGTCTTTTCTAAATCTAGCTTAAACATATGGAAGTTCTCAGGTCACATACTGTAGAAGCCTAGCTTGGAGAATTTTGAGCATTACTTTCCTAGCATGTGAGGTGAGTGCAATTGTGTGGTAGTCTGAGCATTCTTTGGCAATGACTTTCTTTGGGACTGGAATGAAAACTGACCTTTTCCAGTCCTGTGGCCACTGCTGAGTTTTCCAAATTTGCTGACATATTGATTGCAGCACTTTCACAGCATCATCTTTCAGGATTTGAAATAGCTCAACTTGGAATTCCATCACCTCCACTAGCTTTGTTCGTAGTGATGCTTCCTAAGGCCCACTTGACTTTGCACTATAGGATGTCTGGCTCTAGGTGAGTGATCACAGCATCATGGTTATTTGGGTCATGAAGATCTTTTTTGTGTAGTTCTTCCGTGTATTCTTGCCACCTCTTCTTAATATCTTCTGCTTCTGTTGGGTCCATACCATTTCTATCCTTTCTTGTGCTTATCTTTGCATGAAATGTTCCCTTGGTGTCTCTGATTTTCTTGAAGAGATCTCTAGTCTTTCCCATTCTATTGTTTTCCTCTATTTCTTTGCATTGATTGCTGAGGAATGCTTTCTTATCTCTCCTTGCTATTCTTTGGAACTCTGCATTCAGATGGGTATATCTTTCCTTTTCTCCTTTGCCTTTCACTTCTCTTCTTTTCTCAGCTATTTGTAAGGCCTCATCAGACAACTGTTTTACCTTTTTGAATTTCTTCTTCTTGGGGATGATCTTGATCACTGCCTCCTGTACAAGGTCATTAACCTTCATCCATAGCTCTTCAGGCACTCTATCAGTTCTAATCCCTTGAATCTGTCTGTCACTTCCACTGTATAATCATGAAGGATTTTATTTAGGTTATACCTGACTGGGCTAATGTTTTTCCCTACTTTCTTCAATTTAAGTCTGAATTTGGCAATAAGGAGTTCACTTGGCAATAACCAGTTCACTTGGTCTGAGTCACAGTTCACTCTTGGTCTTGTTTTTGCTGACTATATAGAGCTTCTCTATCGTTGGTTGAAAAGAATATAATCAATCTGATTTCGGTATTGACCATCTGGTGATATCCATGTGTAGAGTCGGCTCTTGTGTTGTTGGGAGAGGGTGTTTGCTATGACCAGTGCATTCTCTTGGCAAAACTTTGTTAGCCTTTGCCTTGCTTCATTTTGTACTCCAAGGCCAAACTTGCCTGTTACTCCAGGTTTTTCTTGACTTCCTACTTTTGCATTTCAGTCTCTTATGATGAAAAGGACATCTTTTTTTTGGTGTTAGTTCTAGAAGCAGGTCATCATAGAACCTTTCAACTTCAGCTTCTTTGGCATTAGTGGTTGGGCATAGACTTGGATTACTGTGATGTTGACTGCTTTGCCTTGGAAATGAACAGAGATCATCCTGTCATTTTTGAGATTGCACCAAAGTACTGCATTTTGGACTCTTGTTGACTATTAGGGCTACTTCATTTCTTCTAAGGGATTCTTGTCCACAGTAGTAGATATAATGGTCATCTGAATTATAGTCATCCATTCCTAAAATTTTGATGTTCACTCTTTCCATCTCCTGTTTGACCACTTCCTTCTACCTTGATTCATGGACCTAACATTCCAGGTTCCTATGCAATATGTTCTTTCCAGCATCAAACTTTACTTCCATTACCAGTCATATCCACAACTGGGCATTGTTTTTGCTTTGACTCCCTTTCTTCATCCTTTCTGGAGTTATTTCTCCACTCTTCTCCTGTAGCATATTGGGTACATTCTGACCCAGGAAGTTCATCTTTCAGTGTCCTATTTTTTTGCCTTTTTATGCTGTTCATGGGGTTCTCAAGGCAAGAATACTGAAGTGGTTTGCCATTCCCTTCTCCAGTGGACCAAATTTTGTCAGAACTCTCAACTATGACCATCCGTCTTGGGTGGCTCTACATGTCATGGCTTATAGTTTCATTGAGTTAGACAAGGATGTGATCCATGTGATCAGTTTGGTTAGTCTTCTGTGATTGTGGCTTTCCTTCCATCTGCCCGCTGGTGGATAAGGATGGGAGACTTACGGAAGCTTCCTGATGGAAGAGACTGACTGTGGGGGAAACTAGGTCTTGTTCTGATGGGTGGGGCCATGCTCAAGAAATCTTTGATCCAATTTTCTGTTGATGGGCTGGCTTGTGTTCCCTCCCTGTTGTTTGGCCTGAGGCCAAATTATGGTAGGGGCAATGACTATAATGGCAGCCTCCTTCAAAAGGACTTGTGCGTGCACTGCTCTGCTCAGTGCCCCTGACCCACAGCAGGCCACTGTCAAAGCAGGCCACCACTGGGGACTCCTGGACACTCACAGGCAAGTCTAGTCTGGCTCAGTCTCCTGTGGGGACACTGCTCCTCCTGGTTCCTGGTGCACACGAAGTTTTGTTCATGCCCTCCAAGAGTCTGTTTCCCCAGTCCTATGGAAGTTCTGTAATCAAACCCCACTGGCCTCCAAAGTCAGATTCCCTGGGTGTTGTCAGTCCTTTTGCCAGGTCCCCAGGTTGGGTAATCTGTTGTGTCTCTTTTAGCAGAATGTATTAATAAGATCTATTACAATATGGACTTTGTTGTGTTCAGAGCATGCCCAGTGCCTATGATTGTGTTCCACGGAATATGTGCTCAGTAGTGTCTGACTCTTTGCGACCCCATGGACTGTGGCCTACTAGGTTTCTCTGTCCATGGGATTCTCTAGGCAAGAATACCAGAGTGGGTTGCCATTTCCTCCTCCAGGGGATCTTCCCAATCCAAGGATTGAACCCGTGTCTCCTGCCTTGCCGGGAGGATGCTTTATACCACTGAGTCACCTGGGAAGCCCTAGAGTGGGGTTTTGTAAGTAGCAGGTGCTCAGGAAATGGTTATCTAGTAATGAACGAGCCAAGCCTGGCAAAGAAGAGGTTTCCCCAGTGATACAGCAACAGATGCTTTCGGCGTGGCCCTACCAAGGGTTAGGGAATGAGGCTGAAAGGCTTTTTGCAGGTTTTCTTTCTTTTGGATCCATATTTTGATCGTCTAAGCTATGTAATGTTTTCTGAGACCCGGTGTCTGTGATGCTGTTAAATGTACTCAAACAATGACAACCTCTTATCTTGAGGAGGTAAGACATTGACCTCACTCTCGCTGATCTGATCAACTGAAAAGTAAAATGTGCCATTAATTTTAGGATCCATTATATGTGACATTTTTGTCTTGCTAAAGGTTAGGGGTCAATAGGAGAACTGGAGAAGCTTGCTAACCAATGTATCTTTATTCACATTTGGAAATTAGTTGGCCCTGGGGACAGTCTGTGTTCTCACCCTGAGCTGAGGTCTAGGTCTTATTTTTCCAGGAAGGGCTGGTGTCTATGCTTTGTCCTCAAGTGTCTAAAATATCTTATTCATGCATAAACAAAGGGCAGGCATGATTCAGACAGGATGAATCCCTGAACCCACGGACAGGAGAAAAATGTAGAGTCGTGATACTTGAAACATTTCTCAGCTTCTGCTGTCAGTGCTGGTACCCACTTCAGCACATTTCTGAAATGAACTCTGCTAAGGCTAGGTCAGTGACACCATAAAAGAGAGTTTTGCAATTAAAAAGGCTTAGAGGGATCACTGGCAAGATGGCTTCTCCCCCCCGCCCCCAACCCTTTAAAAAAAAAAAACCAAGTCACTTAAAGAAGTAAACTCAACAGAAGTATGCCCTGAAGTTTTACCACCAGTCAAAATGAAGGCATTCAGGCAGAGAAGAGCCACCATCTGAGAAACTCTATATGGCATGTTTTAGAACTCAGGCTTTGCTTGGGAGCCATTTTTATTTTTATTAATTTTTGGCCACACTGTGCAGCATGTATGATCTTAGTTCCCTGGCCAGGGATGGAACCTGCACCCCGTGCATTGGAAGTGTGGAGTCTTAACCACTGGACTACTAGGGGAGTCCTAGGGAGGCCATTTTTAACATGGTGAAGGCATCTGTATGGTGACATCAGTGGTCCTTCAAGTTTGATAACCCACAGAGAAAGATAATAGGATTAGGAAATAAGATATAGATAAAACAACTAATTGGAAAAGTCCTACCTTTTATGAAAAGCTATAAGTTTTACTATTTTAACTTGCTAGGTTGATGGTAGTAATTTAATATTATAATATAAGAAAACAATCACTCCCACCAAATCACATAATATTCAATGTACATTTACTATTTTGATCCATCTGGGTCCTCAGGATTTAGATCTTATGGGCTGTTTAATAAATTAGCCAAAATACCCCAACTCAGAAACCAGGAAATGAATGAAAAAGGAGCAAGAGTCACTAGCGTCTTTGGTCCTCGTGGTATTCCAGGGAGGCAGCTATTTTCTTGAGCCACCCTGTGATGATAAGTGACTACTGGAGTTGACTTGAGTTCAGCCTCTCTCTCTTGAAGGGAAAGCAATTAAGATCCATAATGAGAGATTATCCCAAGGGAGGAGCTTGAAATCGAACAGCTGACTGGTTCTGTTACTTTGCAATTACCAGGACCACATGCATTTAGAGCAAAAGTGACCATAACTCTGTGAGGGGACAGATGGGACATTTGGAGAGTATTTGAGCTGGAAGATCTCAGAGAGCATCCAATCTTTACTTCCTTCTTATGCTAACAACAAGGAACCTAAGACCTGAAATGGGTTAAGTGATGTGCCAAGTGCCACACAGATAATTAATGACAACATGAGGGCTGGTACCTGAGTGTGGAGAACCACAGTCTTTCTAGACAGAATTAGAAAAAAGTTCCATTGTTTCTAATGCTTATCATATAGTCTCTTCAATGCCTTTCTGTTACAAGTTGGCATATATTTGAAGAACTATGGCATCTGGATCTTTTACTCTTTTACTCTTACCTGTCTGATCTTGGGTAAATTGTTTAACCAGTCTGGGTTCCTGTTCCCTGATCTTTGGAAAGTACAAACATAGGCAGTGGTGAGCTTTAAAAACAGTATGTGCAAGAGCTGGTGTACAGTAAACACATAGCAAATGGTAGCTGTTCTTATATTAGAGGAAATATTGTTCACTAGGAAAGAGAGTGGACACTGGAGCCAGGCTGATAGGCTTTGAATCCTGCCTTCACTTCTGAGTTCTGGGGTCTGTTTAGTTCTTTAAGCCTTGAGTCCTTCACTTTTAAAATGGGGAAAACAAAACACTTACTTCATAGCATTGCCATGGAGATTATTTCATGGTACGTGTGGAAATGCACTGCATGCTGAAAAGTTTGATAAACATTGGCCATTGTGATAATTATCTTAAACTCTGCTATAGAGGATATAGGGCAGGGTCAGTAGACTTTGTTTATGAGGGATCAAATAGTTAATATCTAGGGCTTTGCATGAAGTAAGAGTTCCATTGCAAATACTCACCTCTGCCATCATGTCAAGAAAGCAGCCGTAGAGAATGTGGAAATGAGTATGCATGACTGTGTTCCAATAAAACTTTATTTACAAAAATAGGCAGTGGGCTCTACTTGGCCTGTGGGCTGTACTTTGTCAACACCTGAGAGACGGCAGTTAAGAACTCCTGCTCTATGGTTTCTCGAGCAAGGTATCTGTTCATGTAGGTAAAGAGTCGGGTATCATTTTTCATGGAAAGAAGAACTAAATGTCTCCTTTAGGCACATGTTTCCTATCTTCAGGCCCTGTTCGTGGCAGACTTTTCGAGTAGCAGGGCAAGAGTCTCTTTTTTTCCCCCAACCACAGCTTGCTTTCTCCCACCACACAGCCAGTCAGGTTCATAAAGAGACAACCTAAGAATCACCTCACAGTCAGATCCACACTGTCCTAGAATTTCATTTCATGATGTCAGAGTACAAGATAAGGGATATTACCTGCAAATGCTGTGTGGCTCTGATATTGGCATGAGTTGCACAGTTCGCTAGGGGTTTTCAATTTTTCTTCTCCCTGTCCGTGGAATACCAGCTGGGTATGCTTTGCTTTGGAGAAGGCAATGGCACCCCACTCCAGTACTCTTGCCTGGAAAATCCCATGGACGGAGGAGCCTGGTAGGCTGCGGTCCATGGGGTCGCGAAGAGTCGGACGTGACTGAGCGACTTCACTTTCACTCTTCACTTTCATGCATTGGAGAAGGAAATGGCAACCCACTCCAGTGTTCTTGCCTGGAGAATCCCAGGGACGGGGGAGCCTGGTGGGCTGCCGTCTATGGGGTCGCACAGATTCAGACACGACTGAAGCGACTTAGCAGCAGCAGCAGCAGCATGCTTTGCTTTGAGTCCTAGGGTGCTTCATGAGGAGAAGGTCTTCAGAGACAAGCTATTTTTGGTTTTGACACCATTCAATGATCTTTCTCCTGTTGTTCCTGAACTCAACAAGTGGAAGGTCAGGTGCTCCCCTTCTGGAGATGATTAAAGGTGGCACTTTGCTCCACAGTGGAGGTGTAAACTTATTAATTTGGTACCAGAGTACATCTTTCAGGCAGAGAAAAGAGAAATTTAATCTTGGCCACTTTCACATAGAGTATCCAGACAATTTATTTCCTACCCACTGATCCAGATTCTGGGACTGTAGGAAGGAAGCACCTTAGGAAGCTGCAAAAACTAGGGAGTGGACTCTGATAAATAAACACTCAGTTGCTTTATAAAAAACAGAGCCACTGTTTACAATAGCTAGGACATGGAAGCAACCTAGATGTCCATTGGCAGATTAATGGATAAGAAAGTTGTGGTACATATACACAATGGGATATCACTCAGTTATTAAAAAGAACACATTTGAATCAGTTCTAATGAGGTGGATGAAACTGGAGCCTATTATACAGAGTGAAGTAAGTCAGAAAAACACCAGTACAGTGTATTAATGCATATACGTGGAATTTAGAAAGATGGTAATGACAACTCTATACAGCAAAAGAGACATAGATATAAAGAACAGACTTTTGGACTCTGTGGGAGAAGGTGAGGGTGGGATGATTTGGGAGAACAGCATTGAAACATGTATGTTACCATGTGTGAAACGGATCGCCAGTCCAAGTTCAATGCATGAAACAGGGCACTCAAAGCCAGTGCACTGGGACAACCCAAAGGGATGGGATGGGGAGGGAAGCGGGAGCAGTGTTTGGGATGGGGGACACATGTACACCCATGGCTGATTCATGTCAATGTATGGCTAAAACCACCACAATATTGTGAAGTGATTAACCTCCAATTAAAATCAATAACTTAATTAAAAACCCTCAAAACACAGTGCCAACAAGTCTGAATGGTAGTGAGATAATCATTAGGGTGAGGCTCTAAGACTTTATCGGTGATCCAGGGTTTACTGCTGCCTACAGAGCATGTGTGAAAGCAAGTATTTTGGGAAAAAAGGTTAGGTCTTTGTGGTCTCAGCAGAAACCTGTGACTAATTTTCCCTGGTTAGAGCAGGGGAAGGCAGTTAAAAGAATACCACAGCATTTAGTAGAAAAGGAAAATTCTCGCATATTTCTTTTTTTTCTTTTCCATTATGTTTTATTATAGTTATAGGACTGTAGTTTCTTGTGTTCTGTCACATTTATGACAGTAAAATACATTATTGCAGGAGCTACATAGACAGATATTGATAATTTTCCCAGAATCCTCCCTACTGTAGAGCTTTGACTCTCTTGGGGGCGGGAAATCAAATTTGTCATCCTTAATCAGAGTTCTGGGGAGTTAGGATATCACCTTGCCAGTTCTCAATTATGGAAATGTTTATATTGTTTTAATTATGTGAATAGTGCTTCTATAGGTATTAAAATATATTTATTTTCTTGAGCATGATTTTATTTTGGTCTATCCAGACAACAGCTGTCATGCCTTCAAAATGGACTCATTTTATATTGCATTTTTTTAACATGTTACTTTCTGACTTCTGAGGTAACCTTTAATTATCTATGAAATTATTTTCTTATTAATATGTGATGATTTAGTGTACAATCTTCTTAAAGGCATTTGTTTTTCAAACAGACGATTCTGTGAGATACAAGGTTTTAACCCAGAGAGATGACTTCTCAATTACAAATTTCATGTATGGGAGGTCTCTGTGTAGGGAGGTGGTGAGACTGTTGGGCTGGAGAACTTTGTCTCTGCCTCTCCGAAGCCCTCAGACATATCCCTACTGCTCCGCTATGACTGAAGCCAACAGGTGGGGTCAGGATCACAGACAGGCAGGACCAGACAGAGCTGAGGCAGGTGGACGGACAGGTCGGGGAGCTCAGAACGAGGGTTCCTCTGTCATGTCAGACACATACAAAGTGTCCAAAGGATTAGAAGTCCTCATAGACAATCAGACTTGGCAGAAAGGTTGGATTGGATGATCTTTAAGGGTCAGTGGTGGGCTGGGTGGGAAGGCTGTCTGTAAGATGTTTGAGGGAAGAATATACGAAGGTAGTGGAGATTTGGCAGTTAAAGAAAGGATGAAAGTAAGGCTATATCTGCGGGCAGTAGCAAAGTCGAGTCATGAAAACAGCATGAGGAGAAATGATGCTCCTAGCAGCCTTGCCAGGGACACAACAAGTCATGGAAGAGCAGGGGCTGGAAACCACGTCACCTGATACCCAGCCTTGGGGCCATTTTCCATAGAAGAGGAGCATAAGGATATTTGATGACAGAAGGGAAGGACCTGTGGAGGCTGGGAGTAGATGCTGCAGAGGCAGTGGCTTTTGAGAAAAAGAGACCAATTGTCTCTGAAGGTGGAGAGGGAAGCCCAAAAAAGGTGGATAACAGGACAAGGAAGGCAGATGGAGGACCAATGCCAAGTCGTCACGCTTCTCAGGAGAATCCACATTAAGGGTAAATGAAAAATCTCTCTCTCCCCCACCCCCCACCCCCCGTACACACACACACACACACACACACACACACACAAATAGTGGACAATAGAAATTTAGTAACTCTTACTTGGGCTGATTCTTTCCCTTTTCAAGAAGTAAATCATCAAATGATTGCTATGACTTGGATTTACGTAGGGAGAGAAAATTGTTGCCATTTTTCTATTTAAGTCTCTTTTAAATCAGGACAATTTTGATGCAATCCTTTGCCTACAGAATGCAGATTATAGATTGTTGTGGAGCTGGCTGTATTTCACGGAGACAGGAGATCACCACCCTCCCTTCCCTTCCTTTCTTTCTCTCACAAACTGATTTCTAAGTGTTGAGTACATGCCAAGACTAGGATCTATAAAATAGCCTTAATGATTTTACCAGAACTAGTAGACATTACAAGCTATCTCTTTAAGGTAGGATAATACAAATAATAATAAAAAAATCTACCAGTTCTATGCTACCATCAGGCTTGGGGGCCCACTGGACAGCAGGGACATTTCGAAAATTTTCTACCAATGCTCTTTTGGTTTAGTTTGTTAGGAAATTCTAGGGGAAAAATGATGGGTGCCTTCCAATCACCATAAATGGCCCACATTCCTTTACTTTCATGTTGATCCTGAGGACAAGCCTTCATTCCTGCTTTCCCTGCTGACTCTTGTCTGCAATTCAGGACTGAGAGCTAAGATCATCCTCCTTTTATATTTATAATCTCAGGATAAACTGTAGATGCTAGACATGAAGACATAAGTTAATGTTTATCCAAAGTTCAAACATCCAGAGAGATCATAATAGCAGAGTGTGTTTCTAAGGGTGCTGGGCAGTGATGAACAGTTTTCGTAATTGTCACCCAAGGCTTAGACTGATCCTGAGGGGCCGTCTGGATTATCAAAGAGAGAGGCCTTTCTGTTCGGTTTCCGGATTTGATTTCTTTCATTTGATTTTCTCATTTGCTGAAAACAGAGGATGGTTTATTAAACCTCAGCCAGGATATTTGATTAGCGGGGGCCCTGCAAGTCTAGCCGTTGCGTCTGAATGGGGACACAGAGAGAGGGTACCGGGATGGTGAGACAGTCCCTTCTTTAAAGTAATGCTGCTTGTGAAAGGAGAAAGGACTTGTCTCGCCTACCTCGCCAGCCACCTGTGTTCAATCACAAAAGGAGACAAGGCCACACAAAGGTTAATTCCTAACACCCGACTGCTCCTGCTAAACTGGGCGAGCGGGGCTGAGGGTACCTGCTTCCTTGGTCTAATTACCCACCAATGCCGGGGTGGGGGCCCGCGCGGCAGGACACCCTGCCCTGCCTGCTTGAACGCGTAGGCTGGAACACTCCCGGTTTTTAATCCTGTCCACAGCCCCGTCTTCTGTTAGTTGTTATTTTCCTTCCTCACCTCTGGACACTTCAGCACATTCACTGGAAACATCATCACAGGCGAACTTGGCTTTGACAGAAACCTCTCTGAAATGATTTTTTTCCCCTGTTCTGGCTTGCACTTGAATAATTCTCCATCAACAGCACGTCTGATTGAGTTGGCATCACAAACCCTTTTGTATGCTATTTTTTTTTTCTTCAAGAAATATTAAAGTCTGAATAAAATTGGAATAGCTGCCTGGTAATGATCTCATTATATATAAATACAGAAGTGCTCGCAGGGGAGATAATGACTCCAAGACTCAGGTATGCGGCGAATTCCTATTATCTTGCAAGAAGTCAGCCCACAGCCGCCCTCCTCCACCATTCCCCCACGCATCCCGTTCAGTCTCAGGTTCAAGTCGCAGAGAACGAATGGCTGATTGAAGCTGGGAATAGGTTTTTTTTTCCTTTTCCCCTTCATGACATATGTTAGGAGATGAAAGGAACCTGGGCTGTGTGTTTACTCTTCATTTGGGAGTTTCACATGTTCTGATCGATAGGGAAGACAAAAAAGGCAGAAGGGGAAGCATTTGGTGCTGGCTGCAAACCATATCCATTCTCAATGTGAGGTTGCCTCGTCTGGTGAGGGTAATTGTGATGAGGCTAGTTCTGGGTAGAGATGCTACTAAGAGATTTTTAAAAAATCACAGCCCCCTACCCAGTTTGAATTCTTATAGAGCAAAAAGTCACACACAGATGGCAGCAGCAGGGGTGGGGACTGGGGTGGGAAAAGCCCTCTTAATATGGGAGTTTACTAGTTATTAGCCCTGGTCCTGTTTTTTGGCTGCCAAGGGTACATTACAGAGGGCCCAACATCGCATTCGTTTCCCTATATGGGCTAAGCAACCCTGAACAGTTTTTATTCCTTGTGATTAGCATCACAAAAAGCAATTGGATAGGGGAGGTTGTAGACCCCATTGTTTTCATGTGCCTGTTAGGTTCTAAAGGGGTATTGATCTAAAGGGGGATTGCCATCTGCCCTCTTAGACCAGAAAGCGGAGGGAGACCTGGACGGATACTCGGCTGTTTCCTCTGGCACGAGGTTGATTTTTCTTTCTGCCATCCCTGTTTTGTTGTTTTTGTTCAGTTGCTTAGTCGTGTCGGCCTCTTTGTGACCCCATGGACTGCAGCACGCCACGTTCGCCTGTCCTTCACTATCTCCCAGTTTGCTCCAACTCTTGTCCATCGAGTCAGTGATGCCATCCAACCGTCTCATCCTCTGTTGCGCCCTTCTCCTCCTGCCCTCAGCCTTTCCCATCCCTAACATCCCTGTTGAAAGAGAAGTCGCTCAGTCACGTCCAACTCTTTGCGACCCCATGGACTGCAGCCTCCCATGCTCCTCCGTCCATGGGGTTTTCCAAGCAAGAGTACTGGAGTGGGTTGCCATTTCCTTCTCCAGATAGGCACTGTCAAAATACAAAATAACAACATGAGCATAATTCTTTGGCAAAAGGATGGAATTAATGACGAGGATATTTTGCCCACAGTTAAAGTATGTTGTAGAACAGTGACAACAAATTCCTATTGACTGAGAGAGAGTCACAGTCATAAAATCTAAAGAAGAGTTAGATTAGGCAGCGACCTGTGTGGTCCGATGGGAGCCCTTGGTATCAGGTGAGACCATTCTCACTTCGGGGAGGATCAGGACAAATGTCCTTGGCCACAGTTGGGTCTGTACTATACACATGCTGTTTGATATGCTTCCAAGTCTTTCCTTAGTTTATGTCTTGACATTTGTAATGCCTTGGGCTTCTTAGGTGGTGCTGGGATAAAGAATCCACCTGCCAATGCAAGAGATGTGGGTTCAATCCCTGGGTCAGAAAGATCCCCTGGAGAAGGGAATGGCAACCCACTCCAGTATTCTTTCCTGGAGAAGCTCATGGACAGAGGAGCCTGGTGGGCTACAGACCACGTGGTCACAAAGAGTTGGATTCTACTGAGTGATTGAGCACACCATGGTAAAATGCCTTAGCCTCAGGGAAGGGATCTTCTTTCTCCTTCCAGGGCCACAGGTCCTGCTGAGATCTGGGAGAATGGCCCCTGACTAGTGCTCTGACTTCCTTGAGTGGTGGCAATTCAATGTGGATTCAACTGTTTGCAGAAATTGAGTGTTGGAATCCCACCTTCTTGTATGTTTCACTTTACCTGTAGAGGGATCTAAAAGAAATCGCCAGCTCAGTAATACCATTTTCTCCAATACCCAGGCAGATCTCAGGATGCCTCCGATTTTTGATGATGATGACGCTACACTGTTATTCTTTGAGAGTTTAACACGCGCCAAGCACAGGGCTACCTGCTTTGCACACGTTGGCTCATTTCTGGGGAGTGGATACTATTATGTCATTTTCAAGATGATCTTACAGAGAGTAGGTTGATGTCCAGTGGGAGAAGGACAGATTTGTGGCTACAGATACTTGGAGGCTGTGGAGATGGGAGGGGAGATGGGTTACACAGACGAGAAATCTCTGAAGGAATCCCTTATTTTCTCAATCCCTTTCCTAGCTTTCATGATGACTTCAGTATTCAGCCTCCATTGTGATACCACAGAGATAGGAGGCGCAATGCCTGCCTACAAGGCACCTGTCATCTAGTAGATGGATAAGACTAGAGCATGAAAACACCACCATGTGGAACAAATCTGGATTT
Organism: Cervus canadensis; assembly: GCF_019320065.1. Lineage (NCBI taxonomy): Eukaryota > Metazoa > Chordata > Mammalia > Artiodactyla > Cervidae > Cervus > Cervus canadensis. Next base: position 77,287,632 of record NC_057386.1, read on the forward strand.
GGTCTCTCATGTTCTATTCACTAGCCTTTACAGGCTGCGGGTTTTTTTTCTTTTTTTGATTGTGTTGCATGGTTTGTGGCATCTTAGTTCTCCAACCAGGGATCAAACGTGGGATCCCGGCAGTGAAAGCATCAAGTCCTAACCACTGGACCCCCAGGGAATTCTCGACCTAAGCTTCTTTTTAAAAAGTAAATGACTGGGCTAGATAAGAAGTTGGCAAATTTTTCTTATAAAGGGCTGGATTGTAAATATTTTAGTCTTTTGGGGTCTTGCAGTCTTTGACTACTCAGTGCTGCCTTTGTAGCAAGAAAGTGGCCATAGACAATATGTAACAAATAGGCATGCTGTATTCAAATAAAGTTTTATTTGTAATTACACTTGTCAATAAAAATCAGGTGGGTTCGATTTAGCCCGTGGCTGATCCTTGTACCAGCTGATGGCTATAAGCCCCTTTCAGCTAGAAAAATGCTATCGTTTGTTCACCTTCCACATTGATTTCAGCTTTGGAGTGTGGAGACATTTCTTTGACTTTTCTCTTCTTGAGGAGGAGTATACAAAAGATGGCAATAGAAGTGGTCCTGGAGAGGCACCAGGAGGGATTCCCAGCAATGCTCTGATTGAAATCACAATGGGAGGAAGCCATTAAAAAAGGTGGGGAGAAAGGTCCCATTAATCAGAGATGGGCACTGCTGTTTTAGTTGGAGATCTGGCTATTAGCTCAGCAGGAAGACAAAATGGGGTAGGCTGGAAAATTGGCTTTTCCAAAGCCAGAATGCTAAAGAATTCTTTTTTAGAGCAAAATTTTTATGTAGTTCCTTATATAAGGCTTAGGACCCAAGGCACAAAACTTCAATAATGAAGTTTTGCTTGTACTGGGAAGCACAATCTAGCATAGCAATATGACAATCTCACACAAGACTCTTAACAATCTTAATGGTCTAACACAATCTAAACACAGACTTTATTTTTGTTGGAAATACATTAGTTCAGTTCAGTCACTCAGCTGTGTCCAACTCTTTGCGACCTCATGGACTGCAGCATGCCAGGCCTCCCTGTCCATCATCAACTCCCGGAGTTTACTCAAACTCACGTCCATTGAGTCAGTGATGCCATCCAACCACCTCGTCCTCTGTCGTCCCCTTCTACTCCCGCCTTCAATCTTTCCCAGATGGGTCTTTTCAAATGAGTCAGTTCTTCGCATCAGGTGGCCAAAGTATTGAAGCTTCAGCTTCAGCATCAGTCCTTCCAAGGAATATTCAGGATTGATTTCCTTTAGGATGAAAATACATACACATCTCCATTTGAAAACTCTCCCATTTATTTTTTTCCATATATCTGAATAACTAGGTTTTCCAAGACATTTAAACGAATGCACAATTGTAGGACTCTTCTTGCTGCAAGTGACAGAAACACCTTGCTCAAATTGACTTAAAAAATGGACTATATGGACTTAGAATATAGTGTGATCCAGAGGAATGCTGGCTTCATCTGGGGGAGGGTCTGACCCAGAATGCCCCACGAGGGTATTCGTTTCTTGTCTCTTTCACTTCTTCCTTCCTTCCTTGTGTATCAGCTTTACCTTCAGTTGGACTTCTTCCTGGTGGTAGGATGCAATCTAAGACTCACTTTTTATATGCCCAAATACAGCAATGGAAAAAGAGCTGCTTTTTTGGTCAAAAGTTATAGCACAGTCTCCTTGGCCCTGGCCAGGTTATGTGCCCATTTCTAAACCAGTTCCTGGGGCCTCAGCAAATTAGGGCCCACTACATAGCAAGAATGGTAAAGGCGGGGTTCCCCAAAGGAGAGTTGGGTTACATCTATCGGAAAGAGGTGGATGGTTTTGGATAACAAACAGTAGACTTCCAGTGTAATGATGCATTATCATTTTCAAAGCACTTTCACGGAAACTCTAATTTGATTTTATAGTGTTTTCATGGAATGATAGTAATTTTGTCAACTATTATTTTTTAAAGACTTTATTTTTAATTGAAGGATAATTGTCTTACAATATTACATTGGTTTCTGCCATACTGTCAGCTATTATTATTTCCACTTTCAAATGAGAACATTAGGACTTAAATCGCATGGCTTGTTCAAATTCACATAGTTGGTGAAAGAGACTGTACTAACTTTTTTCCCCTTGTGCTGTGATGTTTGACCACTAAACAAAAGAACTATTACCTCTCTTGTTTTGGACTAAATGCCTATTAATGTCATCTAAAATATAATTGGCATTTTGGGGCAGCCATATCCCACTGGCTTACATTGGCTTATAGCAAAGTAAGAGCCCCACTGACTTTTCACATAATTGCTGGTAAAATGTATTAATACCTAAAATGGCTTTTTGAACCTAAGTGCAGGGCTACCTTTATTCCTGTGATATCTCACATTAAATTTCCCCCACTGCTCCAGACTGGCAAGGATTTTTGAGTCATGTGGGATCTGAAATATTAACTGTCCCAGCTTTGTGCCATGTTCAAGTTTAATATATACTTCTATTTCATCTTTTAAGTAATTGATAAAAATGCTGAACAATAAGATATATGTAATATTGATTAATTACTGATTTTAATCTGGAATGAGGTCTCCAGTGACATGTCACAGGACTCTCCACCTTTGGATTTATTCAATATTTTTATAACTGATATGGATGGAGACTTAACTGATATGTTGAAAAGGTGAATCACCTCACAGATGGAATATATCTTCTCATTTGACCTCTTGGCCCATATTTCTGATATGAGGAACATTTTGATGGAGGACATCACCTTTGAAAGTAAAAAGCCAAATTATTGACCTGGAGTCAATGGTAGCGATGATTTTATGAAACTCCCGTATCATTTATCCTGGATAGAGTCAGGAAAATTGTGGCCATTCAGTTAATGTTAAATTCCTGCAATGAAAATAAGAAGATAATCACAGTGGTGATCAAGTATCACCATCTGTGAAAATTTAGGAATAAATAGACAGAATGTATTCCCTTAGTGACTTAATTTCCTTTTTTTCAGATTGGAAAATTGAAATTCTATAACTCAGATGTAAGTGATAACAAGGATTTGGCCAGAAATAGCGTCTAGGGCTCAGATTCTGAGGCAGGAGCATGGCAAGTGGACTGTAGAATCATCTGGTGGTAGGGATGGCCTTTACACAAGCTTGTTATCCTGCAGGCATGTTAAGTCGCTCAGACCTGGCCCACTCTTTGTGACCCCATGGACCATAACCCTCCAGGCTCCTCTGTCCGTGGGATTCTCCAGGCAAGAACACTGGAGTGGGTTGCCATGCCCTCCTTCAGGGAATGAATCTTTCCGACCTGGGGATACAACCTAATACTCTTAGGTGTCCTACATTGACAGGCGGGCTGTTTACCACTAATGCTACCTGGGAAACTCCGCTTTCCCCCTCTACCTTTTGGCCTCTCTGCAGCGCCTGTGGGATCTTAGTTTCCTAATCAGAGCCTGAATCCACGCTCCCTGCAGTGGAAGTGTGGTGTCTTAACCACTGGACTGCCAGGGAAGTCTCTGTTTTATAGCTTTGACTGGTGATTAGTTCAAAGCACTTTAAAGGGGGATGAGAGATTCTTAGGAAAATTAGAAATAATTTGATCAATTATTATTGATCTCAATAATTGATCTCAAATATTGATCTCAATCTTAAACAAGATGGAGAAACATCACTGTGCAACTTAATTTCCCTAAAAAGACTCCCTTTAGGATTGGTCTCATCCTGGAGCGGGAGGCATGCTGGACCACGCCCATCAGCAAAAGCTTTGCGGCCACTCCGTCCCAGGTGATGACATCTCCCCGACAGTGATCTCAAACACACGTGTTCCTGCTCTGCCTCACTTCTCCCACTCCCCTGCCCTTAGTTCTCTTAGAAACGCCACCTTCATGTTGGTATTTCCTAGACAGATCTTGCTTTCAAACTAATGGATAGATTTCACGGAAGATGAACAAAAGCTATTCTCTTCTTCCTGTCCCCATTAAGTGATTAACCGGTGCGGTCAGGAAAATACCGTTTCTGTTTAAAAGGAGAAATATTTAGAAAGCAAATTTCCTTCACCTTTTCCCAACTGTTTTCAGAAAACAAGAAAACAGCAGCTGGTTCTGGTGCCTGATCCCGCCCCCTCCTCTCCCAGCGATCCCTCCTCCCCGCCTCCGGCGCCCCCTGCCTCCCCACCACACTCCTTCAGCTACAAGAAGAGGTTATCAAGGTGATAATAAGCGAGAAAATGTTCCAGCCTTGTTTTAAGCCTCAGCCACATTTCACTGCTTAAAAGAGGTTAAATGCTTTTGTGAACCTGTGTTTTCCACACCCGGCCAGGCAGCCCTAAGCCGGGCTGATCCCGCCTCGCCTCGCCCCCTCTCCACCAGAGACTCGTGGTTCAGGATGATTGAGGTGGTCTCAGCCTCCCCAGCAGCTGCTGACTTGCACTTGGAAATTCAATCCTCTCAAGGTAATTCCTCAGCTTATGAAAAACTTCTAGCAGTGAATTCTGAATTTGATGCCTCCCACTCCCAGCGGGGCAACTGGCAGGCGCCCTGACTTCCAGCAGCCTCCTGGCCTGGAGTGGGTGGGGAGCGTTGTGTTATTTATCAAGGCAGTTTTACAAGGGACTTTCCTGGCAGTCCAGTGGTTAGGACTCCGCACCTCCACCGCTGGGGGCCGGGGTTCAATCCCTGCTGGAAGAACTAAGATCCCACAAGCCCTGCAGCAACACAAAGTAGTTTTACAAGTAGGACTGTTTTGGTCTCATTAGATTTCTAGCTGTTTCTAGAGCACCACTGTCAATCTCCTTTCTCTTCTGAGGTCTTCTATATCCCAAATGACTTGGGGCCCATCTGGTCACCGGCAGGCCACAAGTTGGCCTGGCTTCTATGTCAGTGTAAAACTGTTGTGGGGTGGGGGTGGGGGGGCCCTTCCAGGGCCCTAGCTTGGTCTCTTATCTCACACTCAGAAATGAATTGTCCGAGGAGACATGTGCTGACAAAGCAAGAGGTTTATTGGGAAGGGGCGCCCAGGTGGAGAGCAGGAGGTAAGGGAATCCAGGAGAACTGCCCTGCCACGTGGCTCACAGTCTTGGGTTTTATGGTGATGGGGTTAGTTTCCAGGTTGTCTCTGGCCAGTCATTCTGACTCAGGGTCCTTCCTGGTGGGGTACACATTGCTCAACCAAGATGGATGCCAGCAAGAAAGAATCTGGGAGGTTGGCAGGGCATGTGGGCTGGCAGCTCCTCTCTGTTCTTGACCTTTCCCGAATTCTTCCCCACTGGTGGTAGCGTGCTAGTTTCCTGCAGCAATAGTTCATGCAACTGGCTCCTCTCTTGCCCAGCCAGGGCAGGTGGTTTCAGTGTTTTTCTGAAAAAACTGAGCTTCCGTCTCTTCTTGGCTGGAGCATTTCTCACTGCTTAGAGTGGCACTTTGTACTGAGGTTGGGAGGCCAAACTAATTGTAAAAGATGTGGAGTTACCATTTGCTATGATAACTCGGCCACCTCCTGCAAGCTGGTGGAGATGGACATCTTTTAAAAAGCAGATGGGCTACCAGGTTTGGAGACATTCTTCTCACTTCGAGGAAGTTACCCAGAGATTCTGAAATAACCATCTGCTTTTAAGATGTGGGGGATCAGTATTCTCAGGCAGTGACAATGTCCCCTTCTTTTCACTCCTCACCCTGAAAGCGGCTCTCGTCCCAAGTGGCAGGAAATCCCTGGTCGTGGTTGCAAATGTTCCTGTGACAATCCTCTGCCTCATAACGGGGACAGCTTTGTTGTGGGAGGATCCGAATGTCCTTATTGTCTCCTAAAGCTTCAGCTCTGAATTTCAGGATGTGTTTTGGCAAGTGCAAAATCCAATAGTTGTTGAACCCTTGATAATCTTTTATGCCCTGTAGAAGTATGTTTTTATTCATCCGTTTCTTCAGGAGGTACGAAATAAAGCTGTTCCATTCTAGGCATAAATTAGCATTTATAACAATGCAGTGCAAAAAATGTAATTTAAATAGAACTGATTAGAATTTTGATAGGGCACCTAGGAACCTCTAAACAAATGCCGATCAGGTAATGAGTGGAACAAGTCATTTATTTCAGTGGTTCAGCTATTTGTTCGATGATTGGGTCACAGTTTCCCAAACATCTACAGTGACTGTTCATTAATTATTCACTTCTCGCCCAGTAATTGTCCAATTTAACTACAAACTGTGAGCTTATAGGCAAAGCCACAGAAGACAGTCAAGGGAAAAAGGAACAACCTAGATAAAAGTATATTTTCTTTTTGTAATAGCATTTGATAATTCAAGGACTCAGAGAGAAGGGAGCTATTGTTAGACTTTGGCCTTGGTCTTGCCTACACATGGTGGACTAAATTGCTCACCATTTGTTAAGCGGGGACATTTAAGCTCCAGAGTGCCGAGCTTTGCAAATGAGGCTGTTCAAGTTGGCATTCAGCCTGTCTTTGTGGGTAGAGCCTCACCTTTGGGTCAGTGAGCAACGTTCTGTAAGTGGGACAGAGAAGCTTTGGAATGCTATCAACCGCATCACATGTTTTTCTCCAGGTTCCTCCTCTTGGAAAATGTTCTGAGTCAATCTGAAAGGTTCACGTGCAGGGTTTTTCTCCTTTGATATTTTGCAGGTTTTTCTTTTCTTATGAAGATGAAGATGTTTCCCTCTTATTTCATGAGATCCGCTCACATCCAGGAAATTCTTGGTGCAGTGGCTTCCCTGGTATATCCTTACATTCCTTGATCTGTTTTACTTATTATCTTCACTGGTAATTAACCCTATTGTCTTGATTATCAGCCCTATTGTCTTGATATAATCTTGGTATTAGTAGGATGTCATTTTCTAGAATGCAGATTAGAAATGAAATCCTAAGAAAGGCAATAAGCTAAGCAAATTTCCCCCCAGGTCAGAATGAAGCACTGTTTTTTGTTGTTGTTGTTTTTGAAGCATTGTTTTAAAGGAAGAATCATCAGTTTTCAATTCAGTCGCTCAGTCATGTCTGACTCTTTGCAACCCCATGCCAGGCTTCCCTGTCTATCACCAACTCCTGGAGTTTACTCAAATGATCATGTCCATCCAGTCGTTGATGCCATCCAACTATCTCATCCTCTGTTATCCCCTTCTCTCCTGCCTTCAGTCTTTCCCAGCATCAGGGTCTCTTCCAATGAGTCAGTTCTTTGCATCAGGTGGCCAAGGTATTGGAGTTTCAGCTTCAGCATCAGTTCTTCCAATGAATATTCAGGTCTGATTTCCTTTAGGATGGATTGGTTGGATCTCCTTGCAGTCCAAGGAACTCTCAAGAGTCTTTCTCCACCACCACAGTGCAAAAGCATCAATTCTTCAGTGCTCCCCTTTCTTTATAGTCTAACTCTCACATCCATACATGACTACTAGAAAAACCATAGCTTTGACTAGACAGACCTTTGTTGGCAAAGTAATGTCTCTGTTTTTAATATGCTGTCTAGGTTGGGCATAACTTTTCTTCCAAGGAGCAAGCATCTTTGAATTTCATGGCTGCAGTCACCATCTTCAGTGATTTTGGAGCCCCCAAAAATAAAGTCTGTCACTGTTTCCATTGTTTCCCCATCTATTTGGCATGAAGTGATGGGACAAGATGCCATGATCTTAGTTTTCTGAATGTTGAGTTTTAAGCCAGCTTTTTCACTCTCCTCTTTCACTTTCATCACGAGGCTCTTTAGTTCTTCTTCGCTTTCTGCCATAAGGGTGGTATCATCTGCATATCTGAGGTTACTGATATTTCTCCTGGCAATCTTGATTCCAGCTTGTGCTTCATCCAGCCCAGCGTTTCTCATGATGTACTCTGCACATAAGTTAAATAAGCAGGGTGACAATATACAGTTAAATAAGCAGGGTGACAATAATCATCAGTTTATTATATAGTCTTAATGTTGCACCTCTTGCCCTGGGGGTTTTGTGGCTGAAGAACCTCCAGGGATGAGACTCTACAAAGTGGAATGTGCTTTGAATGAGCGTGTGATGTCCCGGCAGGTGTGAGAACAGGGCTAACCTGGTCCTACTGTCTGGCAGGCTAATGGTTGTCACAGCGATTTGTCTGAGTGGCAGTGTCTTTCTTCATGCTGCTGCCTGAAAAGAGAATATCTTCCTTCCTTTGGGTCATGGCCAGGTACAAAGCATGCATCTAAGTCACTACCCAGTGGGTCATTATTACTGAGTTAATAAAGCTGGGGTCTGGGCGATGGCCCCATGCTGGCAGTGGAGTAACAAGCATGTGTAGAGGATTTCTGTTGTAGATGAAAACAACAGTGAATATCTCTGGGACAGAGTCTTTGTTGTCCAAACTCATGGTGTCTGTGTGAGAGAAAAAGTGAACGTTTGTTATTGCTGGGAGAATTTACAGCAACCTGGCTCTGTGTTTGCAGAATTCACCCATCATTTGAATACCTGTTTCTTTGAATAGGTGTCAGGCCATTTTACAGGTGAGTAAACTAGGGGAAAGAGAGGTAAAGAGATTTGCCGTACTCACAAAACAATTCTGAGGCCCTGGACACATGAAACCAGTGGTCCACCTCAAAGCAGTTTTAAATCACCTAGGCCTATGTGTATATCTGTGCTGTTCTTTCAAAACAGAGGGAAAAGGAAATAGATATACTTTTAGAGATGGCTGATACTGTTTTTGACATTGATGATATTGGTTCTCATGAAGTCTGCTATTTAGATATATGCTAAGAGAACTCACTACCTTGGAACAAGCAAATGGCAAATGGATAAAATATTGCGTTTGGGGTAATTTATTTTCTCTGGCTCTGTTAACTCTTGAGCAATTAACTGGATTATTCCCTTAATGTGAACAATGATTCTCTTCATACTAAAACAATTAGTTGGACAATTGTGCTAGGGTGAACATTTACTCTTATTTTTTTTTTTTCCTTTCCTCATGTCACCTCTCGTTCCCCACATGTCTGGGTGTCTCTCTGAGAGCCATTTCAAACGCATAATGTCTGCGTGAAGATTGGAAGCTCTCAAACATCATAGCCAGGAACTACAGCTACACATTTCTTCTCAGCAGATCTCCGCGTATCTTTGGAATTTTATGTCGTGCTTACTCTCCAATCACTGGATTCCGTGTTATAATGTCTCCGTTATTTTGGTGGGCAGATTAGAGCTGATTGTTGCTCCCAGCAGCCTTCAGCCACCCCTGGTGAGACCTCCACAGCTTACCTTATCATAATATTGGAAAGCAATTTCTCTTGACTGCTGTGAACCCATGCCAGAAATCCGAAATGCTGCCACAGTCATTAAGTGATTTCCAATTAGTTAATTGGTTTCACAGGCTGCTTCTTTCTAAACTGCACCTTAAATGAAAAGCAGAACCATCCATATTTGAAAGAGAAGAAGAAAAAAAAAAATCCTGCGGGCCTTTGGGTTTTCAGATCCTAAAACAAAGCATACTTTGGAAAAAACGGCACTAAATACACCAGTCCTGCAGAACATAAAATATTATTATTTATAATTTTATTTGCTTATTTGCTCTTGGCTGTGCGAGGTCTTCATTACTGCGCGGTCTTTTCTCTAGTTGTGGCGAGCGGGGATTACTCTTCCTTGCGGTGTGTGGGCTGCTCACTGCGGTGACTTCTCTTGCTGGGAGCATGGGCTCTAGGGGACACGGGCTTCAGTAGTTGCATCTCTTGGGCGCCAGAGCACAGGCGCAGTAGTTGTGGTGCATGGGCATGGTTGCTCTAAGGCATGTGGGATCTTCCCGAATCAGAGATCGAGCCCACGTTGCCTACATTGGCAGGCGGATTCTTTACTACTGAGTCACCAGGAAAGCCCTGAAACTATGATTAGAGAAAAGAATGTATTCTGTCTCCCAGCTTTCCCAAATGGTGGAGAGTTTATTTTGCCCACTTTGAATTCGAGGAAGTGAGGTAGGCTATTACAGAGCAGCACAGCACATGAACAATTTCTAGATCAACACGGATTCTTCTCCAGGGAAGCTGCCTGGCCTGAGTGTTGGGTCTCCAGGGCAATATTTGCTTGGCTGCTCTGACATGCTATTAACCCTCACTGAGCAGTGGAGCGAAATCCTTGCGAATGGTTCTTTAATAGGCTGCTTTTCAGAAAGGGATTTGGATATGGTTAGGTGTGTGTGTATGTGTGTTAGTCGCTCAGTTGTGTCCAACTCTTCATGACCCCAAGGACTATAGCCCGCCAGGCTCCTCTGAACATGGAATTCTCCAGGCAAGAATACTGGAGTGGGTAGCCATTCCCTTCTCCAGGGAATCTTCCTGACCCAGGAATTGAACCTGGGTCTCCTGCATTGCAGGCAGATTCTGTACCATCTGAACCACCAGGGAAGTCCCATGGTTAGGTATATGGACTGTCAAAATGAGTGAGGTGAAGGAAGGTGAAAGGTTTACTAGAATATCTCTAGTTAACGGTGGGGAGTCATGAACAGGAGTTTTGAGCAATTACTGATTTGTACAATAGAGTAAATATTTATTTAATAGGGTAAATAGGGTAGTAATTAGCCACTAGGTAAATCAGTCATCTCTTTTCTTTGGTAGAGAAAAGTAATGAGAGAAAAATCTAATGGTAGATAGAATGCATAAAAAGTGAATGGAAAATTTCCTCTCTGTTAATTAGATAAAAATGCAGTCATTCAAATAAGAAGCAGCAGAGAGTAGTGGTTAAAAGCAGACTCTGGAGACAAATTATCTGGGTGGAAATCCTGACAATCACTTTCTAGTTGTGTGACTTGGGGCAAGTTACTTGACCTCTATGTGCTCCAGTCTCCCGTGAAACAGGGAAGAGCTTTAATACCGTCCTCACAAGGTTGTTATGAAGGGTGAACATGACAGGTTAAAATCCATCAGTTCCTAAGAACCAGGTTTGATACATAATTTGTTAAAGAAACCAGATTGTATCATACACCATGTTTTGAAAGACTCACTGTTTGATCTTTACATTGAAAAAACCCTCTCCTCTTGTGGGTAAGTACCCATGAGAACCAATCCTCAAAGGAGGGCAATATCTGAGATGCTGGTGGCCCATTTGGATGGTCAGTCCATCTGTCAGTCAGCTATGTTCCCTTCCATTACCTCTTTAAGACTGTTTCTTTCCTTCAAACTGATCTTTTTGTTAAAGAACAATTTTTATGTTAGAGAAGTAGATTAAATTGGAAGAGCAGAGGAGGCGGTGATTGGAATACTGGGTCAGAAAGATATAAAAACTTGTATACAGGTGTGTATATATGTGTGTGTGTGTCTGTCTGAAAGACAGAGGCTGAGAGACAGAGAAAGACAGATACACATACGGACAGACATGAGCAGAGAGAGAGACAGGGAGAGGGAAGATCTGGGTAGCAACAGAAAATCTTCGGTGAGTGGGAGGCCGCGCACGTTGCTGTGAAGGAAACGAGAGACAAGGTGAATCCGGCGGCAAAGAAGGGAGGACAGACAGCCCTGGCTGGCGCCGGTGCCTTTCTGTCTGCTTTGGAAGCAGTTGGTTCATCATTTCAGCAGCCTGGAGTCCTTTAGTAATGACTTTATGGATTAAAATTTAAAACCAAATTAGATGTGTTTACAAAACAGCACCCACACTGCATTGATAATGAGCTGCCAAAAGTTGGTCTGACAATTATCCGGGAGCCCTGGGGTGTGCCGTTCTGGTAGATGGTCCTGTTGTTTATTGATGTGGGCAAACCTGCAGCCAGCCTTTCTTCTGTATCTGTTCCCCTCCCTGCCAAAGATGGCACTTTTAGGTGATATGCTGGCAGGCTCGAGTAAGTAATGCATTTATGGGCACGTGTTTCCTGGCCTCGACAGTGACTCTGGTAGAAGTTTGTCTGCTTTTTGGGTATGTCTTTAAACATTTTTAAGTTTCCTTGTGCAGCCCATTCATTCCAGTGGAAACCATGGTTTAAAAAAAAAATACTAAGTTCGAGATCTCATAACGATACAGGAGTTCTGAGGTGGTGTGCTTTGAAAGTGAAAGGTTTTCAGGGATGATGAATTCCTCTGCCCCCTTCTCCAGCAGTCATCCTGTCTCCTAGCACATAGCTATTTCAGAAAGGGAGAATCTTTTATTCCAGTTTTATGCAACAGAACGCAGTATTTTCTACTCATATATTTTTTAGAGCAGGAGCTGTTCTTTCAAGTTTGTTAATCAGTATAAAGGAAAGAAAGCATCAAAGTGAATGCTTCTTGGTCCTATCTAGAGACAGCAACACTTTTTCTTGTAATGAAGAGCATCAATAGATTTTTCTATGGTCCATGAAGCTAGTTACGACTCAATAAATATTAAATCAATCAGCTGAATAAACTCTCCCTGCCCTCGAGGAACTTATGATCTGCTGAACCAAGATGAATCATGTCCCTTTATCTTTTAATATTTTTTGACTTTCACTTTTGGGGAAGAAAATCTCCAGAATTCCCAACCAGGGAGCCTGAAGAGGTTTGGGCTGTGATACACTTAAATTCATTTACAAGCCAGTGAGAAGATTCGGTAGGAGTTGTTACCTGAGCCTTCACAGTGCTTGTGAAATGGCCCCTTTATAAAAGAGAGTTAAGTGCTAAAATAACACCAGGGCTAAAGAAAGCGTAGCTGCTGGGGATGATCCAAAGGGGTGTGTGTTGTGTCTCCAGGGGTAGGGAGACGAGACAGCACACTGGGACAGGACGGTACCATCTGTTAATCACAGAATTTAAAACCACAATTCAATTACACGGGATTCCATGCTAACATGAGTGGCTTTTCCATTTCAGAAGGCAGCAGGAGCCTGCAGTAGAGTCAGTGCGCATCCGAAAGCCTGATTAAACGTGTTGGGGGTGCGCATGGAATATTTTAGTCTCGGGATATTATTTATATTGAAACAGGAGCGTCTTGGGGGAACGGAGCTGCATGAAAGCCACACACTTAACGGATGATCTTTTGTTTCCAGAGAGGCTGTGTGTTCTGCGTGGACTCCGGTGGCCCTGGTAAAGCTCTTGGCATCTTCCTGACCTGCCGTAAACCTGCTCCCTGGGCTCAGACACATTAGAAGTAAACAAAATGCACTTGTTTGAATGGATGCCAGGCATTAAGCTGCAGCTCCTGGACTTTGTAGCAGGGACTCCAGTAGGGAGGGTTATCCTCTGGTTGCGCTGCAGTTTGGGTAACAGGAAATTTAAAACTAAAGGAGCCAGATATTTAACCCCTACAGGCGCTTGGTCCTGGGACTGTTCCTTGGTTCTTGAGCCTTTAGGAAGCTCCTGATCTGATAGGAGGGAGGGCGCCCCCCCTGCCCCCAACCTTTAACCCCTTCTTACTGCTCTGACTCTTGTCCCCTCCACCTGGGATTTCCTCCCTTCTATTGTATTGGCCAAAAGGATTGGGTTTTATACTAGCTCATGGAAAACCAGAGTGAACTCTTTGGCCAACCCGATACTTCCAGATGTCCCAGCTCAACTCATTTTTCAAGAGCCAGCTAAAATGTCAGATTGGTTTTCCTTGCTGCCTTCCTTCACTAATTCTTCTTCTTCTTCTTCTTTTTTTTTTTTTTTTTTTTGCTGTGGGTTAGTTTTTTTAAAGGCTTTTTATTGAATTTGTTATAATATTGCTTCTGATTTTTATGTTTTGGATTTTTGGCCTGGAAGCATGTGGTATCTTAGCTCCCTGAGCAGGGATTGAACCTGCACCCCCTGCATTGGAAGGCAAAGTCTCAACCACTGGACCCCCAGGGAAGTCCTCCTCCACTAATTCTTATCCTCCTTACCCAGCAGTCCCATCCCCATAAAGCACTCAAGAAGCGTGTCCTCTGTGTTAGTAGTTCAGTCATGTCTGACTCATTGTGACCCTATGGACTGTAGCCTGCCAGGCTCCTCTGTGCATGGGGATTCTCCAGGCAAGAACGCTGGAGTGGGTTGCCATGCCCTGCTCCAGGGAATCTTCCTAACCCAAGGGATTGAACCCAGTTCTCCCACATTGTGGGCAGACTCTTGACCAACTGAGCCACCAGGGAAGCCCATACTCGCATAGAAAGTCATGGATTTTGGACTAGATAAGTCTGAGTTTATGTTTCAGTTCTCACAGTTATTGTGTGAGTTTACCTGGTAAGGCTTCTTATCCTCTTTTAGCCTTACTCACCCTTAGCTATAAAATGGGGATAATGCCACTTACCTTAGGGTTTGTGGGCAACTTAAATGATGTCACCAAGTTCAAGGCTGCATAGAGAATATTCCATAGGTCTTAGTTCCTTCATCCAGCTAGTGGTCATTCTTTACCTTGTGGTCACGGATCTCTTAGAGGATCTGATGAAAGTGATGGTCTCTGCTCCCAGGGAAAAAAGATACATGGACATATTTTCATACAATTTTAGGAAATTCAGGATCCCTAAAGTCCAAACAAGAACCCCTTAAGGGTGGTGGTCCCAGGATCTCCCTGGTGGTTAGGACTCCATGCTTCCACTGCAGGGGGTACAGGTTTAATCCCTGGTCAGGGAACTAACATCCAGCAAGTTTGGTTAAAAAAAAAAAAAAAAGGGTGGCGAGCCCTTGGTTAAACTCCTCCTCCACCAAAATAACCACATTTGTAAGACTGAAAAGAGACCTGCACTTATGAGGGGCTAAACAAACTCTGGTTAATCTCGACTCTTCTGAAATTGCAATCAGTGTACACCAGGCCTGGAGGAAATCTAGTTGTGATTTTTCCTTGTATTTAGTTTCGGGACGCTGTCATGGCCAAGTGACAGAAATACCTCAGAGCAGAGAGTCTAGTCCTTGACTGACATGTCTTCCAGCTGGCCTGCCATACCTGCTTTGAACAAATTTGGCCTTTTCAAAGATCTTCCCTTTCTTGTCCGACTCTACCCTGCAGTCCTGTGTGTGCTGCTATCCAGCCAGGAGACGTGTTTTGCTGACATCTCTGTCTTCGCTCTCTGTATGGGATTTATAGCAATTATCCTCTGCTTGGTCCCGGTGTCTGTATTTTGGCAGGCCGCCCTGCCTTCCGTGTGATAAGTGCTTTGCAGACCGTGCATCCAGAGCTCTGCCAAGCCTAATGTCACCCCCATCAGATGCCACCTGGGTCTAGGGGTTACCTCCGCCTGCCCCTTCCTTTCTAAGGCTGCTGGTACAGGTTCCCCTGGTACTATGTTTAAAAGCACAAACTGTTGTGCAAGGTCTGGCTGACTTCCAGTGCCTTGGAACAATGTTAGCAGTGAACCTAGATAATTCAGGCATCTCTCAATGTTTTTTATAGCCCATACTACCTGGATTGGTTTGTCTGACTGTGTACAGCAAGTAAATGAACTGGATAATCGCCATATTTCTATTCCACTCCGTGCTGTGTAGCCTGCGCCTCTGGAAACAAAAGTTTTCTCTCCAACAAAGTCCTCAAGAACAATGGTACCCCCTGGGGGTGAATCCCTTTGTCAGCGTGTGCCAAGGTATGACTCATCAAATTGGCTCAAAAAAGCACCTTTTTCCCATTTGACTTTCATTTGATATTTTCACTGAAGGACAAGACACAAGGACGACAGCAGAGAAGCTCTAAAAGCAAACAAAACTCAAACCAGCTTCCCTCTCCCTTCCCCCACAAAATAACCGTCTCTCACTGATGTCTGCCGATCCAGGTGTGCGGGTCAGGCTGTATTTATTCTCTGGCTGCCTTGTGTCCACATCTGAGAGCCCAGGAATACTATGGATCACTATTTCTCAAACTTGAACGTGACTTCAGATCACCTGGACATCTTGTAGAAATGCAGATTCCTGTCCAATGGGTCTGGGGAGGAATCAGAGATCCCGCATGTCTAACGAAGCCCCTGGGGATGCTGTGGCCACTGGTCCCTGCGTGAACCTTGGAGAAATGAGACAGTGGCCTCATCCTGTAAGGGGCCTGCACGTGAAAGTCCAGTCAACCTACGTGGCCTGTGAGGCCCTCGGCTGGGGCTGCTCTTTGTCCTTACCGGATCCTGTTTCTTATAGCAAATGCAAGTAGAAAGCGTCTGGTCTTGAGAGAAGAGCAAACACATTTTCATGAAATCAAGGCAAGATCCACCTAAATATAACACATGGCCTGCGAAGATACCTCCTTGCCTGCAAGTCCTCACTGGCATCTCACTAGTTATTTAAAGTTCTCAGTAGGAAATTGTTCATCACTCAAAATTTAGGACAGCCTAGAAAAGTGCAATGAATGTAAAATTTCAAAGTCTGGAGTCGTTGTCACAGCAAAGAGCAAATTTTTGGAGCTTGAATTTGAGACAAGGAAAACTCTAATCACAGCCACTCATTCTTTGTTCATTCCTATTAAATACCATTCTTTTTTGGTTTTTATGTCTCTTTGAAAACTACCTGGACTCTTTTCTGGAAGGAGTCGGGTATATAGTAACACATTCATTATGTAAACATTTATTCTTTCAACACAGAGTGTCTCCTATGTGAAAAAATTGTGGTAGTGACTTTGCTTCTGAGTTAATAAAGCAAAGCCATTAACCTCCGTGAGTTTCCATTTTCACATCTGAATAATGAACAGCTGGCCCCGGGTGATCCCGCGTTGTCTGGTATCGTGCATTCTGAGCACTGTGAGACATGGAAGCAGAAGCATTCTGCCTGTTGGTGGCTTTTTAGTGTCCAGCTTGAAGGCTTTCCTTAGCTCTTTCTCATTCATGGCCGGGTGAGGAAGGTACTCATCATCCTGTGTGTGTGTGTGTTGTGGTTTATAGGGTGATAAGTGAGGGAAGGAATATGGTTCCCTGTACTAATGTTGCTTTTCCCCCCTTCTTTTTAGTGGAAGAGTATTCCTATCAAAGAAAATCCCCACATGGATATGAATGTGAGCAAGATGAAGGAGACCAAAAAGCCCATTTGGAGGCTATTCCTTTGGCTGCTGAGAAGGTTCCAGACATGCCCCAGGTCTCTGCTGGAGAGGGGTGGAAAACCATTGCTCTAAACATGCAAATTAGTTAGTTCTTGAACATCCAAATTCCAAACCACTCTATGCTGTTTCTATGTAAATAAAGCTGGTAGTGGGAAATCTAATTTAAGAACAAATGTGTAAGAAAGAGTATGGAAATCTGAGTAGGTCTGGGTAGATAGAAATAAGGAGGATGGAGAGGTTCTGAAATGCTTCTCCCCCTGCAAGGGGTGGATGTGAGTTCTACAATGAAGAGGCTGGCTCCTGGGCTTGTCTTGAAACAGGGATGAGGGGCAGGTAGAGACTGAGAGAGAGAGAAAGAGCAGAATGAGAGAGAGAGAATGAATGAGAGAGAAATGTAGCCAGCCTGGGTCTGTACTCCCTGCGTCTGGTGGGCAGGAAATGAAGCGGAGCCGCCGGGAGACTATGATGGATGGCGTGGAGGGGACTCTCCTGTCCTTGTAGTCTATCCATTTCCATTGAGTTGCTTTGGAAGTCCCAATCTGCAAACCACAGGGGCTGAGTTTAGACTCTAAATCAAGTCTCTGCCTTCATTGCCTTTGGTGTCTGTGAAATGCTCAAGTACTGAGTGAGAAGAGGAATCCTAGCTTTTACTTAGGCCAGTAGAGCATAAGTCCTGCTGTGGCCTTCGGGCAAATGGCTGTTTATTTCATCTGTACACCAAGCACCCCCACCCCTCATATACATGCATTTTTTTCTTTTCTTACAGGATGACTAACGGTGAAGAGCTCCTTTCCTGTTGTCATGAAGGCTGCTGTCTAGTTGAGTTGCTTCTCTAGCAAGAACGGTCGGTGTCATTAATTTTTTCTCCGTACTGTGTGGGCTGTGGAACACGAAACTGACTTGATTGATCACATTGCCACTTCAAAACGGGAGTCTTCGGAGGCAGGTGGGTGAGTGGGTTGGTGAAACACTTCGGAGAGTTAATGCATTTGTGCAGTTATCACAGCATTGCCCCTTCGTAGATGGATTACATTTTGGATCAGCTTGTGTGTGAGGGGCTGGGTAAAATCAGGATGGAAAGAGACAGATGGGGTGAAACTAAAGGGAGAAAGTGACTCTGCCTCAGCCACACGGTGGCCACAATTGCGAGATGGGCTAGGTTCGGGAGCTCATGCGGGCGTGATGTGTGCCTGGGGGCAGAAACAGAATGGAAAAGGGATTGAAAATCCTGTCATCTGAGGAAGAGATTAAAGACCAAGTGTATTTAATGGCAGAAGAGAAATTCTTACTTTGTGTGTGTCCTGGTTTTTGTCTTCAGTTCTTAAAGGATGGTTGAAGAAAGGGGTATGGAATATTCTGTGTGGCTTTTGACAAACAATTGAAACCTACTTGACTCCATTTGAGGGTGAAATGTCTAAATGGAATGGGTACCTTCTTATGGAAGTGGGTTTCTCCTCATGTCGTCATTCAAGTCAATGCTTTAAGGGAAATGCATGCTCTGGGACATATTTGGCTTGGTTGACCTCTACAGGTGCTTAGAAGGTGGTCAGACAAAGATTTCATCACATTTCATAAATTTCCTTCCCATCTTCAATAACAACTTGAACAATTTCTGGCCTTGTTGAAACCAGATATCCTGCCGTGGACAGAATCTAGTTTCCTGTGAAAGTGGAGTCGTATAGAACTGGCCCTTTTTTCCCTTTAAGAAATAAGATTAAAAATCTCAGTTTCTGTGTCATTGTGGTACAGGAGAAAGAATAGAACTTGCAATCCAGAGTGGGATCCCAACTTAAACATTTTCTTTTTGTGTGATCTAGGGCAAAGCTTCAGTTTTTTAATTAGTAAATTAGAGCTAGTGCTGTTCCCTTTGCATGGTTGTTAGAAGCAATGAGATGACATAGGGACAGGGCCTGGGACATAGTAGTCACTCAGTAAGTGGACTTGTTTCCATTTATTTCCTTTTGTCTCCCAGACAACTAAAATAAAGCAATTGGGTTATAAGAAAAGCGAACTACATGCCAATATCCCTGAGGAATACGGACACAAAAATTCTCAACAAAACGGTGTTCACAGCACATTAAAGGGATTTATATACCCCGTAGTCAAGAGGGGTTCACCCTTGTGATGCAAAGATGATTTTGACACATGCAAATCAGTAAATGTAGTTCATCACATTAATAGAATGAAAGATAATAATCATATGATCATCTTTCTGGGATAACAGGGTGTGAGGCTCCTCAGCACCTGTCTGTGACTCAGGGTGACTGCGGGTCTTGGATCCAAGACCCAGGGGAGAGGTGGTGGGGTGGCAGAACGCTGGGTACCAGCCTGTGGGTAGTTCAGGCTGGAACAGGGGTGTCCTTCTGTGGTCCCATTTGCCTCAGAGCAGGGTGTGTGTGTGTGTGTGTGTGTGTGTGTGTGTGTGTGTGTGTGTGTACGTGCATGTGGACACAGTTGTTTTCCTTTATCTTCTAGGCTCAAACTGTCTACTGCATAATTTCCTCTAGTCCAGTGTTTCTCAGACTCCAACGTGCATACAAATATCCTGTGGCTCTTGTGAAAATGCACATACTGATTCAACATAACCATGGAGGGGCCTGAGATTCTGCGTTTCTCACAAGCTCCCAGGTGGCGCTGAAGCTGCTGGGGTGTGGACTACACTTTGTGTAGACAGTACTGCCTGCAGAAAGAAAACCTCTGAAGCCATCTTCAGTTGGGTGATGATTTTGGAGCCTGCCTCTCTTATTCTGCCAGAACTCATGGAGAATGCCTCCTTATCATTTTTTGGTGAAGAGTCATTATTTATGAGTACTGTGTATCTCTATTTCTCCAAAGATGAGGTCTACCCCCAATCTATAAAGCCCATATATAGGCTTCTTAAAGCAACGCATCTTTTTCTCAGAGTCGTGCTAACATTGCTGGTGGTGAAGCCCTGAGTACAAACCTGTTTTAGGAAAGAAATTCATCTTGTTAGAGGGAGCTGAGTGCTTACAAGCCAGATAACGTTCTGCAGTTGCTGAATTGATGAAGAGAGGCACCGGGATTCAGACTTAACTATTTTTCATTCTTTGAATGAAGTCTATCTTCTGAATTACATGAGCTGTGTGAAGCGGGGAAGGAGAGCAATGGTTCTGGAAACAAAAACAGAGTTCTTATCTTTTAATACAGGAGAGAATGCCTCGGGATATTATTATTTGTGATTTATGGGGTGCATAGCAATATGACCAGTGTCTCTCCACAGCAGACAGAGGACTCTGACCCTCTGCCTTTGATGAACTCTTGTTCTTCCCAGGGGCAATTTTCCACTGTAGAATAGCTGCCGCATCACAAAATTTTGGCTTAAAAAAATCATACTGAATGAGCTGCTTGGAAACTTGGTTTTTTTTTTCAGTCCTACTACTGACTTTTTCCTTCTTTGTCTAAATTCCTTATATCTTCTGCCCTGTTAGTAAGGTCAATCACTCTTGCTATCAAATATTTGCTTTTGAAATACATTGAGATGTTTATTAGCTAAATTAGTCTCGAGTATTTGTGAAAACTCGATTTCCTTCTGAAGATCTATCAGATTTCTCTGACAAGATCAAATTGTGTAAATGAATAAAACCAACTAAACAAACAGAAGAATCTGGAACCATCATTTGTGAGGAAGGAGTAGAAGACAAGGCAAGTTTCCTCCCTCCCTTTCTTCCTTCCTTCTGTCTTTTTTAAAACTTTATTTTGAAATATTTCAGATTTGTAGAAAAGTTTCAAGAACAGTATAAAGATTGCCCAAATGTTAACATTTTTACCATGCTTGCTGTCATCTCTCTCTCCCATCTATATCTATGTTTTGTTGACCCAGTTGAGAGTAAGTGAAAGACAAATAGATGCCTCTTATGCTTAAATACTTCAGTGAATATTCTAAGCATGTACTTAACCACAGTACAGTTATTAAAATCAAGATTAAACTGACAACACTATTAAACCTATAGACTTTATTCAAATTTGAAGTGTGCTGCAGTCCTTGGGGCTGCAAAGAGCTGGACTCGACTGAGTGACCGAACTGACTGAGTATGTCCTTTAAAGTAAGACAGAAAAAAAAACAACTTCCTTTGGTTCAGACCCAGACCAGGCTTATGTGTTATATATAGTTATCATGTTTCTTGTCTCATTATCCTGGAACATCAACTCAGTCTTTCTGTCTTTCATAGTGAAGGTAAATTCTTTTTTTTTAAATTGAAATATAGTTGAAATACAATATTGTATTAGTTTCAGGGATACTACATAATGATTTGATATTTACATACATTATAAAATGATAATGGCTGAGTAATATTCCACTGTGTGTATACATATATATAATGTGTCTATATATGTGCACATATATATCATATATATGTGTATATATTTATATTATATGTGTGTATATATATTCCATCTTTCATAGTGAAGGTAAATTCTTTTTTTTAAATTGAAATATAGTTGAAATACAATATTGTGTTAGTTTCAGGTATAGTACATAATGATCTGACATTTATATACATTATGAAATGATCACCATTTCATAATGGTGTCTAGTCTGTCCCAAAGTTATTGAAATATTATTGACCATATTTCTCATTCTGTATGTTATATTCCTGTGGCTTATTTATTATGTAATTGGAGGTTTGTACCTCTTAATCCCCTTCACCTATTTCTACCACCTCCAGTCCTCCTTCCTTTCTGGCAGCTACCTGCTTGTTCTCTGTATTTATGACTGTTTTCATTTTGTTTGCTAGTTTCCACATTTAAGTGAGATCATGCAGTATTTGGCCTTCTCTGTGAGACTTTTCACTTAGCCTAATACTGTTTAGATCCATGCTTATTGTTGCAGGTGGCAAGATGTCTTTTTTAATGGCTGAGTAATATTCTACTGTGTATATACATATATATAATGTGTGTATATATGTGCATGTATATCATATATTCACATATATGTGTGTATATATATGTGCTTATACATATCATATCTTCTTTATCCATTTGTTTATTGATGGACACCTAAGTTGCTTCTATATCTTGGATATTATAAATAAATAATGCTTCTGTGAACATTGGAGTGCAAATATCTTTTCGAATTAGGGTTTTTGTTTTCTGTGAATAAATACCAAGAAGTGAAATTGCTGGATCACATGGAATTTCTGCTTTTAATTTTCTGGGGAACCTCCATTCTGTTTTGCATAAAGGCTACACCAGTTTACAATCCCACCAACAGTGCAAGGGGTCCCTTTGCTCCACATTTTTACGAACAATTGTTATTTGTTGTCTTTTTGAAAACATTCTGACAGGTATGAGGTGTTACCTTGTGGCTTTAATTTCCATTTCCCCAATGATTAATGATGTTGAGCATCTTTTCATATGCCTGTTGGCCATCTGTATATCTTCTGTTCAGTAGGTGGCCTTTTTGTTTTGTTGATTGTTTCCTTTGTTGTGCAAAAGCTTTTTAGTTTGACTTAGTTCCAGTTGTTTGTTTTTGCTTTTGTTTGCTTCACTCGAGGAGAGAGATCCAAAAAATACTACTAAAGCTGATGTTAGAGAGTGTCCTGCCTATGTTTTAGTATTAATTTTGTATCCTGCAACTCTGCTGCATTCATTTGTTAGTTTTAATAGTTTTTTTTGGGGGGGTTTCATCCTTATTTTTTCTATATAAAGTATCATATCATCTGTAAGCACTGACAGTTTTACTTCCTCCTTTACAATTTGGATTTCTTTTCTTTTTCTTGTGTGATTGCTTTGGGTAGGACTTCCAGTATTATGTTAAATAAAAATGGTGAGAATGAATATCCTTGTCTTGTTCCTGACCTCAGAGGAAATGCTTTCACTTTTTCACTGTTGAGTATGATGTTGGATGTAGGTTTGTCATATGATGTTTTATGATGTTGAGGTATCATGCCTTCATACCACTTTGTTGAATTTTTATCATCAATGAATGTTGAATTATGTCAAAAGTTTTTTCTGTATCTATTGAGATGATCATATTATTTTCGTTCTTCAATTTTGTTAGTGTGATGTATCACATTGATTGATTTATAGATAATGAGCTATCCTTGCATCCCTGGAATAAATCCCATTTAATCATGATGTATGATCCTTTCACTGTATTATTGAATTTGATTTGCTAATATATTGTTGAGGATTTTTGCATTCATGTTTATCACTGATTTTGGCTTGTACTTTTCTTTTTCTTAATGTGTGATGTCTTGTCTGATTTTGGTATCAGGGTGATGCTGACCTCATATAATGAGTTTGGAAGTGTTCCTTCTGCAGTTTTTTGGAGTAGTTTGAGAAGGATAGGTGTTAACTCTTTTTGAAATGTTTGGTAGAATTCACCTGTGAAGCCATCTGATTCTGGAATTTTATTTGTTGTGAGTTTTTAAATTACTGATTCAATCTGATTACTGGAAATTGGTCTGTTCACATTTTCTATTTCTTCCTGATTAAGTCTTGGGAGATTGTACATTTCTAGGAATCTATCCATTCCCTTTAGACTATTCACTTTATCGGCATATAGTTGTTCATAGTGATCAACTATGATTTTTTGTATTTTTGGTGTCCATTATAACTTCTTTTTCACTTCTGATTTGTTTATTTGGGCAGATCATCTCTCTCTCTCTTTTTTTCTTGATGAGTTTGGTTAAAGGTTTTCAATTTCAAAGAACCAGCTCTTACTTTCATTGATCTTTTCTATTGTTCTTAGTGTCTATTTCATGTATTTCTGCTCTCATCTTTATGATTTCTTTCTTTCTGCTAACTTTGGATTTTGTTTGTTCTTTTTCTAGTTCCTTTAGGTTTAATGTTAGGTTGTTTATTTTCTCTTGTTTCCTAAGGTAGGCTTTTATTGCTATAAACTTTCCTCTTAGAACTGTTTTTGCTGTGTCTCACAGATTTTGGGTTGTTGTGTTTCCATTTTCATTTGTCTCTAGTAGTTTTTGATTTCCTCTTTGATTTCTTCAATGACCCATTGTTTAGTAGTATACATTTAGCCTCTATGTATTTGTTTTATTTTTTGCAGTTTTTTCCCCCCCTTGTAGTTGATTTCTAGTACTGTGCTAGTGTGGTCAGAAAAGATGCTTGATATACTTTTAATCTTCTTAAAAATATATTGAGACTTGTTTTGTAGCAAAGCAGGTGATCTGTCCTAAAGAATGTTCCATGTGATCTTGAAAAGGATGTGTGTTCTTCTAATTCTGAATGGATTGTTTGAAATGAAATGTATCTTATATCCATCTGATTGGTCCAATTTGTTGTTTAAGGCCAGTGTTTTTTTAACCGATATTTTTGTCTGGATGATCTGTCCATTGACGTAGGTGGGGTGTTAAAGTCCTCTACTATTATTGTGTTTACTGTCAATTTCTCGCTTTACGTTTGTTAATTTTACTCCTATGTTGGTAACATATATATTTACAATTGTTATGTTTTTGTTTGGTCCATTTATCTTATGTAGTATCACCCATTGTCTCTTCTTACAGTCTTTGTTTTAAATATCTAGGTTTTTTTTTTGATATAAGTATAGCTATTCCAGCTTTCTGTTTCTATTTGGAGGGAATACCTTCTTTCCGCTCCCCTCACTTTTAGTATGTGTATGTCTTTATATCTGAGGTGAATTTCTTATAGGTAGCAAATATATGGGTCTTGTTTATAAATCCATTCAGCCTGTGTCTTTTTATTGGAGTATTTAATCCATGTACATTTAAAGTAATTATCAGTATGTATGTACTTATTGCTATTCGTTAATTGTTTTCTGATTGTTTTCGTAGCTCTCTTTTCTTCCTTTCTTCTTATTTTCTCTCTTACCTTGTGATGTGATGATTATCTTTAGTTTTATGTTTGGATTCCTTTCTCTTTTTTGTGCATGTATCTAAGTTTTTGGTTGGCCATTACCATGAGGTTCATAATAACAACATATATTATATCTAATCATTTTAAGTTGATGATATCTTAAGTTTGAACACATTCTAACCACCCTACATTTTAATTCCCCATCCTTGTGTTTACCATTTCTCACATCATATTTTATATCTTTTTGTGTATTCTTTAAGTAGTTATTATGGATATAGGTGATTTGACTACTTTTGTCTTTTAAGAGAATGTCAGTTCTTGACTTTAAGAGATTTTATAGAATTTGGATGGACAAATATTACTTTATTTTAACAAAGAGTTATAGAAGGCAGCTAGGAAATCTCAAGGTTAATTTCTGAGAATATTAATGTTGGTTTACAAAATTATAAAAATCAGACACAATTACTATAATACAAAAGTGAATTCTCAAAATAGGAGTCAACCCTTCACTTTCACTTCTGTTTGAGTAAATGCCATTAGAGATTTTAAAATATTTTTTCAGATCTTCTACTGTGCTCATAAAATATGTGCATTTATAACTTGTGTTTGTATTTTAATAAAATGAGATTATACCATATGTCTTGCTTTATAACTTTCTTTTAAAAAAATTCAATATGTCATTGGTATATTTTCCTGTCTGGGTATGCAGGTATGTGAGGGTAGACTTTTGGCATCTTTACTGGGAAAGCCTAAACCCCAAAGTATTTTTCTTGCTCAAAGTCTTTGATCTTGGTTTTGGTGGTAGTTTTGGTTTACTAATAAACTTGAAAGTGGCCTTGTGCACTGGGAGAGAACATTCTTTGTTCATGCACGCAAATGGAGTTTGGAGAATAAACTCCTTTCTTCGGATTCTTGGCTCTTTCTGCTCTTCTCTTTTATGGTATCCTCAGATGCTTAATTTATTGGCTCTTCATGGAGGATGTCATCAGGGTGTTTTTAGCCTGGAAAGGCTTGATCACAACTTGGATAATATAGCTTATATTATATATTATGTATGTGTAATGTTGACTCTTTCAAAGGTCAAAATTAAATATGAAACAAAGTTTAAAATGACATTTCAAAGAATGAATCTGTCTCTTTTGTACTGAAACTAGAACTCATGATTACATGACATAACACACACACACACAAACACACATACACATATATATCTCAATATCCATGTATGCCTGCATGCATTTTGTACAATTTCTGTGTTCATGTATCTGGGCATCATCCCTGTGGGTGTTAATTTCTAACTGTTTAGATGCTCTTTTATCTGTATCCCAGATTAGAAGTGCAGCTGTTCTCCAGTCTTAGACATACTTGCTTGATCTTGGAATGACATTAGGGGGTTTCTTGCAACTGTTTTGCTGAGATCATTAAGAAAATCAGTCTTAAAGATTGGTTTAGGCTGGTTTTCCTTTGGTTCTTAAGTGGGATTTCTCTGAACTTTTCTGACCTTTAACTCTATTTATTCTTTGCTTATCCTGACCTTAAGGTGCCTTTAAACCTTAGAGGGCAACTAGTCAGTGATGATTCAAAGTTATTTATGAGCTTGATGACTGTATTAGTGGTTTTCCCATTTTGCTTCTCTCCCTGAAGCCTTTAACCTGACAGCACTTTGGAACAGGGTCTGTTTTCCTCTAACTGCCTTCTTGCACTTGTTGGGCAAAATCAGAGCGGTGATTGAGTCCTCAACACCCTTATGGCGCTGCAGAGTAATAACATTTATCACACTTCTTGTTTAAGCCCTTTAGAGAATGACATTTCACAGTGTAATTTTGCTTCACAGATTTTTCCCATGTGAGTTTTAACTTTCAGGGTAGAATTCTCTCTTATGGCTTCACCTTTTTCCTATTTTGTGTGTTTGGGAGAAGTTGCACAAATCAGTCTCCTCTCAGCATAGCAAATGGAATCAGGTTACGATCCCAAGTGCCCTTCACCTCCAGATTCCTGATGGTTTCTTCCTTGTTTTTCATGAGCGGGCCCAAATTGCCTCACCTCTCGCTGCCCTTTCCACTTTATGAAACAAGCAGCTAATAGCAACACAGCTCTAAAAATTCCCGGATGACCTGCATTTTGCTCTTTTTATTATCCCTTAAGAAATGTCTCAGTAATTGAAATCTAGAGCAGCAAAGTTTTGTGATCTTGTCATTTAGCATTTTACTTATATTTGGTTTATTTATACTGTGCCTTTAAACTCCAAGTGGTCACCGTCTGCCTAAGGGACCTAAAGAAATGAAACCCAGAATACAGTCATTAATTCAAAGGCAAGAAGTTAAGCAGAGGTCTTAGTGCCCACGGTTGTCTGGGAGTCAGGAGGAGGGAAAGGAGGAGGAGAACATGGAACATTTTAGTGGACAGCAACGGAGAGGTGAAACATCTATGCCAAGATTGATACTGCATGCTACATTTTATTTATTTATGGGGACATGGGTATCTGTTTTGTCCCTCTATAGTAATTTATCAGTGAGGTCATCTTGATTTAGTAGTGCACAGAGGACCCCTACTGCTAATTCCCTTTTATTTCATATATTTTTTTTTACCTTAACTCATAAAGCTTCAGCATTGCTACTTCCTTTATCATCCATCTGTATTTCATCACAAGTCTAACTCTTTTGATCTATAGCATGAGCCCTTTTCTCCCCACCTCTTTGTCCTCTCTTCTTCACAGATTGCATTCCTCAGTATTGACATTTCAGTCGTTTGATTTATCCTAACAGGTTCCCTGATGCCGACCAGATCATAATTCCTTAGCATCACTTCAAGACCTTCCTGGTTATTTCCCATGCCTCCTTGTGTTTTTGGATGGTACCTAAGAGATTTACTGATGATTTGTCTCCTCTTTTAGGTTTTTCTTTGCTTAGATCCAACCACAGGTGGTAACTTAGAAGGCCTGAGGATATCTGGAATTGTGTGAAATGGGAGCTTTGTTCTGCTTGGTAGGGAGTGCTGGAATGTTCTGTCACAAGCATCCTCACAGAAGGGCCATATCTGGAATTCCTTGAAAGAAAAGAAATCTGCTAGCCTTTATATATCAAACGTCATCTACCTAATTTCCCTGAGAGCTTCTAGATGGGGAGAATTGGATGATCATCAGTTTTCAAAGTGGATTGTCTTTTAAAAAGAGAAACATACCTGTAAGAAACTCATATTAATTTTGGTTGAAAGAGAATAGAAAACTGTTTTTCTCACGTCATCTGTTTTTCACTGGTACTGTATCTGTGGGATCTGAGCCACACACACATATTCAGACAGGCACATAGATATATATATTATAACAGGGAGACATAAGAAAGAGAAAGAGAAAAAAATCTCCCTTTTGTTAATTCTCATGATATTGGCATGAAAAGTCTGAATGTTGCATTATCACCAGACCTTCAGCTGTACTGATTTACATTAGTGACATCTCTTTCTCGTGTCAGGCAAGAGAAAGCGCTACAGATTTTTTTCTGGTCGTTTTAGCTTATTTTAAACAGTTTCTATGATTTCACATGGAGAGAGGTCTTGTCACTTCTGTATGATATATTAGAAATTGAGTGTATTAGGAAAAATAGCCTTGTCCTTAAGTTGAGTATAAACCAGGAATTCTCCCATTATTTAAAACTATAATGTCGTGAAGGGCACTCATAATTCTCTATTCTCTTGCTTTATTCTGTAAAGCACATGTGACTGGGGTCTTTCAGAACTGTTCTGGTTGAGGTTGATGAAGTTGATCCCACCTCATATCATGATGGTGGATAAAAGACCTTCTGCTTGTGGGTAGGGAATGCCTATCAAGACCTCCCCCCACCATTACCAACCCCCTCCCTCCCCATTCACTGCAGAGGGTACATTGACCATAAAACACTGTGGTGTCTACTTTTCTATGGTCCCCTCATCTGTAAAATAAAGAAGTTTGTTGAGTCACTCAGTCCTAAAGTCAAGTTTAAAATGGGCTTTTATTGTCACTGGAGGGCTTTGGGTAGCTCTGAGGAAGAATTTCCTGATGCTGAAGATGTCCAATTGCTTGAATAGTTGTATAATCACATTCTCAACAGACCTTAAAGACTATTTTAGTCTCTGTCAGATACCTGAAGGCAGAAGACAGAACCCTTTGACGTTAGGTCCATAACTCAGTTCTTTAGTGGGGGAAACCATCACAGTTCGTAATTTCTGATAATGGTACATGGATTTCTGCCCAACATTGATGTTCTATTGATTAAAAAATATTCTAGAATCCTGTGAAATGAATCCAAGCTGATAGACAGGATGATTAAGTAAATAATAGTAAAATAGTAACCAAAAACATCAAGAGAATAAAGCATGGAGAAAAAACTCTAACAAAGAACATATGTTTAACCTCAGAGGTAAATAATAAAAAGTCAAATTAATTTATTTAAAAAAGTCCATCTTTGAAATGGAACAAAAATTACAAAAGAGGAGAAAAAGTAGAATTAAAACCTGATCTTGGAACAAGAGACACCATGGGGTCATATATGCATCATGCTAGTGCACAAAGGGAAAAAATAGTATAATTTTTTTCAAGTTGTTAAGTGACCATGGTGTTTAGTCTCTTGGTTGTGTCCAACTCTTTGCGACCCCATGGACTGTAACCCACCAGGCTCCTCTGTCCATGGGATTCTCCAGGCAAGAATACTGGAGTGGGGTGCCATTTCTCTTTCCAGGGGATCTTCATGACACAGGGATCAAACCCAGGTTTCCTGCATTGCAGGCAGGCAGATTTTTAACCATCTGAGACACCAGGGAAGTTATAGATAAATGTGATCCTTATGTCCAAAAGGTCCACATTACTTTTCTGGCACCAGGGTTAAAAATAATATATATATATATATGTATGTATATTGTTATGCCTGATGTCTGAATCCCCTATCTGGGAAAAGAGAAGACCTTCATGACAATGCAACACGCAAAGGAAGGGAAATTTATTGCTGACTTGAGTCAGGGCCCCTCCTGCAACCAACGCAGTGGTGCAAAGTCAGAGAGCCCTGAGCCCCAGTTTCCACACACATTTATAGGGTGCTCGATTTCAAACATAAGCAGTGGGTAGTCAGTGCAAGTGGATTGGTTACATGTTTGCAAAGCAATTTCATTGGTCAAACACAATTTAAAACTTTCGCGCGCGGGGGACTTTCCAGGGGACTCTTCCGGAGGCTCACTGGGTGTGTGCTGATTGGCTAGCCTCTGGTGGCCTGTTGGAGGAGGAGGAGAATCACCCCACCCTTAGGCCCACTCCTAGCTCAGGGCGCCTGTCATGGCGCTAGTCTTGACAGTCTCACATATATATATATATATATATATATATATATATATATATGCCTGTTGGAATTGTCAAGAAGAAGAGTGCAGTAGCAGAAGCAACATTTGCCACTAAACTCCAACACTGAGAATCATTTTTATATATTCCACCAATCCTTACCAATTGGACTTATGGAGTATTATAAAGAATTTATTATCCTATAGTAATAGTAGGTACACTTGGAAATTAGGATTATGCTATAGGCTTTGACTGAAAATGCATAGGCTGATGGCTTTTAACAAGAATGGAAGACAGGATTTAAAAACAAAACAGACCCCTAAGCACTGAGCTATGGCTTCTCCTTAAAACACCTTCTCACAAATTTTTTTTTTTAAACTGACAGAGAAGTACTGATTTACCATTTCTTTAAGGGGCATAATTTATCTGCACTGATTAAAATGATCAAGTATACAGTGACAGCTCTTTATATTCCAGGTAAATGCTTCCTTTGTGCTTTTCAGACAAGAATTTCTGACATGATGTGGGAAAAGCTGAATTCAGTCAGTCTTTGGGGTGTGTTTTTATCCAGGAGGTGGCTTGAAATGGATTAATGGCAAATCACAATAAATTATTTATCAGATAATAGGTGTGATAATTGTTCTTATTTATCATCAGTATAACTTGCCTTGTTCTCCTGTCATGCTTTCAATCAAATCCTCCCCAAAGATTTGCTGGTTAAAACATACGGCCAAAAGGTCATTCCAACAATTTTTACTCATAATGGCACAGTGATTATCTCCTAATTGAAAAATGTAAACTAGGGGCTCTGTAAGAAATGCGAGTGACCCTTGCATTTCTAACACAATGAGGAGAGTCATTCTATACCTCATTCATCCTATCACGGGGAACAACACAATTTTCAGTAATTTTGATGGTCTCCTGAATTAATTGGAAATAACTTTTTGTTTTCCATGGAGAAGGAAAAAAAAAAAAAACCTCACATACCCAAGTTTGCTGAAAAAGTACAGATGTAAAATACCACTATCTACTGTCCTGCTGGCAGCTAATCCATTGAAGCTTAATTGTAATTATCCACCAGGTCTGGAGCCGGAGAGGAATACTGATTACTGCTACGTGCGTTTTCATGGGCAAGACTGTGTATTGAGCCTGTTGCAAAGTTGTAAGTAAATTTATTTCTACCGGCAGCTGTAATGGATCATTGGTCATGGACTATTTCTGGACTCAGTGCAATGGGAGAAAATGATTCCAACTTATTCATGCAGAATTTCTCCAAAGATTGCCAGTGTTGCAAAAGGAGCCTGACACACACTTCAGCACCACACACTCTTATATAGAGGTACCCGTGGTCCCGATATTTTACCTGCACCCAGAAATCCCATGCTCAACTAGACAACCCTGTAAGGGTTTCCCCACTTCCTCAACAAGAGTGGTAGCTGCCACGAGCAAAGAAGTCTACACACTTCGGTGTATCTTCCCTCCCCCTCTCCCTTTCCCGCCCCCTCCCCCTTTCTTTGCCCCTCACCTGTTTTGGGTGTGATCAACTGGTAAAGAATCTGCTTGCCAATGCAGGTGATGCAAGAGGCGAGGGTTCTGTCCATGGATGGGGAAGATATCCTGGAGAAGGAAATGGCAACCCACTCCAGTGTTTTTGCCTGGAAATTTCCATGGACAAAGGAGCCTGGTGGGCTACAGTCCATAGGGTTGCAAAGAGTCAGACGAGACTAAGCACGTAAGTGCACACACACACATATCAAGGTCGTAGCTCAGATAGGAACCTCTCCTAATGCAGCATTTCCCTTTCGGGTGCACGCACCCTGCTGCAGCCTCTTTTGGACTGTTGCTCTGAGGGGACTCCATAAACCTTGCCTAATTCATGTATCTGTTTTTTTCCTGGTCAGCTTGCTTCTCTTGTAATTCTGAAGATTTTCACATATTTGAGTTGGATTACTGTCTATCTGAAGTTGCTTGCATCCTTTACAACTCCGATCTATAGGGCTCCTATTGATGCCCTTGGCCAGGCCCTTCTATACCTACTTTCTCTACTCTTGTTATCTTGGTTCCAGTCCCCTTTGCCTTGTATCATGTTTTTGCACCTCTGAACCACTCTCTTCAGATCATTTGTATTGTTTCTCTTTCTCCCAATCTTGCCCTCATCCTTGGAAACTCTTCAGTTCCTTCTTTTTTAATGTTCCACAGGGGTGAGCTGGATTTACCTCTACTTCCTCAACTTGATCCTTCTGCTTTACACCATAGTGAAGTTTAAACACTATTAGTGTTGACTCCCATGGTAGAGGCCACTTCCTGACTTTTAGTAACCTGGTCAGGGGGCCTGTTTTCCCAAAGACTCTTAATAGCTCTCTCTGTGATTTTATCAGTTCCTCAAGAAGTTGTCCTGCCTGAGGGGGTGTTAGTGGTTAAGAACCTGCCTGCCAGTGTAGGAGACACAGGAGATGCTGGTTCAATGCCTGGGTTGGGAAGATCCCTTGGAGAAGGAAATGGCAACCCACTCCAGTATTCTTGCCTGGAAAATCCCCTGGACAGAGGAACCTGGCAGATTAAGGTCCATGGGGTTGCAAAGAGTTGGACGTGACTGAGCACACATACACTCATATCTAGGAAATAGAATTTTTTTGGTGAACTGGGTAGTGATAGAATATTCCTAGAGTGCCATACAGAACTTCTTGGTTTTGGTACTGATTGAGATTCAGTGACTATAACCTTGTATGCAGGGAAAGCAATAGTTTTATTGATCAAATTCTTTGAATCCCCAACTCAAGACACATAGGACAGAATATTTGAAATCATGAGAAATCCAGGATGCCATATTAGTCATCCATTGCTGTGTAATAAACTACCCCAAAACTTAGTGGCTTAAAACAACAAACTTTTATTATCTCATGCAGTTTTTGTAGGTCAAGAATTTGGGTACAGGTTAACTGGGTGGTACTGGCTCAGGGTCTTTTATAGGGATGCTGTCAAGATGTTGGCTGAGGTCACAGTTATCTGAAGGACTTGTTGCTTCTAAGAGACTCACTGAGATGGCTGTCAGTAGAAACTCTTCTTCACCACGTAGGTCTTTCTATAGGACTGCCTGAGTGTTCCCACAATATGGCAGCTGGCTTCCCCTAGAGCAAGTGATCCCAGAACGGCAAGTTAGAAGATTTAACGTCTTAAATGACCTAGCCTTGGAGGTTGCACTTCATTGTTTCCAAGTACTCTGTTGGTTAAACGTGTGTGTTCAGTTATTTCAGTCATGTCTGTCTCCTTGTGACCTCATGGACTGTAGCTGCCAGGCTCCTCTGTCCATGGGATTCTCCAGCCAGGAATACTGGAGTGGGTTGCCATGTCCTCCTCTAGGGGATCTTTTCGATACAGGAATTAAAACTGTGTCTCCTGCATTGCAGGTGGATTCTTTACCACTCTACCACCTGGGAATCCCCATGCAGAAGTCAGCCCTATTTACTGTGGGAGGGGACCACCCAGAGGTAGGATACCAGGAGGCAGAGATTATTGGGGACCATCTTGGGGGCTGGCTACCACAAATGTGTAGATCCATTTGTTGTGCCTTATTCTGCCCCTGTTATCCTTCCAACCACATTTGGAAGGTGATGAAAAGCATTGTGCGTTGTTTAGCTGAGCTGGAAGAGACACTGGGGCACATTATGTCTTTTGAGCAAGTGAATCAGAAAACAAGGGACTACAACAACCATCATGGTTAAAACAAAATGTTTTAATTCATTCTTTCATTCTCTTTTCCACAAACCTTGGTGTTTCCCGATGTGTATTTTCCACAGTTCTAATCCTGTGAAATACTCTACCAAAATTATTTTGCACTCAAACTCAGAGATCCACAGTTTTCATGATGACTCTGAGAATTCTTACAATAGAGATACTTGTTTCACTTTAACCCAGCATTTCTCAAGTTTGTTTATCCACAGGTTTTCAAACTTTGCCCTACCTAAAAACATCCTGTAAACCTAGTGTTCTTTAAAAATATATGTTTTGAAACACTGGGCTGGAGAGTTAGATGTCCATAGCCAATATTATTCCAGAATAGATTTAAGATGGTCGTAATATAAAAACCTACCTGGCATCATACAGTTGAGTATGCCCATTAGATTGAGGTCCTTGAAGGGCAGTCTTATATCCACCATACCTAACTCAATACCTAAAACTCTTTGTTTGCTGGGGAACCCTCAATCGATTATCCCCTTTATTATGCTCTCAGAGCATCTACTTTGATGTTTCTTTACCCCCGTATGAAATCTCTATTGAAGACTGGCCCTCAAAATCTTTCAAAGAGCATTAACCTCCTTCCCCCAGTTGAAGAGAATTTTCTCCACCTACGTATAAACTCCAAGAAGCATTGCACTGCTGAGATTAAGCATCTCTTAGCTGGTGTATTTTATGACTGAATTGTTTGTCTTGGTATGTAAGCCTCTGGGGCATAACCATTTCTTCTTATGAGTCTGGTATAGCACTCAGCACACTGTCAGCATTCAACCTCAAATAAATCATCATAATAATAGTCATAAACATAAATCAAGGGAGCACAATTCAACTTATTTATAGCCTTACAGGAGAAGCACAATAGAGAAAGTGCAGTTATTTTCCATCATATTATCCTATATCATTTCCAAGCAAAATGTCATATTGTCCACTAGTGTGTAACCAGGTAATGAAGGATTCTGGCATAACCTGCAAATTCCTTGAGGCCAGAGTTAAATGATGTGAGGCTAGACGCTCACATTTTCTAAGTTTCTGTAATTAAAATCTGAATTTCTAGGGCTTATTAAGGTAATATTTAACATATAATTATCTTGACATTTTAAAAGGGAGAAGTGTTTAAGACAAATTATGTAGTAATATTTAATCACAAAAAAATCTACTGATTCTGCTCATTTCTTCAAAGGTCTGTTCTCTGATTTCTAAGGTGAAAGCTTAAAGCTTAATAAAGTTTTTAATCCAATGTTTAATCTAATGGATAATAGTAGATTAGTTAGTGGGTTATAATATGCAGGGTGCTTTTACCACATGGAAATTAGGCCCTCCTTACAGTTGGGCTTGTTATTCTATATGACTGAATATCAAACTATAGTAGTCACATTTTCTACCTTTTTTTCTTTAAACTTGAGAGATTTGGAAAACACATCTACACATACCCAGCTCCCGGTACCCACCACCCCTGTATGGGTGAAAATAACAAACTCAAATGTATCCATCATCAAGCAAGGTGCTTGAACATTTTGATAGACTTGCATTGTAGATTGAGCTGAAGTCCTCTTTGATGATCATTTAAATCTTGCCCTCCCTCTTATAAGTGGCAGCCCCTTTTTGGTATTCATAATCATGAGTTTGTTTTATATTCTTCCACATGATTGTTTTTTGCACTAACATACACATATATGTACCTCTGTGAAATGTTTAGTATTGTTTTATAACATGAAAAGCATTCACATTATATTATATATAATATATTCACATTATATTTTATGTATTTTATGGAAATGACTTTAAAACAAAACCGTCAATGGTGATGTACACGCACATCCATTTATTTATTCTGGTCTATTCATTTTATCTACCATATAATATTCCACATCTTAACTATACATCAATTTCATTTAACAATTCCATGATTTCTGTTGTAGTGAACATCTTTGCCTGTACTACAGTGTTTTTCTAAATGAATAGATATCTTAACGTTTAACATGTGGATTAGGGTTAGGGTTTCTTAATGTTCATGCCTCCCATATGAACATTTAAAATTTTAACAGGTGGTATGAAGTGAATGTTCTCATTCACAAGGTCGCCACTGGTGAATAAATCCTTCTGTCTATAAAACCTCGCCAATGCTGGGTATTCTCAAATGTTAACATTTATTCTTATCTGATCACTGTAAAATATCCCTAGTGATTTAGTTTCTATTTCCCTGGTTATTAGAGAGGGCAAACATATTGTCATACGCTTCTTGGCCATTTGTATTTCCTTTTCCACACAGCCTTTGATTGTGTGAATCACAACAAACTGTGGAAAATTCTTAAAGAGCACCTTACCTGTCTCCTCAGAAACCTGTGTGCAGGTCAAGAAGCAAGAGTTAGAACTGGACATGAAAGAACTGACTGGTTCCAAATTGGGAAAGGAGTACATCAAGGCTGTATATTGTCATCCTGATTATTTGACTTCTATACAGAGTACATGATGTGAAACGCCGGGCTGGATGAAGCACAAGCTCGAACCAAGATTGCCGGGAGAAATATCAACCTCAAACATGCGGATGACACCACTCTAATGGTAGAAAGTGAAGAGGAACTAAAGAGTTTCTTGAAGAGGGTGAAAAAGGAGAGTGAAAAAACTGGCTTAAAACTCAGCATTCAAAAAACTAAGATCATGGCATCCAGTCCCATCACTTCATGGCAACTAGAAGGGAAAAAAGTGGAAGCAGTGACAGATTTTATGTTCCTGGGCTCCAGAATCACTGTGGATAGTGACTGAACTCATGAAATTAAAAGACCCTTGTTCCTTGGAAAGAAAGCTCTGACAAGCCTAGACAGCATATTAAAAAGCAGAGACATCACTTTGCCCACAAAGGTTTGTATAGTCAAAGCTATGGTTTTTCCAGTAGTCATGTATGGATGTGAGAGCTGGACCATAAGGAAGGCTGAGTGCTGAGGAACTGATGCTTTTAAACTGTGGTGCTGGAGAAGACTCTTGAGAGTCCCTTGGACAGCAAGGAGATCCAACCAGTCAATCTTAAAGGAAGTCAATCCTGAATATTCATTGGAAAGACTGTTACTGAAGCTCCAATACTTTGGTCACCTGATGCAAAAAGCCGACTCATTGGAAAAGACATTGATGCTGGGAAAGGTTGAAGTCAAAAGAAGGGGCTGCAGAGGATGAGATGGTTAGACAGTGTCACCGACTCAATGAACATGAATTTGAGCAAACTCTAGGAGATAGTAGAGGATGGGAGCCTGGTGTGCTGCAGTCTGTAGGGTCGCGAAGAGTGAGACATGACTTAACAACTGAACGATGACATTCCTCTTCAACCAATTGCCTGTTATATTCTCCTACTGGATCATCTTTTTCTTATTGATGTTTAGAAATTCTTTTTATAGTTGCGATATAAGCATTTTGTCTTGCATATTTGTTTCAAATATTTTTCACAGTCTGGTTCTTGTCTTTGAACATTGTTTAGGTGTCTTTTGTTTAGAAGTAGTTTTAAAATTTTCAGGTAACCAATGTAATTTACATTTTATTTTATGGTTTTTCTTTTTTAAATTTTAGGAAGACAGGTTCAGTTCCTTTTTTCCTCTAGTACAATGAGTTTGCAGTAATTCTGGATCTTAGCTTGATCAGAAGTGAAATCAATGTGGATTTGAAACTAAGGTAGTCAACACTGGTCCTAATGAACTTAGTCAGTGGAGAATCACAGAAAATATCTAATACATGTACCCCATCTTGACAAAGTGACGGTGCTGCTTTCTTTTTTCATCAATGATTTTATGCCCAAGCTTATTATATTTAGCAGTTGGATTCTCCTCCTTTGATTTTCAGCATCATTTAATTAGACATTTGGCAATCTCCATTGAATGGCTTTCTCATTCTGTCACTAAAATTTTAACAGCAGTTGTTAAGTGAAACAAGAGAAAGCTGTGTTCACCAGGATATACTCCAAATTCAAGGGAAAATGGGCTTCTGAATTGGAATTAACATGGTTATGTCACAAGAAAAATCTCTCTTGAACTTTTCTGCTTTATGTACACCTAGTCCCCTCTGTTTGCACATTAAATTTCCTATGTCAAAACCACCTCACAGCACATTTATCCTTGTCTGTTTATTGGCTTATGTTCAGAGTAAGATATCAAGTACTGAGACTTTTAGAAATTTGACAAAGTCTAAAGTGACTGCTGCCCCAAATTTTAGCAGTGGAGATGGAATACAGGATCTTAGTGAGATGGACAGACTCCTGGCAT
The DNA here is from genome assembly GCF_019320065.1 of Cervus canadensis. Classification (NCBI taxonomy): domain Eukaryota; kingdom Metazoa; phylum Chordata; class Mammalia; order Artiodactyla; family Cervidae; genus Cervus; species Cervus canadensis. Next base: position 77,325,537 of record NC_057386.1, read on the forward strand.
ACCACTGTATCTTGGGGCCAGGCTTCAGGCTTGTTACATATGCTAATTTAAGAACATGTGCAGATAGTGACTGCTTTGATAAGTTTTAGGCTTATTCTTAAATATCATTGGATTGACAGGATGGCATCAAAAAACCTTTTCCAAGGAAAATTTGAATGTAGTCATATGGTTAACATAACATAGAATGTTCTTAATGGAGAGCTTTCGTATATCTTGAAGTGAAGTGAAGTGAAGTCGCTCAGTCATGTCCGACTCTGCAACCCCATGGACTGTAGCCTACCAGGCTTCTCCGTCCATGGGATTTCCCAGGCAAGAATACTGGAGTGGGTTGCCATTTCCTTCTCCAGGGGATCTTCCTGACCCAGGGGTTGAATCCAGGTTTCCCACACTGCAGGCAGACGCTTTACCCTCTGAGCCACCAGAAGGGCCCAATATCTTACACTGTCCTTTACTCCTTGCAACAAATCTGATAGGGATTATTTTTCAGTTAATTAATTAATTTGGCTGGCTCAGATCTTAGTTGCGGCATGCGGGATCCAGGTGTTTCTTCAAGAATCTTTTGTTGCAGCCCTCAGACTCTCTAGTTGTGGTACATGGGCTCAGTTCTTGGGGCTTGTGAGCTCAGTAGTGTGGTTCATAGGCTTCATTGCTGCAGGCATGTGGGAATCTTAGTTCCCTGATCAGGGATGAAATCCGCATCCTCTGCATTTCAAGATGGCTTCTTCACCACTGGACCACCAGAGATGTCCTGGTATTATTTGTTAATAACAACTTTATTGAGATATGATTCAAATAACATATAGTTACCCTTTTTTCTTGTTTATTTATTTTCATTTTTATTGGAGTATAATTGACATAATGTGTTAGTTTCAGGTGTAGAGCAAAGTGAATCAGTTATACACATATCACTTCTTATTAAGATTCTTTTCCCATATAGGCCACTACAGAGTAATGAATAGAGTTCCCTGTGCTATATAGTAGATCCTTATTAGTTACCTGTTTTATAAATAGTAATGTGTATATGTCAATCCCAGTCTCCCAGTTTATTCTTCCCTCTCTAACCCTGGTAACCTTAAGTTTGTTTTCTACATCTGGGACTATATTTCTGCTTTGTAAATAAGTTCATTTGTACCCTTTTTGTAGATTCTACATATAAGTGATATTATATATTTGTCTTTGTCTGACTTTTCCACTTAATATGATAATCTCTAGGTCCATTCATGTTGCTGCAAGTTGCATTATTTTGTTCTTTTTTTATGGCTGCATTCAATTACCTTTTGAAGTGTTCAGTTCAGTGGTTTTTCTTATGTTCATGCAGTGGGGGAACGATTAGCACACTCAATTTTAGAATATTTTCATTACCCCTCCCACAAGTTCCATGCCCATTAATGGTCACTTCGCCATGTCTTATTTCTCAACCTTAGACAACCATTAATCTACTTTCTGCCTTTACAGATTTGGCTTTTATGGACATTTCATACGTATGGAATCATTAATATGTGGCCTTTCCCCCCCTCCTTTTAATATATGGCCTTCTGTGAGCGACTTCTTAGTATAATATTTTCAAGATTCATCCATATTGTAGCATGTATTAGTACCTTATTTTTTATTAATGTTTAATAATCCATTGTATGGATATACCACATAGTTTTGTGGGAGATTTTAGAAATTGAAGTATAGTGGCTGTACAATGTTCTATGTTACAGGTGCACAATACAGTGATTCAGTTTTTAAAGGTTATGCTCCATTTATAGTCATTATAAAATAATGGCTATATTCCCTGTGCTGTGCAATATACCCTTGTAGCTTGTTTATTTTATACAGACTACAAAAGTAGTTTGTACCTTTTCATCCCCATCCCTGATTGTGCCCCTCCCCACTCCCTCTCCCCACTGCTCTCCATTAGTTTGTTGTCTCTATCTGTGACTGTTTTGTTATATTCATTAACTTGTTTTATTTTTAAAAGTCCACATATAAATGATATCATACAGTATTTGGCTTTCTGATTATTTCACTTAGCATAATATCCTCCAGGTCCATTCATGTCATTACAAATAGCAAAATTTCTTTCTTTTTTAATGGCCGAGTACACTGATTATCTGTCTTTCACATTTTCTTTATCCATTCATCTGTTGATGAACACTTGGGTTTCTTCCATATCTTGGCTATTGTAAATAATGCTTCTGTGAGCATTGGGGAGCAAATTACAGGGTTTTTGATTTCTGCCTAAGAGTGGAATTGCTGGATCATACGGTAGTTCTCCCTGGAGGAGGGTATGGTAGCCCACTCCAGTGTTCTTGCCTGGAGATTCCCCATGGACAGTGGAGCCCGCGAGCTACAGTCCTTGGGGTCCCAGAGTCGATTACAAATGAGCAACTGAGCGCCTGGTAGTTCTATTTTTAGTTTTTTGAGGAACTTGCATGCTGTTTTTCATAATGGTTGCACCAATTAACATTTCATCAACAGGATACTAGGGTTTCTTTCTCTCCACATCTTTGCTAGCATTTGTTATTTGTGGTTCTTTGGATGATAGCTATTCTAACAGGTGTGAGGTGGTATCTTGTTCTTTGGAAATGCATTTCCCTGAATGACTAGTGATGTCGAACATCTTTTCTTGCCTGTGGTCATTTGTATATCTTCTTTGGAAAAATGTCTGTTCTGGTCTTCTGCCCATTTTAAAAATCACGCTGTGTGTGCTTTTGATATTAAGTTGTATGAACTGTTTTATATATTAATATTTTTGATATCCCCCCTTATTAGTCATATCATTTGCAAATATTTTCTCCCATTCAGTAGGCTTCTTTTCATTTTGTTAGTTTCCTTTGCTTTATAAAAACTTTTAAGTTTAATTAGATCCAGTTTAGTTTTTGCTTTTGTTTCTTTTGCCTTAGGAGAGTGATCGTAAAAAACATTGTTGTAATTTATGTCAAAGAGTATTCTGCTTATGTTTTTTTCTAGGAGTTTCATGGTGCTGTATCTTATATTCAAGTCTTGAATACATTTTGAGTTTATTTTTGTTTATGCTATGAGAAAATGTTCTAATTTCAGCCTTCTACATGTATCTGTGTTTTCCCAGTGGCACTTATTGAAGAGACTGTCTTTTCTCCATTGTGCAGTTTTGCCTCCTTTATTATAGACTAACTGACTATAAGTGCATGGATTTATTTCTGAACCTCTGCTCTGTTCCATTGATCTATGTGTCTGTTTTGTGCCAGTACAATATTGGTTTGATTGTTGTAGTCTGTAGAATAGTCTGGGCTTCCCAGGTGGTGCAGTGGTAAAGAATCTTCTTGCCAAAGTGGGGATATAAGAGACTAAGGTTTGATCCCTGGGTCTGGAAAATTCCCTGGAGGAGGAAATGGCAACCTGCTCCAGTATTTTTGCCGGGGACATCCCATGGACAGAGGAGCCTGGCTGGTTACAGTCAGTAGGGTCAGAAAGAGTTAGAAATGACTGAGGACTGATCACACACACACACTTGGCATAGTCTGAAGCCAGGGAGCATAATACCTCCAGCTTATTACTCAGCCGTTAAAAAGAATTCATTTGAATCAGTCCTAATGAGATGGATGAAACTGGAGCCCCTTATACAGAGTGAAGTAAGCCAGAAAGATAAAGAACATTACAGCATACTAACACATATATATGGAATTTAGAAAGATGGTAACGATAACCCTATATGCAAAACGGAAAAAGAGACACAGAAATACAGAACAGACTTTTGAACTCTGTGGGAGAATGTGAGGGTGGGATATTTCAAAGAACAGGCATGTATACTATTTATGGTGAAACAGATCACCAGCCCAGGTGGGATGCATGAGACAGTGTTGGGCCTGGTGCACTGGGAAGACCCAGAGGAATCGGTGGAGAGGGAGGTGGGATGGGGATCGGGATGGGGTGTAAATCATGGCTGATTCATATCAATGTATGACAAAAATACAAAAATAAAATAAATAAAAAATTAAAAAAAAAAATAACCTTTTTACCAAAAAAAAAAAAAAAAAAAAGATTGCTTTGGCTATTTGGGATCTTCAGTGGGTCTACATAAATTTTAGGATGATTTTTTTTTCTAGTTATGTGAAAAATGGCATGGGTATTTTGATAGGGATCACATTAAATACGTAGATTTCTTTAGGTAGTATGGACATTTTAACAATATTAATTGTTCCAATTCATGAATATGGATATTCCTCCATTTCTTTGTTTTGACCTCAGTTTCCATCATTACTGTTTTGTAATTTTCAGAGTGTGTCGTTTACCTCCTTGTTTAAGTTTATTCATAGATATTTTATTCTTTTGATGCAATTTTAATTAATTAGTTTCAGCTTCTTTGTATAGCATGCAGGATCTTAGTTTCCCAACCAGAGATCAAATCCTGCATACCTCCTGCTGTGGGATGGTGGAGTCTTTTAACCACTGGACCACCAGAAAAGTCCTGGTGCAATTTTAAACAGGGTTGTTTTCTTGCTTTCTCTTTCCAATAGTTCATTATCAGTGTATAGAAAAGCAATTGATTTCTGTGTATTAATCTTGTATCCTGCAACTTTATTGAATTCACTTATTAGTTTTAACAGTTTTTGGGTGGAGACTTCAGGGTTTTCTCTAAATAGCATCATATCATCTGCAAATAGTAACCGTTTTACTTCTTCTTGTCCAATTGCATACCTATTATTTCTTTTCCTTGCCTGATTGCTGTGGCTAGGAAGTCCAGTACTATGTTGAATAAAAGTTGTGAGAATGGACATCCTTGTCTTATTTCTGATCTTAGAGGAAATACTTTCAGCTTTTCACCATTGAGTATGATGTTAGCTGTTGGTTTGTCATAAATGGACATTATTATGTTGAGATATGTTCTCTTTATACCAACTTTGATGAGTTTTATCATGAATGGATGTTAAATTTTGTCAAATGCTTTTTCTGCATCTATTTAGATGATCATGTGGTTTTTTTATCCTTTGTTTTGTTAATGTGGTATATTACATTGATTGATTTGCAGATATTGAACCATTCTTGCATCCCTGGAATAAATCTCACTTGATCATAGTGTGTGATCCTTTATATATATAATTGAATTTGATTTGTTAATATTTTGTTGAGAATTTTTGCATCTATATTCATTAGAGAAATTGGCCTCTAATTTTCTTTTTTTGTGTGTGTTTTCTTTTCCTGCTTTTGCTATTAGGGTAATTGTGACCTCATAGAAGGAATTTGGGTGTTCCCTCCACTTCAATATTTTTGGTGTAGTTTGAGAAGGATAAACGTTATCTTTTTTTTTTTTTATGTTTGGTAGAATTCCCCTATGAAGCTGTGTGGTCTTGGAGTTCTGTTTGCTATGAGTTTTTAAGTTAGAAATTCAATTTCACTACCAGTGATTTGTATGTTCAGATTGTCTGTTTCTTCCTTATTCAGTCTTGGAAGATTGTGTGTTTCTAGAAGTTTATCCATTTCTTCTAGTTTGTTCAACTTTTTGCATATAACTGTGTATAGCATTCTCATGATATTTTGTGTCTCTGTGACATCAGTTGTGATTTCCCCACTTTCATTTCTTATTTTGTTTATTGATAAGCCACATTTTGTTTATCTATTAATCAGCTGGTGAACATTCGGGTTTTCCCCAGTTGGATAGGTATTATTACTCTTATTTGATAAATGAGGAAAACAGTCCTAAAATAAAACAGTCCTTATTCACAGTCATGTAGCCAGACATCACTAGAACTATAAATTAAATCCATTGCATACTTCATAATATAAGAACATCTCTTTTCATATTCTTTCACTTTCTCCTTATTTTCTCTTAAAATTAAGGACAACCTAGTATTTATGTTTAGAAGTATTGCTATTAATTTGATTTCTTTGCCACTAAGTCATTTTTGTTATTGCTTCTGTGTAGGGACTAGGTTCTTGGGCACCATGAATGTAATGAGATTTATACACATCTACAGACTCAACACAGACATTCCTCAGGCAGTTATACTCTGGAATTCCACTCATTATCGTCATGCCAACCTGTTAACTTTTGATAGTTTCGTAGCTGATGACAGTTAAAAAAATTCCTGGCTGACATGTTAGTTATGATTTGAAAGTATGGAGGAGTAAAATGTCTTGAAATTTTCCCTAGTTCCAAATTTAACAGATTTAGAGAGCTCTGCTTCCTTGTTCAATATGTTAAATGTGAAAGGATGTCTTATCTTAAATGTAAAAACAAACTTGATGCTAATAGTGAACAATTAAGTTTTTAATTCCGTACTTACTTTAAGATAACTTCATAACTGATATTTAGGATAGTTATAATGGAATTATTGAAATTGAATCTGGAAAATGCAATAAAAATCTCTCATATGTAGAAGAAAACATCAATTAATTTAAATGACTGTCCTTGGGACAACTGATCATCATGATGTGCCACATACATTCTTAATGTTCAGGTGAATTGGCCAAAACATTTGATGTTCAGCAATATTCCATGAAACAAATGATTCCTGTTATCTGGTTGTAGGACAAGTAGGAGAAGCTGGATATGTAGTCTTAAATTTTGTAGGGACTTTAGATATAGCTAATTTTGAAGCCTCTCTTTTTAGAGTTGGAGAAACTAATTCCTAAAGAGATTAAAGTCTTATTTAAAGTCACAAAGTGAAAGTCAGTCTTCTTTCTGCTTTGCCTGCCTAACAACTGTCCTTAAAACTTAGCAGATTGGAAAATGGCACTGGAATTTCCTGAAGAAATAAAAAATAGAACTGTCACATGATCAAGCAATTTTATTTCTGGGTATTTACTTGAAGAAAACAAAAATACTAATTCAAAAAGATGTATGTACCCCAATGTTCATTGTAACATTATTTACAATAGCCAAATATGGAAGTAGCCTGAGTATCCGTCGGATGAATGGATAAAGCAAATGTGGTTTATGCATACAATGGAATGTTACTCAGCCAAAAGAGAATGGCATCTTGCCATTTGCAACAACCTGAATGGATCTAGAGGGTATTACGCTAAGTGATATAAGACAGAGAAAGACAAATATGATTTCACTTATATGTAGAATCTAAAAAACAAACCAAGCCAAACAAAAACATACTCATCAATACAGAGAACAAATGGGATGAGGGGAGTGGGAGGGTGGGTGTAATAGGTGAAGGGAATTTTAAACCTCCAGTTATAAAATAAATAAGTCGTGGGGATGTAATATACAGCGTAAGGAACATGGTCAGTTATATTGTAATTGCTTTGCAGGGAGATGGATAGTTATTGGACTTATTGTAGTTATCCTTTCACAAAGTGTGCAAATGTCAAATCACTGTGTAGCATACCTGAAACTAGCACAAGATGTATTTCAGCTATATTTCAATTAAAAAAGACTACCAGATGCCTCTGGAAGGACATATGCCTGAAATCCTTCTTCAGTGATCCTTTGATTTTACAAAATTTCTGAGAATATTGTTTGTTATGTGAACTTGGTTAAATGTGGGTTTGGCTGTGTTCTGCTTTTCTGTGTATTCCCAATGTCCAGATCACACCTGAGAACACAATAGATGCTCTATAAATATTCATATTTCTGTGACACTCTATCCAGTGTCTTTTCATGTTTTTCTGTCTCATGGTCCAGGCTTGAGTTTTTCTATGTTTTTAGTAATGGGACAGTTTCCTCCCTGGTAGCATCTTACAGAAAGTGCCAGTGCATAAGACAGATAACTGAAGCAGGCTTCAGGAAGCCAGGTGCTTGGCTTTTTTGTCTTCCCTCTTGTGGCTCTACAACAGGGGTTTGGGGGGAAGAGGACACGTCTTAGAGGGGTGCCAAGTTTCCAGGAATCATGGCTGAAAACCCACCATTTCAGACTCTTAAAGAGAATTAGAAGTAAGAATCCTAACTAGGAATAACTGTTGCATATTTATTAGTTCATATTCCTGTTTAAGAAAGGTAATCATCTGTTTGCTTATACAAAACTCTAAGACTCTGTGTCTTGCAGTAAGCAAGACATGTGTTGCTTAGAACAAATGAACATGTGTTCATTCGGTTCTCACCAGTCATATTAGAGCACTTACTATATATTAGGCTCAGGCTCTATTTTAATAGCTGTGGATCCCAAACATATTGAGCAAATGGACCAAAATATTCTTTTTTCTTGGAGCTGACATTTTGATGGGGAAGATAGACAATAAAAAAGATGTAATTACATAGTGTGTTGGATGGTGATGGTGATGATACATCGATAGAGAAACAGTGTGAAAGAATACAGGGTGTGTGTGTGTGTGTGTGTGTGTGTGTGTGTGTGTGTTGCAGTTAATGGGATAGTAGTGGAAGGTTTAAATGACCTTTGCATACAGACATGAAGGAAGCGAGGGAATGAGCCACAGGCTTTCTGGGGACGGAAAGTATAAAGCCCTAAGTGAAAGCATGCCTGGTAAGCATAAAAGGGATTTCCGTCTTCAGTCTCCTTTACATGAGATTCCTTAAATTACAGGGAGCCATAGAAGAATTTTGATCAAGGAAATTATTTGGTAGGATTTCCTTGGTTCAGATCCTATAATTAGGCAATAGATAGGAAAGGATTTTCATGATGAATGATTTAATGATAACTTACCTGGTATCATGGGATCAGATTTTCTTTGGCCAATTATGTTGACTCACACATGTACTGATTTGAGATATAAATGAATTCCCTTTCCATTTCTCTCTGTATTCCTGTACAGAAGGGAAGAGTTAAGAACCCCCTTTCTTAGGAGGTGTTTAAAATAGGCCAGTGTCTCATCCTGGGGAGTTTAGGGGAGTCTTTGCCTGAAGGCAGATCAATCTCTCAAGTCTCATTACCACTCAAAGAATCTTTACAATAGACTGCCCCTCTCCAGATGACCTCAAATTCTCTCTCTTAACCAGGAGAAAGTTCTTTGGTGCTGTCATCCTTTCAGTTTTCCCTGTATCAGAAAATACTGGGGCATCATAGACCTTAGGGGGTATGGGAGAGCCATTCTCCATCATTTAGGCCGTAAGCAGCATCATTAGGGCGATGCTGAAGGAAACGAGTCCTGAGAGGTTGCTGTGTGATTCCATGACCACATTTACTATAGACCCTATTTTCTAAAGTGCTGCACTGGTTTCTTTCAAGGGAGGTTGTTATCTGCTACTCTAAACAACTTGCTCTGCAGCCAAGTCACTGGCGGAGAGGACGAGTTATGAGGCATCTGAAACAGGCTGGTGATGGGGGTAACAGAATGGCAACCAAGGACCTTTAAGAGCTGTTCGCACGTTAGATTTTGTTTGGAGCCCAATCCTGGCCCTGTGGAGCACAGAGTTTATGTTTTATTTAATGATAGCCTGATACTGAAAAATGGATGCTGTGTAACTTTCTAGTGGGAGGCTGGGGAAGGGAGTCGAAGCAATAGTGTAGAAGGGAGCTTGACATGGGGGAGATATACCCTGCCCTGTTATTACCAAGTGCCTACTCCTCAAGTGTTTTCACCTGTTTCAATGCCTTGCCCTGTGGCTCCCCCTGAGGACCACCCTTTAGTAAATGCTTGTTACTACTGGGGGGCTTTCGGTAGTGTTGCTGTTGGGGAGCAGGCTAAGGAGATAGAGGGGGGAGGAAACTTGGATGCATCATGAAAATTGACCCTGTTTATACAAATATATCACTTCATGCAAGACACAAATTCTTTTTAAGATTCCACGTGAGCTTTTTCCTGAAGGAGCTCAATGGCAGATTATTTTTAAAATAGATTTTTTTTTCCTAATTTAAGTATTTCATGAAACTGGATTTTCAAAGAACAGACTTCAGGAAAGCAGGAAGCAACTGTTAAGACCCCTTGTTAGATGTCACTTGAGCTTGCCTTAGGGGTGTGAAAAGTACCTAGCTTTACATAGCAGAGAGATCAGGTTTGAATCTTGGGTCCACCATTTGCAAGCTCTGTGACTGGATAAATCACTTCGCTTTTGAGTCTTCAACTGATTCATGTGCAGAAATGGAGGTAATGATTCTTCTCACACCGGGTCGTTATGATGTAAGGTTTCTGACACATGATGGAGGCTCAACAAGGGCTGTTTCATCCTGTTCTTTCTCTCTGGGTGCATGGGCACACCCATTTAGGTTGAACTGAAAGCATCGTCTTGGTTTATCGGAGAAATTGGCCAGTGATGAAACCATTTCTTGCTCAAAATAATTTTTAGTGCTTTCCTTGGACTTTGGTGATTTATCCTCAAGGATGAAATCACCTATGATAATTTTCTGACTCTGGCCCCTGCAGTGGCCACAGGGTCTTCCCCTCCTGGGGCCCTGATCCCCTCTCAACCCTTAGAAGTGACATAACATTGGATTCATCACATTTACCATCATGTCAATCTGTTCTGTTGAATTCTGGGTCTCTTCTAAGTGCCCCAGTTCAACATTTCACACTGAGTTACTACCTTCACATATGAGGAAAAGCTTCAGCTAACTAATAAGTTTACTGGGCTTCCCTGGTGGCTCAGATGGTAAAGAATCCACTTGCAATGCAGGAGACCCGGGTTTGGAGCTGGCAAATAGTAGGGAAAAAACCATTCCCAAGTTTATGTGTTTCCTATATTTATTTTCCCACAGACCACAGAAGAATACCATAATTCTAAGGCACTGGAGTCGACAACTCCTAAGGAACTCCAACAGTGGTGGATGGACATTGTAATAAAATACAGGAAACTGGTCCAGATATTATAAAACAACAAGATATTTGTCATTTTGACACTCTTGGAGGTTGGGTAGGATTGGGCTGCTCAGTTTCCTGCAGAGGAGATATATCTGTTTACTGTTAGGTCCCTGGACCGTTTCCTTCTATAGGGAAAGGATGAGTTGTGTGTAGACATTTATTCATTTAAGATATTGAAGTTTTTGTGTCTTAAAGTGTTCTTGCCCTCTTGTGGGAAATCCAAGGGGAGGCAGTGGGTTTCAGCATTTGCCCATTTAGTGCTATTATCAATTTTCTTAGGAACCACGTTGGCCACAGTGTTGAGTCTTTGGTCCTCCCTGGGACAGATCTGTTTTGCTAAACATCTGAGAGTACGCTGTGTTTATATGTCTTTATCAGGACAAATGATAGCATAGTGATTTCCTGTTGCTTTACGAGCTTTATTGATTGAATAGGTGGATTCTCTGCTGTAGTTGCTTTCATATTTTCTACCATGGTTTCTTCATTGGTCAGTGGAACCAGATTGCTATTAATATATTTCTTAGTATCTGTGGAAAGGGCTATCGAGGAGGACTAATTCCTCCTGCTCCAGTAATTGTATGGCTTCATTTTGTGACCAGAGCCTGACATCTGTTGTACTTTTGTCCTTCAACTTGTATCCCTAAATTAGTATTGTCTTTATAAAGAATTACCTGGGAAGGCTCAGCACTAATTCCAGTGATACCATGAATGCTGATATGTGATTGTTTGAACCATTTCTGGGACTTCCCTTTGGAAACTGCCTGCAAAGGCAAAACACTAGTCACAAAGAAAATAGTTTGCTGATATCAGGGACTTTAAGATCTGAGAACAGGAGTATTGATCTTTTTGAAAATCAACACTGTTTGAATGTATAAGCTGTGGTTTATTTACTAAGAAAATATCAGCCTCATTACTTTATGGTCACAGCTGACAAGGATAGAAAAGAATATTTATAATAACATCTTAGCACAGCTATAGTTAGTAACTCGTGCTAGAAAGGACAGTCCACAGTATTAGCTTTTCCTTAATCATCAGCTGCATGTCCTTTTCTAGTTATTATGTCGTTCATTGGTTTTTTTCCTCCTTCATTAAAAAAAATTTTTTTAAAGGATTTCTCCCATGATCCCTAAACTGGCAGTCTTATTTGTTTAAGAGAAGCTTTTGTATTCCTTGATGTCTCAGACGGTAAAGAATCTGCCTGCAATGCGGAAGACCTGGGTTTGATCCTTGGGTCAGGAAGATCCCTTGGAGAAGGGCATGGCAACCCACTCCAGTATTCTTGCCTGGAGAATCCTATGGACAGAGGAGCCTGGTGGGCTGCAGTCCATGGGGTCGCAAAGAGTCGGACAGAACTGAGTGACTAACACAAACACTTCTATATTCCCAGTTCCAGGCAAATTCTTTGATGGTTCAAAACCATCTGTTCTCTTTTTTTCTAGCCAATACCATCTTTATTTCTCACTCCTAAAGCCATACTTGCCCCGCCATGATTGTTCTATCAGGCGAAACTGCTAACCACTTCTGCCTCCCTGTGATATCCGCTGGGTTTATCCCTAGGCTCCCGCAGTGTCATGTTTGAAATCTGAACTCAGAGTAAGAAAGGACATGGGTAACAGTGTTAAGATTTTCTAGTAGCCTCTTGCATGTTATATTGATGTGTGTGTTTGTGTGTATTCTTTTCTCTGGGTTCTTTTACATATGTCCCCCTGCTGGTTAAGATTCTACTAATTACAAAGGCTAAATAAAGCCTCCTCCTCAGAGGGAGAATATTTTGGTAGGGCAGCATTTAGGAGTATGGTAGCTTGCAGCATTTGCAAGAAAAAGGAAGCTCAAAGTCCAGGAGACTGATAAGTGACCCAGTCGACCTGAGTCCCTGGGCACCACACTTGCTTTTTGCTTCAATAAAGTCAGCTTCAAAGCAATCTCAATCCTTCATCAAAGAGATTTCCAGAGCGCTCCCAATGGGTTAACATAAATCTTACTATTCTCACTGTTGTTTTTTTTTTTTTTTTCCTTCCAAGTTGCCTTTCAAAAAAAAAAAACCAGTTCTGTATCTCCATTTCTTTAAATCTTTTATCCTCGGGCTGCTAGCACTGGCTGTATGGATTACGTATTAGCAGTTAAGAACATTCCACAAAGTCCTGGCTTGTTCTCACCCTGCAGTGCTTACAGTTGCCGATTGGGATGAAAGGAATTTGAAAGGCACAGCCGGGCAGCCCCGCACTGGCTCAGCACAGACCCTCTCTGTGGCTTATCGCGCTGAGGATGTTCTTTTGACCAGCCATCAGTCATGTGTGAAACTTTCCCGTGATTCCCGAGATATGAACCCCTTTGACAGAAGTTAACAATACAGCATATGCAGCAAGGGCTAAAGAAAATGCTTTTGACTTCAAGTTAAAGAAATGCTTTGTTCCAGCTCAGCGTTTTACACTTTCTTAGGGTCTCCCTTCTCTTGGGCAGCCTCCATGGGCCCCTGCCCGCTGAGCTAAGTCTGAGCACCTATGGATGCTTCCCTGGCTGCCATAGCTGGAAAAGAGAGGCTCCTGGAGGGAGATTGGCAGGAGTAAAGAGGAACGGACAAAGAGATGGAGCAGGGAGAGGAGAGAAGGGGTGAGAAAAGAAGAGCTAATCGAGTTGAAGGCAGAAGAGGATTGGGAAAGAGCCGATGCCCGAGGGAGCTGGAGGGGCTGACGGAACTCGCAGTTGCAAGGTCAGGGGCATCGAGAGAGGAAGAAATCCCTGAGCCTGTATGGCCGTGCTTTACAACGAGCAAATATAAAGGAGCCATTTCGGGAAATGTTCTTTTGGAGCTGGAGGTTCACTTGTTACTCAGACTCTACCCTGTATAATTCCTTTGTTGTTTTTAGAAATTTGGCCTTGCTTTTAAATATTTGAATTTTTATCGCTGCTTCAGGATAACGGGGCAGATGACTCACTCCATTTTGCTGATGGGGAGCAGTTAGTTCTGAGCCCTGGGGCTAATATTTAAACATCAAAGAAGCCGAAGGAGCCCTCACCGCAATCAGGCAGCTTTCATTTTCAGTTACTTCCAGCCGAAAGAGAAGGGGGGGAGTATTCTGCAGAATTATGGGGCCCAGGAACCCCATATCATCGTGCATTATTTTAAGTGGACAGGACGCTGATTACTCAGTACCGGGGGAAAGCTGTTCATGAACTGAATCACGTTCCCAACAAGTGCCGCCTGCATGCCTGTGTTGGGGGTCGAAGACTGGAATTAAAATGTCACCCTTTCTTTTATCTTCAGCTGCAGTTTGGAGGTACTTCCCCTGAGGGTTGATCTGCTCCTTTCCTCACTGGGTTGAAATAATTCCATTAAAAGTCTTTTGCTTACTCGAGTAAAACAATCTACCAAGTGAGTGGCGTTTGGCAAACTCGTTCCCTTTTCTTGATTATTCTGGTCTGTTGATCTGTGTCTCTGGAGAAATTCTAGAAACTTCTAAGAAGTCTTTTGGAGTTTAAAATACTATCTCCCTGGTGATTAACCTGGATCAGAGACTAATAAGACGAATTCCTCCCTTGCCTTGGTGATCCCAGTTCTTTCTTCACACCCATCAATCCTGCAGCTCCCGGAGAACTCAGAAATGAAGGAGTATATTTGTCACTGGTGGGTAGCAAGGCAACAGAACAATTCAGATTGGTCAGACAGAAATAAATGCCTTTGCAGGAAAAGTAAAAGGCGCCCAGTTGGTTCTAGGAAACTGGAAAGAGAATTTTACATGAAATTGTGGAAAGAGGAAACTCATTCTGTTAAAAGCCACAGAATTATTGTCATCCTATCTATGGTAAATTCCACGACATCTGGATCCAAATAATCTGCCACTAGGAACAAGGGGTAAAAAATGGAGGTGCCTTCCTTTGCATTTTATTTAGAAAATATCCTGATTGGCTTTTAAATTCCTAGAGCACATGAGGAAAGAATGAAGTTAGCTTTTTCAGAGTCTGCTTTCTTCTGGAGAGAGGATAGCAGAAAAATGAATGATGGGTTACTTCTAATTTATAATGATGGTTTCATCTCCCCCAGATATTACTTTAGTTCTTGGATCATCGCTTCTCCCTACCTGAATCCTGATTGATTTTTGAAGATGAAAAAGATCACAGAGGCTGTATAGTCCATTTCTAGTCTTTACAAGTTTTCAGCTTACACATTGCTTTTGATGCTAGTTTAAAATTCTTTGGGTAATAAGAATTCCAGTTTGTTTTCAATTTTTTCTTTACTCCATGGTTTGATTAACAAACATTCATAAACAAAACCGATTAGTTCCTATCACTTTTTAGTTTTGTATTGAAGCCCAGACTTCAGCTCTCCTCAGTTATTTTGAACATAACTAGTGGCTTCCTTTATTAGAATAAACTGAACAGCCAACATGAGAAATACTGCCAGTGTGTGTATGTCTTACATAACAAGAAACATGTAATATGTCTTATTTTTTTTTCCATTTATTTTTATTAGTTGGAGGCTAATTACTTTACAATATAGTAGTGGTTTTTGCCATATATTGACATGAATCAGCCATGGATTTACATATATTCCCCATTCTGATCCCCCCTCCCACCTCCCTCCCCACCCGATCCCTCTGGGTCTTCCCAGTGCACCAGCCCTGAGCACTTGTCTCATGCATCCAACCTGGGCTGGTGATCTGTTTCACCCTTGAGAATATACATGTTTCGATGCTGTTCTCTCTAAACATCCCACCCTTGCCTTCTCCCCCAGAGTCCAAAAGTCTGTTCTGTACATCTGTGTCTCTTTTTCTGTTTGCATATAGGGTTATCGTTACCATCTTTCTAAATTCCATATATATGCTTTAGTATACTGTATTGGTCTTTATCTTTCTGGCTTACTTCACTCTGTATAATGGGCTCCAGTTTCATCCATCTCATTAGAACTGGTTCAAATGAATTCTTTTTAATGGCTGAGTAATATTCCATGGTGTATATGTACCACAGCCTCCTTATCCATTTGTCTGCTGATGGGCCATCTAGGTTGCTTCCATGTCCTGGCTATTATAAACAGTGCTGCGATGAACATTGGGGTGCATGTATCTCTTTCAGATCTGGTTTCCTCGGTGTGTATGCCCAGAAGTGGGATTGCTGGGTCATATGGCAGTTCTATTTCCAGTTTTTTAAGGAATCTCCACACTGTTCTCCATAGTGGCTGTACTAGTTTGCATTCCCACCAACAGTGTAAGAGGGTTCCCTTTTCTCCACACCCTCTCCAGCATTTATTGCTTGTAGACATTTGGATAGCAGCCATCCTGACTGGCGTGTAATGGTACCTCATTGTGGTTTTGATTTGCATTTCTCTGGTAATGAGTGATGTTGAGCATCTTTTCATGTGTTTGTTAGCCATCTGTATGTCTTCTTTGGAGAAATGTCTGTTTAGTTCTTTGGCCCATTTTTTGATTGGGTCATTTATTTTTCTGGAATTGAGCTTCAGGAGTTGCTTGTATATTTTTGAGATTAATCCTTTGTCTGTTGCTTCGTTTGCTATTATTTTTTCCCAATCTGAGGGCTGTCTTTTCACCTTGCTTATAGTTTCCTTTGTTGTGCAAAAGCTTTTAAGTTCCATTAGGTCCCATTTGTTTATTTTTGCTTTTATTTCCAATATTCTGGGAGGTGGGAAGAAACATGTAAAATGTCTTATAATATCAAAGTGAATTATCCTTTTGTGCTCACTCTCAGATTTGGTACTTTTTTGTTTTTTAACTTATGCTGTAGTTTTTAGGTATTCTGGAGCTCTGACCACTTTCATTCATACTTATCTTGAAAAACTGGAGTGCTCCCTCAGATAAATGATAGTGTCTGTGCTACTGTTTTTAGAAAGAAAATTTGATGTTTATCGAAGAGCAAGGATAAAACCCATGTATTAATCACCTCTATTGCCTTTGTTTCAAATTTAAGATTATTGTCATTCCCTTTGCTTCAGCATCTTCTTTGCCCCATGCTTTCTTTTAGACAGGGAAGACAAGGACAGAGGGTAGGATATAGGACAAGATACATGCATTCTTTGAGGGCAGAAACCATATCTTCAGTGTTTATTCCATCCATAGACTATCTCTCTCTGCCAAATACTTAGAATCTAGCTTGACAATCATTTGGTTTTGTTGATGGGATAAATGAGCAAGAAGATGGAGTTTGTGGGCAAGTCTAGACCAAGAGTTCCTAACGTGTGGTTCTAGGTAACGTTAGTCTAGATATATATCCCATACAAATATTCTAAGAAAATATAGATTGAGATTGTATTTTATTTAGGGGAGTCAAAATGCACATTACTACATTAAAGAGCCTGAAAAGAAGTCCAGTAGGAAGTAAATCTGCAGCAACGTAGTAAACCCAGGGTTTCTCAAGTCTATTTGACCAGAAACTTTTTCCCCTCTTTTTAAAAAATCCCTTTGCCGTAATGTCCCACTAAACCAGTGCTCTGATTAACACTCTAGATTAAGATAGATTAAAATAAGATGGAAAATCTTGCCTTCCTTGGGCATTAAATTTAAGTTGTATTTATTGAATACACAACCATGTCTTTAGGTATCACAATAATCCCATTAATAAGAAAAAGGAGACAATGAAGTAAGTAAAAAAGCCTTCATTTCCCATCAGGTCAGGAAAAAAACCAGTTGACACAAAAAATCTTGATGAAATATTGCTTAGGGAGGAAGCACTTAAAGATATAAATGTCTATTATGAGAAGCAATGGTTAGGCCTGCCTAAAATATTTGCTATCGCTGACTCACAGGCTTAATACAATTGTACAGAGAGAAACTGTGTACTCTCCTGGAATGAATAACAATTTAGCCTGGGCAAGGAGTAGAGATCGATGGTTTTATGTATCTTTGATTCTTTTATGTTTTTCCAGAGTGCAAGTGGACTGAGAAAAAAATTCAGGCCCTCTAAATATTTTTTCTTATGTCTGAAAGGTTTATGAAGAGCTTAGCCATGAAGAAGCCTGGGTACAGTTTCCTGGGCAAGTTTCATTGTGACTTGTTCTGTTCTGAGTAGCACTGGAGCCCTTGTTTGAGACAAATGGTCTCCATCATTCCTTCACCACTCAGACCTTTAGGAGGAAGATGGCACTGATGTGAGTGAAGCTTCGACATGGCAGTCACCTTCCCTTTATTTCTGCTCTCCCTTCTTTTTGGATAATGAATCGGGGTGTCGTTAGCTGCCTGCCTTGTGTTCATCACTGTCAGCGCTGGCAGGGTAACAGATAACGGCAGAGATTCAAGGCCACCCAGGGAATGAAGCCTGACAGGACCTCATCTATCACTCCCCTTTTAGGGGGTCTCTGTGGTGGAGCTAGCATCAAAGCTGTAATCGACGCTCACCAGGTCGCTCAGGGGCCAGGCTGATCGCTCTGCCAAAAAAGCAACTTGAGCTGTCAAATCTGCTTTGTAAATGAAGTGCTTTTCTAGAGACAGTGTGTTTATAATTGTCATCCTGTATGTAGTCCCTCAGTATCCAAGAGCTTCTCTCCATGAGCTCCCTCTGATTATTTTCAGACAAATGAAACTTACACCATGTGGAGGAAAGGTGTGCCAGAAAATCGATGTTTTTGACCTTGGGCATACCCAAGCATACTTTTATTTCTGAGGTCTTTGCCCTAAAGGATTTGAGTGTCATCTCCTTGAGCAGCTCAATTATTAAGGCTAGAGAGAAAAGGCCTAACTAGGGGGCTGCTTCTTTTCTTGTCCTTTTCCCTGGGTGAATCTGTCCTCATGGCTATTTCCATCTATCCGTCCATGTCAGCGACCTCCAGATTTACATCAACAGCCACCTCTTCTTTTCTTCAGTCTCCACTCCAGAACAGCATGTCCAAATCTCTACTTACATGCTCCACAGGCACCTCAAATTCATCATGTCCCAGACAGGATGTATCACCTTTACTCCAAACCTGCTTCCATCTGCATTCTCAATCTCAAGAAATGCATCACCTTCTAGTAAGGAAAACATCCTAGATCTGTTGTTCATCTTTCAGTTCAGTTCAGTTGCTCAGTTGTGTCTGACTCTTTGCGACCCCATGAATCGCAGCACACTAGGCCTCCCTGTCCATCACTAACTCCCAGAGTTTACTCAAACTCATGTCCATTGAGTCGGTGATGCCGTCCAACCATCTCATGCTCTGTCGCCCCCTTCTCCTCCTGCTCCCAATCCCTCCCAGCATCAGGGTCTTTTCCAATGAGTCTTTGCGTGAGGTGGCCAAAGTATTGGAGTTTCAGCTTCAGCATCAGTCCTTCCAATGAACACCCAGGACCGATCTCCTTTAGGATGGACTGGTTGGATCTGCTTGCAGTCCAAGGGACTCTCAAGAGTCTTGTCCAACACCACAGTTCAAAAGCATCAATTTTTTGGCGCTCAGCTTTCTTCACAGTCCAATTCTCACATCCATACATGACCACTGGAAAAACCATAGCCTTGACCAGACGGACCTTTGTTGACAAATTAAAAAAAAAAAAAAAAAAAAGATGTTCATCTTTACCCTTCTCCAAAATCCAACTAAAATTAATTCTGTTGGAACCAACTTGTAAACGTCTTATGTAACCATGCCATCTTCTCCATCTTGTTTCACCTGGATTTTTCAGTGCCCTCTTAATGCTTTTCCTGCCCTTGTCCCTCCACGCTGCAAAGAGGTATCCTACCTACAAAGGTGGTCACGATACTTTCCTACTCAACAACAGCCAGCATTCTACTCAGCATCTCCCCAATGCCATGAGATGGACTCCACCCCTTCCTGACCACTGTCATCTCCTGGACTCTCTCCTGCCTTGCGATTATGAACTAGCAATACTTAAATACCTGCATGTCTTAGAAGATGCCAGTCACTTTAATGTCTCTGTACCTTTTCTATGCTATTTCCTCTTCCAGGAATGTCCTCTCAATACATGTCCATTCAGCAAATACTGTTCATTTTTAAGTCTTAGTGCAGGAACTTTGTCATCTATGAAAACTTCTCTAACTCCCTACTAAACTGTTATGATTTTTCATGTCTGTTTTCCATCATAAAAGAAGTATCCCTTACTGCCTCTGATTATCAAGCAGTATATTAATTTCTTTACAGATTTATATTTAATTCTAAAGCCTGCCTATAAGGTAGATACTATTAGACCAATTATACAGATGATAAACTGGAGAAGGAACTGGCAACCCACTCCAGTATTCTTGCCTGGGAAATCTCATGGACAGAGGAGACTATCCGGGCTACAGTCCATGGAATCTCAAAGAGCTGGACACGACTGAGTGACTAACACACATACACATATGAAAAAATTGAGGCTCAGACTAATGAAATAGTTTCCCCCATTCAAAACCCAGTAAGTGGTGGATATGAGCGTCAGCAAGTTTATGTGGCTTTAAGATGCTACTCTTTCTGTTGTTTTAAATTGTATCCATTCATGTCTTGAAAATAAGCACCGTCACCATGTGTTTTAAATCCCTATGCTGAGCACAGTGTTTGGTACAGAGTACATGTTTAATAATAGTTACTGAGTGAATATAACTCATAAAGTATCCCATATATTTGTACCCACAAGGTACTTTGCACACATTATCTTTGTTTTTCAAAACAACCCTATGACAGACAATGAGATTCCCATTTTCACAGTTGTGGAAACTAAAGCTTGAGCAGTTAAATGACCTTGTTAAGGTCATACAGGAGGCAGGAGCAGTGTTTTCTCATTCTATAGCCCATGTTCTTCTCAACATATCATGCTGGTTGCCGATGAATGAATTCTCTGATGACAATGAAAGAATCAACATCAAGAGACAGAGAAATGAAGAGCATGTAGTTCAAGTCCAGATTTGTTACTGTGCCCTTCATGGCATTCTGTGGTTTCACTGTATTCTTTCCATGGAGCTTTTTCTAACACAACTCTGTGACCTCCATCCCCTTCTCTCCAGTCAGCCTGGCCTCTCAAATTCCCTCTTACATATCCTGCCTGCTGTTCTTGTTCTCTGATTTTATTCACACTGCCTGGAGTGCCCTTTTCCACCACTGTACCCAGCCGAACCCATGCATCTCTTAAGGACAAGCTCAAGTTCTATCTTCTCTACGAACAATTCCCCATAGCTCCATCCTGCCAGTCCCGACCAAACATAATGTTGTCTGTGCCTTATATTTTGGTCTTGCTTACATAATTTTATTGCATTGCTCTATTCTATCTTGCATCCTATAATTACTTCAGCATCCAAGCTTTATTCCCAGGAATATTGCAAACTCCTTGACAGGAGGGACTGTGCTATATATTTCTTTTATATTCCACACAGTGTAGAGCACAATTCTAGGCGGGCCCTCAATAAATATTTATTGAATTAAATTGGTTATGGCACAGACTATGTTTAAACTTGCACAGAATTCCTTTTCATAAATTATAGGGGGCCAGACAAGAGGCTTATTGGAGGGAACCACTGATTATATTCAGTCTGGGCAAGCACACATGAGAATGAAGGCCTGCGATGCAGGTTCTTGAACAGAGAGAAATAGGTAGCCTGGGATTTGGAACCAACGGTGGGAAAAGGAAGATTGAAGAGCATGAGGAGGGGGACTAATAACTGCAGCGAGAGCAGCGAAGAGGGCTCTGAAGTGAGAGTGAGGCCTCTTAGCAAAGAGGCTGCCAAGAATTTTCTGTTTTTAGAAGTTATTAACAAGTTAAATAATTTGGCAGTGTGTTCTTAGGTAGTCAAGAGATTTGCTAAGCACGTATCTTGCTGGGTCAGCAAAATAAAGCTGCTCTCCGTAATTCCTGCACAGGTGGAGTGAAGTGTTTTCAGAGTTTTATTCATGAAAACCACTTCTGTTTCTTTTTACTGTTGCTGTCTCCGAATTCTCTTCCTCTGTCTCCCCCCACCACCACCCACACTCATACATATACACATTCTGTCTTTCAATTGGATCATTTCCACTGAATATTTGGGGTGATAGTATTCTCTCTTAAGTGACTAGATTCTTAAAAGATTTAATGATTTTTGTTTTTACTTCTGTCTCAGATTTACATATTTGGGGCTATTGAGGAAGTTCATGTGAGTAATTTGACTCATTACAGGTAATATTGTATTTTCGCTGGGAAAATCCCATGGACAGAGGAGCCTGGTCCGGTCCATGGGGTCACAAAGAATTGGACAGGACTGTGGCAACTGAGCACAAGACAGGTAATGTTGATTGGAAGATTATTGTTCAAACACAAGATGACATATCAAACCATTCACAACATTAAAGTGGGAATATTTCAATATCATTAAAAAAAAATCTGGCTTTTTTTCCCTCTTGGCCTCATTTCTGTACTTGGAGCTTATGGTTTATTGCCAGGAACACTTTCCTGAACAGGTCTGAGAAGATAGAAAACAAATATGCCATAAAAATAGATTGGGATTAAATGGCAACTCAGAGGACTATGGTTAATTTCCTTGCTTTCTGGTAAGAGAGAAATTATAAACTATTTCCATTCACTTGATTGCAATTGAAAATCTTAAAATTTCTCCAGGGAAAAGCATTCCACCAACTCTCTCAGAAATAGCTCCTGATGTCCCATAAATACTATCAAATATCAAGAAGTTGTTCTCTAGGAGGAAATGTTTTTCCACCTCCTTCTCTTTTTCCTGATCCTTCTTTTTCTCATTCTTGGTGCGTGACTGTGAAGCAATGATTTGTTTCCATTTGGAAACTTTCTGTTTCTACGAAGGAAATAATTTTATGGGATGTCACAGATATTGCTGGCTGAGTGTGACCATATGACAGGGTTCTGCCCAATGAGTATAAATAGAGTATGCTATTTATAGATTCCCAGAAATATAAGGTAATACACTAGTGTTATTCAAGCCACTAAATTTGTGATAATTTGTTACAGCAGTGTAGCTGCTGTGGAAAACAATATGGAGATTTCTCAAAAAACATAAAAAATAGAACTGCCATGTGACTCAGCAGTTTTTCTCCAGGGTATATATACAAAGAAACAAAAATAGAAACATTAATTTGAAAAGATACATGCACCTCAAATGTTCACAGAAACAATGTTTATAATTGCCAAGGTATGAAAGCAATCTAAATGTCCACTAGCAGATGAATGGATAGAGAAGATTGTGTGTGTGTGTGTGTGTATACACACTATACACACACACATACACACATATGGGTTTCCCAGGTGGCTCAGTACATAGGGAATCCTCCTGTGATGCAGGAGATGCAGGCAGATGTGAGTTCGATCCCTGGGTTGGAAGATCCCCTGGAGAAGGGCATGCAACCCACTCCAGTCCTCTTGCCTGGAAAATCCCATGGACAGAGGAGCCTGGTGGACTACCATCTATAGGGTCACAAAGAGTTGGACATGACTGAAGCGACTTAGCATGCATGCATGCACGGATGGACTTGAAGGGCATTATGCTAAGTGAGTAAGTCACACGGAGAAAGACAAATACTGTATGATGTCACTTATGTGGAATCTAAAAAATAAAACAAACTGGTGAACTTAATGAAAAAGAAACAGATTCCCAGATGCAGAGAACAAACTAGTAGTTGCAATGTGTGTGGGGGAGGTGCAGTATAGAGGTAGGGGAGTGGGAGGTACCAACTATTTGGTGTAAGATAGGCTACAAGGATGTATTATATAACACGGGGAATATAGCTAATATTTTGTAAAAGTTAAGTTTTTACAAAATTAATAAGACTTTAAATGCTGTGTAACCTTTAAAAATTGTATTAAAAATAAATGGATGAAAAATAAAACCAAAAGGCAAAAAAAGAATTGTTATACTAATAGGAAATGAATACACTGGGTTTGCTTGTTTTCCTACCCAAACTCTTTCCTCTGAATAACTCCCCACCATCTCCCTCTTCTTCCCACTCCACCTTGTGTTTTGAGGTGTATTAGTTTTGTTAATCCATTGGAAGTTTAGATAATAAAATAGAAATAGGTACTTAAATTCCTGTTCTTCTGTGCAACTACCAGGTTCCCAGTGAACGCAGCCACTTGCACATATGAAGATGGCGCTACTGAGCCCCTGCAGCCATATCCCTTCTTACTTTAAACTTGTATGATTGTAGCAACCTTCTCTGTGTTCTCCATAGTATGTTTCTCCCTCTAACTGGATAAAACTGACCTTCCTAATATGCCCCTTTTATCATGGCAGTCCCTGATCAAGAATTGACACTGACTTTCCGTCTCCTGATAAACTGATTCCTTTTAGTTTTCAAAATCTTATCTTACTCTGGATTTCTAGCGTGAGCTTGAACTTGCTGTTTTGATTGGGTTACTGTCTTTGATTGGGTTACCCAAGCCGTAGCAAATCCTTGTCTGGACTGGAATTATCTTCCCTCATCTTTCTTCTTTTTTGATCTTTCTTTTTTAATCTTCTTCCTCTCTCCTGATTCCCCCTTCCTCCCTCCTTCCCTTCCTTCCTATCTCTCTCCCTTTCTTTCTTTCCACCAACATTCTATACATTTTTTAAAGTTTCACTTCAGTTACCAAACATCCCTGACTCTTCTAACTTCTGATGACTTTCTGTTATCTGATCACTGAATTGTACTTGGTACCACCTATGTGGTTTTATTTGTGAGTTCAAGGTTATTTTCCTGTAGTTCCTTTTATCTGTGATTCAGGGCAGTGCACATGGTAATTATGCAAATAGGTTCATACTTAGCTGATCCCATTCTCTCTTGCCTTCTGTACTCCTCCCTAGTTACCATGTGACCAATTCCAGAGAGTCTCCATAGTGCTAACTGGAGGTAGGGAGAGTGGATTTAGAAGATATTAATGGGACCAGACAGCACATTAAAAAGCAGAGACATTACTTTGCCAACGAAGGTCCGTCTGGTCAAGGCAATGGTTTTTCCAGTGGTCATGTGTGGATGTGAGATTTGGACTGTGAAGAAAGCTGAGTGCCGAAAAATTGATGCTTTTGAACTGTGGTGTTGGACAAGACTCTTGAGAGTCCCTTGGACTGCAAGGAGATCCAATCAATCTATCCTAAAGGAGATCAATCCTGGGTGTTCATTGGAAGGACTGATGTTGAAGCTGAAATTCCAATACTTTGGCCACCTCACGCAAAGGGTTGACTCATTGGAAAAGACCCTGATGCTGGGAGGGATTGGGGGCAGGAGGAGAAGGGGAAGACAGAGGGTGAGATGGCTGGATGGCATCACCGACTCGATGGGCATGAGTTTGAGTAAACTCCAGGAGTTGGTGATGGACAGGGAGGCCTAGTGTGCTGCGATTCAGGGGGTCACATAGAGTCGGACACGACTGAGCGACTGAACTGACTGACTGACTGAATGGGACCAGATCTGAAACCTGATGCAATCAGGATTGTGTTCTATCAGAGTTGTGTTCTATCTACCTCAACAAACTGTCTCTGGAAGTGCTTGGCAAATTCTTAAATTTTATTTGGTTACTTGATTGACAGAACAGTTGTGGAACATGTTCATCACATCCACCTTTAAGTATGCACTTTAAGTATGCTAGCACCACCAGCATCATCTTCTCCGTCATTATCATCATCTAAAGCTTCCAGTATTTTCTTGAAAATGTAATGCAGACGTCAGTCTAAAACTACCTTACTGGGGGTCATCTATCCTTGATATTTAAATAAAATTTGGCTTATGTCTCCATTCCAGTGGGAAATTCAATGTTTCTCCCATTATCTTTGGGATTCCAGAGAAGTGACATTTTTCATAATCACTCTGGTTGTGAGATTCTGCTTTGGTTCCAGATTTGGTTTCCATTCTGCATTTGCCCTCTTGGATGTTGTTTCTTTTTCTGCATGGTGTTGTCCTGCTGTACATTGCCCTTATCCAGTGTCTTTTCTCTCCAAAGCCCCACCAACTTAAGCTTCTATGTATTACAGACTTTACTGAAGACTTAGGGGTTGATGGTGGTCGACCCAGAGGGTTAGAGGGTCTGTGTTCACTGATTCTGTTAAAGCATATTAGAGAAAATATTACAGAATATATTGATGCTAACAACAGAAAAGCATATTAGACATTACTATTCTACTCTTGAGATAGATCTGCCTTAAAAATTACCGGTCATTTCTTCTACCATGCTAGGGTTGCCCTTCTCTCCTTTAATTCCTCCTCTCTCCTTCTAGATGAGAATTCTTGTTCATTTCTGGTGAGGCGAGTGGGTGGGAATCAACTAGATTTTCTTCTGTCTTGTTTTAGAAGACTCAAGTCAAGTCTTGTGGGTTTCAATTTTGTAATCAAGCATGTCTATATAGATATGTTCCTAAACAAAGATGGTTTTCTCCTTGAGAAATGTCTGCACTATTTTTTCTCTTTTACTATGAGTGGAAAACATAAATCAGAATTAACTGTGAGAACTGTAAAATGTTACCACTCCATATTTTGGGTACTGAGATTATGGGTGATTATTGTTTTCATTTTTTAAATAATTTTTTATCTTCAAAATTTTCTGTAGTGAATGTATATTTATTTGCAACTGGCAAAAAGTGAACAAACCACTTAATCAAAAATGAATACAAATAAAAGAATACTAAAATTGATCAACTTATTATTTATATTTTGAAATATTTATGTGTCCTATAGTTTTAGAATCAAAACTTCTAAAAGAGGGTAATTTTTAAGCAAGTTCTTTCTAAGGACTTAATGCTCTGCGGGTCCCCGATAAATGTGAAATGGTATCTTCTTGATTCACTCCTCAGCTGACATACTGGCACAGCTTCAAGACAGTAAACCATTTTACGAGGAGACTTGATGGGTACAAGTTATTGCCCCATTATCAGTGTAAGACACAGAATAAAATACCCTTCAGTTGGACCTATGGGAATATGACCTGTAAAGCAAGAATAACTTTGAAGAGAAGGAACTAAAGTGATCAAAATGGACACCAAAAGTATTTAAGGAACACAAATATTATAGAAAAATATGATGAGACACAGCAAGATAATGACTATGGAACATGGGCATTTTTGGCCATATCTTTTTTTTTTTTCTGTTTGTTCCTGCTGCTTTCTTTTCTTTAAATCAACAGTTCAGGTTGGGCCAGCTGCTCTAGTGATGAAACTTTAAATAAGAATATTGAGATAACTGAGACAAGTGATGGAGTCATCCTTTATCATAATATATGTTCATAACACTGAATAGTCTCCCATTTAATCAAGAGATTGGCAGTACAGGGAAGACATTAGTAATTTGCAGTTGGAATATAATAAAAATGTTATAATTCATGGATGAGACACCCAGACTACATTATGTATTATGAGTGTAACTTGACTTATAACTCTTTCCGGAATTTAAACTGTCAAAACCGACCATATGCCTTGACTTTTATAGTGATTTAATGAGTTGTTTGGTGAAAGTAAATGTTGACAAAGTTACAAATTTTTCTTTTTTATTCTTTTTTTTTTAAAGATTGTTGTTCTCTTTTTGGATATTGGAGCTGGCTATTTTGCAATAATCCAAGAGTTTATCTTTCCCCATCATCCATGGATAGGATCTTGGCCTTGGCCTTGGATGTGTTTTGCTCATTTTGCATGCTTGATCTTGGTGGATGGATCAAGGCAAAAAGAACCTAACAACATAATGATTAACCTCTGGTGGCAGAAAGATAATACTGTAAGTTTGAAAACAGGGTACCCATAGCCCTTATATCCCAAGAGTCAACTGATTCTCCAGGAAGTGCCTCGTCTCCTGGATGTGGTTTGGCTTTACTTTAGTGTTGCTGAGGGGCCCTGATGCAGCCATGCAGACTGCTGATCATGATGCTGGACTTGAAGGGTGAATGGTTGTAAGGACAAGCTCAATTCCTATGGAATCTCAAAGGAGGATCTCAACTATTGAATTGATGCTGTTGATACTGAAAGAAATGAAATAATGCCAAGTTGTAGTAGCAGCGTGGCAAAGAATCTTCTCAAATGAGCTGTAATTTGAGCAGGCACACATTATCCAGTCATTAAGAAAAATAAGGAACTACTAATTGGCTTATTATGTACCCTTTAATTGGTTCCGCTAACTTTTAGTTAGGGCATAAGGGAATAAACAGGGAATCCTGTTTTGGGATTTGGCTAGGCCAGAGAGACCTCATGAAATTTCCCCGCATGGTAAAAATGATTAGCTGTACCACCATTTAGCAAACATAATAAGGAAATAACCCTTAATCTATTAAGAGCTGCCTAACTGTCCTGACTGCATGGTCAATGAGCCGCTACGAACGTAAAACTCCCTGGGAATAAAGTGATCTGATGTGTGGGAGGAAATGACCTCCTTTAGGGCACCTAGTACCCTGAAAAGTGATTTACTCTCTTGTCCTACAAAGCACGATTTACTTCACAAGGGTGACATTTTTCTTGTCCATGAGTTTCAACTCAGCTTCTACCATTATCTGCTTGTGTAAAGGGAAGTGAAAATTTGAGCTAACAATGTAAATCCTGTGGACCCCTAAAATTCTTTTTCTCCAGTTGCCTAGATATTTCAGTCAAATGTTTTTGGCCTCATTGCTGATTGCCTTAATTTTGCATTTCACTTTGGAGATGAGGACTGGACTATGTCACAGGATGCAAAAATAGTAAAGCTATAGAAGGAAAGGTTTTCTGAAGTGTTTGAGATAATCTATAATGCTATGTTAAAGAAAATTTGCTTGTGATACACAACGCAGTGATAACTGATGCATTTGTATCTTTCAATATTTACTGTTTGAGCCAAGGTTTTAATATTTAGATCAATAAACACAGTTTATAATCTGAAGGTTAACTTGGTATTTTTAGCATCAGAACTTGATCACTTCTCACCACCTCCTCTACTAAAAGATCATCTGAGGTACCATCACCTCACACCTGGATAGTTATAAAAGTCTCTAAGCTGGTGTCTCACTTCTTCCCCTAGATGTGGCTCATGGGCTCCATTTGTCACACAGCAGCAAGTTTTCCTCTAAGATGCGGGTCAGCTTTCCATTTCCCCACTAGAAACTCTCCATGGCTCCTCATTTTCACTCAGAGCAAATGTCATGGCCCACACTGTGGCCAGAAGCCTTTCAAGATTGGTCCTCAGCAACCTCTCTGCCTGCTTCTTGAGTCCTTGCCACTGTTCCAGCCACACTTACTCACCAGTCATTCCCTGACCACAGGAAGCGCTCTCTCCCCTTGTGACCCTCACAGCTGCCTTTTCTTCCACCTGGAATGCCTGGCTCTATTGCTCATCTGCTCCGGTGTGTGCTCAGTGGCTTCCGTCGTGTCAGGCTCTTTGCGACACCGTGGACCATAGCCTGCCAGGCTCCCATGCCCAAGGGATTCTCCAGGCAAGAATACTGGAGTGAGTTGCTATGTCCTCCTCTAGGGGATCTTCCTGACCCAGGGATCAACCCCACATCTCTTATGTCTCCTGCATTGGCAGGGGAGTTCTTTACCACTAGCACCACCTAGGAAGCCCCCAGTTGCTCCAAAATCTCTGCTTAAATAGTCCCTTATCAAGAATCCTTTTCTGACCACCCTCCATAAAATAGATGATGCTCTCAATATCCCTTTCTTTCCCGTATTCTTTTCATAGAATTATCATCTGATATTTCCTGTGTTTATCTCTGGATTTGTTTATTGCCAGGCTCCTCCCACTCCTAAACATATGTATGAGGTAGGGACTTTATTTTTTTGTTTACTTCTTGTGACAGATTGAATTTTCCAAGATGGCTATAAGATCGCCTGTCTTCTTAGAATGTAATATTGACAATCTTCCATCCAGAGATGTGTGTTGGGGATGGTTATGGTTTTCCATTTGAATCTTGGCAGGCCTGTGGCTCTTGACAGAAGTGATTTCCAGGGCTAATGCATAAAAGTAGTCCTCTTGAGATTCTCTTGGAACCCAACCACCATGCTGTGAGGAAACCCTACCTGCAAGAATAGGCTGCAATAGTTTCATTGATGCAGTGACATCAATTGATCAGGTCCAGGATTGACTGCCAGACATGTGACTAAAGAAGCTTTTATGATGACTCCAGGCCTCAGTCACCATCTGACTGTAACTATATCAGCGATCCCAAGGGACAACTGCTGGGTTACCCTAGCCCACCTCCAACTATGTGGCATAATTGTAAGATGATTGTTATTTAATTTTGAGGTCTCTCATTTAGCAGCAATAGGCACTGTTTTTGTTGTTTAGTCACTAAGTTGTGTCTTACTCTTTGCGACCCTATGGACTTCAGCACGCCAGGCTTCCCTGTCCTTCACTATCTCCCAGAGTTTACTCAAACTCATGTCCATTGAGTCAGTGATGCCATCCAACCCTCTCATCCTCTGTCATCCCCCTCTCCTTCTGCCTTCAATCTTTCCCAGCATCAGGGTCTTTTCCAATGAGTCAGTTCTTTGCATTAGGTGGCCAAAGTATTGGAACTTCAGCTTCAGCATCAGTCCTTCCAATGAATATTCAGGGCTGACTTCCTTTAGGATTGACTGGTTTAATCTCTTTGCAGTCCAGGGGACTCTGAAGAGTCTTCTCCAACACCAGAGTTCAAAACTATCAATTCTTTGGCACTCAGCCTTCTTTGTGGTCCAACTCTCACATCCATACATGCCTACTGGAAAAACCATAGCTTTGACTGCACAGACCTTTGTCGGCAAAGTGATATCTGCTTTTTAATATGCTGTCTAGCTTTGTCATAGCTTTCCTTCCAAGGAGCAAGTGTCTTTTAATTTCATGGCTGCAGTCATCATCTGCAGTGATTTTGGAGCCCAAGAAAAAAGCCTGTCACTGTTTCCACTTTTTCCCTTTCTATTTGACATGATGAAACCAGATGCCATGAATTTAGTTTTTTGAATGTTGAGTTTTAAGCCAGCTTTTTCATTCTCCTCTTTTACCCTCATTGAGGCTCTTAAGTTCCTCTTCACTTTATGCCATTAGAGTGGTATCACTTGCGTATCTGAGGTTGTTGATATTTCTCCCAGCAATCTTGATTCCAGCTTGTGAGTCATCCAGTCTGGCATTTTGCATGATGTACTCTGCATAAAAGTTAAACAAGGAATAGGCAACTAGAACATGACTGTATCCCCAAGAGCCTGAAATAGTGCCTGAAACATACTTCCTCAATAAATATTTTCTGATTGGATAAATGAGGAAGAGCTCTTCAGGTGAAAAGTATCCTGATTTCTGGTTAGAAACTCCCTTTAGTCTTCTTTATTCTAATGGTAACTCTTGGTTAATTAATTTACATGTTGTACATCCCTTTGTATTTTTAGAAATTTCAGGTTAGCAGTTCCAGTTGTTTTTAAATAAATATATAAGCAAATAGACAACTCACAAGATCTGAATAAAGGAAAGTTAGGCTTAAGGTGGGGGCTTCCCAGGTGATGCAGTGGTAAAGAACTTTCCTGCCAATCCAGGAGGCACAGGAGAAATGGGTTCTATCCCTGGAAACCAACTCCAGTTTTCTTGCCTGGAAAATTCCATGGACAGAGGAGCCTGGCAGGCTATTGGCCAATGGGATTGAAAAGAGTCGGCCACAATTGAGCACACACACAAGCTGAATGTGAGGCTTAAATATATGGTCTTTTTGAAAGCATTTTTAAAGTCATTTTAGTTACATGTACATATTTTTGACAGATACAATATTAGTTTGTCTAGACAAAGACTTTCATGAGCAAGCGGCTAAGGTCTGGTATTATCTGTTGATTGCCTTTTCCTTGCTGTACAGGTATCCTCCATTTTTCGAAAGTTCACCTTGAACCACTTTGCTTATACGAAAGACTTAATGTTGATACCTATTTTCGCCAATCTGTAAAAATCCAGAGAGGATTTACATGTTTCTGAAAAGAAGTAAGAAGCAGAAACAGCACTTGCCTCACACGGGGCTGGTATAGAAGCAGTGGGAATCCTGAGCAGCCAGAGTGGCGCCCCCAAGCTGCTTCCCCAGGAACTACACCCAGCATCTCAGCATCAAGCTGCCATGGCTTTGAATTGTGTGAGCATCTGTGCTTTAACTAGACTTATTTTGTGCATCATTAGCAAGATGTGTCCTAAGGTACTTGCTTCTTTGCTTTATGCCATTTTGGCTCATAAGAAATTTTTTTTTTAGGAATAGCTCCACTTTCGATAATAGGGGGAAACCTCTGCTTCTTCCCAGTTGTAATTGCTTGCATAGGGAATAGAAAAGCTTTAGCCTAGTTTACATTTTATACTATTACTATAGTAGAATTTTAGACCAAAGAGCAAAGCAAAGCCAAAAAAATAGAAAGAAATCATTTTCCAAGTCACTATAACTAAAGTCACCATGAAGTAAAATTGTTTGGAAATGGGCTCTTTTCTCGCTTCTAAGAAAGACCCATTACACCTAAGCTGTATTGTTTTCCTGTTCACTAACCAGTGTCAAAGCAATGGGGTGTTCTGAGACACAACCCTTAAAAATGTCACCCGTATCCAACTGTAAAAGTCACCCAGCTAGACTCAGTCACTTCACTTTAGACATGAAGGAGTCAAGTTTCTGTCTTGGGACATTTCAAAGAGGTCCTGAAGTGGCATTTCTTTCCTCATTCTACATCATGACCTACAAGCCTGTACCATCATGACTTTCCCTGTCACCCATCTGGCTGTTGAAGCATGAAACTGGGTTCTTAAGGAGACGTGAGGTAGGAGGCCAGGGTTGGCTGCAGGTCGTTTCTTTGAAAACATGCAGGAACAACAGAGGAAAAGGCCACCTCATTTGCCGTAACATCCTGTAACAGGTAAATCAGAAGTCCCCAACCCCTTGGGCATGGACAGTACTGGTCCATGGCCTGTTAGAATCTGGGGCACGGCAGGAGGTGAGTGGCAGGCGAGTGAGTGAAGCTTCATCTGTATCTACAGCTGCTCCCCGGTGCTTGCATTACTGCCTGAGCGCCATCTCCTGTAAGAGCAGTGGTGGTATTTGATTCTCTTAGGAACTTGAACCCTAACGCTAAAAAAGTCAAGAGGGAATATCCTGAGAAAAAAATGTGATGCAGTTGAATCTTTTCTGAACCATCCTCCCCCTACCCCCCATCTGTAGAAAAATCGTCTTCCAGGAAACTGGTCCCTGGTGCCAAAAAGACTGGGGACTACCAGTGTAAACTGCCCATCTCTCAGAGAGGAAACCTGAGCCATGAGAGGTGCCCTCAGGGTAGCAGAACCATCTAATGACTAATGCCTTCAACTTTCCTACCACTTTCTAGACTTCAGTTCCTGGGAAGAAATTTCTTCCTTCAGGCAGAAATCTACGTGTGTTCCATGGCCCTTACTTTCTCTTTAATCTTGGTGATTTTCTCTCATATTCCTGGGGGCTGACAACAAGTTTACAAAACAGCATAAATGAAATTTAGCGTGGGTTTAAGCAGAGCATGAGGAGTCAGGATTTAAGACCAGACAATTGGAGACTGTGTGGCTACGGTGCAAGATTTGGGCTGAGGATCATTTATGTCCCAGTTGAGTTATCCCAGGTGCCTCTGCATGGAGCAGAGACAAATCTACCATGTGCCAACTAAAGAATGTCACTTGCCACCTGGTTCTACTAGAGTTAGCCATTAGTCACTGCAGTTACTGACCAGCACACCCTGAAAGGAATTCATGGTGAAGATCAAGATCTGTCCTCTGGAAAAAGCTGGCAGAACAGGCCCTCAGATAGTTAGATATTTTTTGCATCTTCTCATACCTAGAAAAGCATTAAAATTGTTAACAGAGAAATCTATGCTGAGCATAGAAACTGTCTACCAAAATGTTTTCTTTTTTGAGAAATTCTTTAATTAAAATAAGATAATTTTTTTTTTTTTTGGCATGCCTGTGGCATGTGGGATCTTAGTTCCCCAACCAGGGATCGAACCCATTCCCCCTGCATTAGCAGCGTAGAGTCTTAATCACTGGACTGCCAGGAAAGTCCCCTAAAGTGTTTTCTAGATTGCATCTACCTCCTTTAGCAAATTGTATGTATATACTGATCTCCCCCTCCACCTCTTTGGAGCAGTTCCTCGGAGCTCTCTGAGAGGCTGTCTCCCTGGCTATTTTCCTTAGCAAGTCCCCAAATATAACTGAACTCATACCTCTCACATTGCCCGTTTTCTTTTTTCAGTCAACATAAGCACTGCATTGTTTTTAAATCTTGATTCTATTATTCTTTTCCTTTTAAGTTACTAAACTGTGACATAGTTTGTAACATAGCAATACATATTGGAAGACCATTCCCCGTCCTGCCTCCCAGAGGAAACACACTTGACCTTTCTATTTTTGGTATCTTCTAGTGGCTACTGACAGATACCCGGAGAAACTTTCTGTTTTATGATTTGTTAAATATAAGACATTGTCTATGGATTTTGTCCTATGATGGGTAGAGACTGTTAAATTAAAATTTTATTTTATTTAGAGTGGATTTTTTTTAAGACAAAGACAATGATAAGCCTTGTAGTAGAAGAACACTGCATGACTCTCTTCCTCTCCACCCTGAATTTCTGCTCCATAGTGTCAAGCACTATCAATTCGTTTAGCTCTTATTCTGTTAATCTGATTCTATTAATCTTTGAATTTCCCAATAGCATACTTATACCACAATTTTTGATTTTTACATTTTATATCTCTTAAATTTTTTAAAAAAATGAAGTGTAGTTGATTTGCAATGTTAATTTCTGCTGTCTAGCAAAGTGGTTCAGTTATTCATATCCACTTTAAAAAATATTCTTTTCCATTATGGTTTATCATAGCATATTGAATATAGTTCCCTGTGCTATACAGTTGGACCTTGTTGTTTATCCATTCAATGTATAATAGTTTGCATCTACTAATCCCAAACTCCCGTCCATCCCTTTTGTATCTAGCTCCTGCTTGGCAACCACAGGTCTGTTTTCTATGTCTACACGTTATCTTTTTACTTCCTACTATAGAAGTTAGATTTCATTTTTCTGTACATCCTACCACCATATCCTCCGTACTACACATCCTTTTATTGCCTCATGCTCTGGGGAGATTTTTATAGTTTTGGGATAAATTGGCTATAAACTCATTATTATGATTTAGTAAATATTTTTCATAGTTGGGCAACCATTTTTGATTTAATTATATTTCCTTCTTAAACATTTTTATTCGAGTATGGTTGATTTGCAATGTTGCATTAGTTTCAGGTGTATAGCAAAGTGACTCAGCTGTACATATACATATAGTCATTCTTTTTCAGATTCTTTTCTCATTTAGGTTGTCACAGAAAATTTAGTAGAGTTCTCTGTGTTATAAATTAGGTCCCTGTTGGTTATCTATCTTATGTGTGTGTGTGTTAATCCCAAATTCCTGATTTATCCCTTCCCTTTGGAAACCATAAGTTTGTTTTTGATATCTGTAAGTCTGTTTCTGTTTTGTATCATTTTTGCACCTGTTCATTTGTATCATTTTAAAAAATTAGTTTCCACATATGAGTCATGTCATGTGATATTTGTCTTTCTCTGTCTGACTTCTTTTAGTATGATAATCTTTAGTTGTATCCATGTTGCTACAAATGGCACTGACTCATTCCTTCTTTATGGCTGAGTAATGATATTTTGACACTACTTTGAATGGTAACTGATTGCTCCTTCTGCCCTCTTCTCTGGTCACACAGATCAGCCCTTGTCCAGCACAGGCGGGAGCTGTGCAAGGGTGTGGATACCAGGAGGAGGGGCTCGTTGGGTCCACCTTGAAGACTGGCTACCCCATCTTCTATCCTGGATTCCATGTTCTTTCTTTGGGTGGGTTACATTTTCTGGCCACATCCTGAAAAAGGTTGCCTGGGAAGTAATCTTTTTCAGGTGTTACATCTGTGAACTTGTCTTTAATCTGTCCTCGTCCCTGAATGAGGGTTTCAGTTTAGAATTCTAGGTCGAGAGCATTTTTCTCCAGAATTGTGAGCGCTTTATTCTTCATCATGCAGTTTCCAGAGTTATTATTGGCAAGTCTGATGCCATTGTGAATGTTTATTGCTGTGTACTCCCTGTCTTTGTGTTCTTGAAACTTTTAGATGTTTCTCTTTATCCTTGTATTTTGGAGTTTCACACTGTGTATGGGAGTTTTTTCCTTCTTCATGCATTTGTGTATTGTCCTGGATATGCGATGGGCTCTTTCAATTTGGAAACTCAAGCACTTCAATTCTTTAAAGTTTTCATTTTTTAAAAATAAAGTTTTTTATTTATTGGTAATTTTCTCAGTTATGTCTTTGTGGGGTCATATTTGTTACGTGGTTAATCTGTATTGATTCTTTGCTTTTCTTTGTATTATACTTTCTATTTTCTACCAATGTTTCTTTGATATGCTTTCTGAAAGATTTTCTCAACTTTATTTTCCAAGACTTTTATTGATTTTTAAAATTCTGCGTTTATATTTTTAACTTCTAAGAACTCCTTTGTTGTCTGATGAATGTTTCTCTCTCTCTCTCTTTTCAACACTTTGTCCTTCCATTCTACTTTTATCATTTGGTCTTATTTTTTACCCCCATTGGATGCTTTATGAGAATGTTTGACTTAGTGAACTTGGACTGTCTATTAACACTGAGGAGTGATGCATGAAAGCTGGTTGAAACTCTGTGTTCAGAGGCAGGGATTGTCAAGACATGGGCATTAATTTAGGGTAATTGGTTGGTGCTCTTTCATTGATAGATATCTCAATTTAGTATTTATAAATCTGTTTCCCCCCCTCTTGGATTGTTTTGTTTTAGGGTGTGTATGCTGGGGGATGGATAACAAACTAGGCTTCAGTATTCTAAGAGCAGAGCTGGGTAAGTGCGGTGGGAAATCTCATCACACTTTGTGCACAATTTCACCTGGTTTTCCTGCCTTAGTGGGGTGTTCCTCAGCTCTGGCTGGCACCTCTGAGTCTGGAGCTTGTCTGGGTTTAGGCTTTCAGTAAATTGCTAACATGGAGGGAGACAGTTACCTGATTGTACCAGCTAATGGACTTCCCAGGTGGCGCTAGTGGTAAAGAACACACCTGCCAATACTAGTGACATAAGAAATTTGGGTTTGATCCATGGGTTGGGAAGATCCCCTGGAGGTGGGCATGGCAACTCACTCCAGTATTCTTGCCTGGAGAATCCCATGGACAGAGGAGCCTGGTGGGCTACAGTCCACAGGGTCACAAAGAGTCTGACACAACTGCAGTGACTTAGCATGCACCCACACACACACCGGCTAATGGAGGGGACTTAGGATGAGGGGTTTAACTGCTTCAAAGAAAGCCTTTCAAACAGCGACGCTCTGGATGAGGCTCACCTCCCCTTCAGCCTTCACAGGCACTTCCTGTCTCCCATTTGGAGAACGCGTACCTTGACATTACTGCACGTTGAGGGGCATTTATTAGAACACTGGTTCTCAGAGTGTGGTATCGGGGTCTGAAGGTCAAAAGAATTTATAATGATACTAAGATAAAATTTTCCCTTTTCCCTCACATACTCCTTTGAGCATATAGGGGAATTTTCCAGAGGCAAGATGATGTTGTGATACCACAACAGATTAAATGCAGAAGCAGGTAAGAGAATCTGGCTATCTTCTGCTAAGCCAAACATTACAGAGATGTGTAAAAATGTACAACAGAGCTGATTTTCTCACTGTTTTTCTTTTTAATAAATGTTTATCTTTCATAAAGTATGTTATTCATGTTAACATGCACTGGGTTTACTAATATTGTTAGGTCAATTAATAAATAAATACTGAAAGTATCAGTTTTTGGTAAATATATATATATATGTGTGTGTTTGTGCACGCTCAGTTATGTTCAGTTCTTTGTGACTCCAAGGACTGTAGCCTGCCAGGCTCCTCTGTCTGTGGAATTTTCCAGGCAAGAATACTGGAGTGGGTTGCCATTTCCTCCTCCAGGGGATCTTCCCAACCCAGGGATTGAACCCGTATACCTTGGGTCTCCTGCATTGTCAGGCAGATTCTTTACCACTGAATTACCCAGGAAGCTCAAGTATGTTTGTATGTACACACACACACACACACACACACACACACACACACACTCATGTAAAGGCTTCCCTCATGGCTCAGATGGTAAAGAATCTGCCTGTAGTGCAGGAGACCAGAGTTCGATCTCTGGATCAAGAAGATCCTCTGGAGAAAGGAATGGCTACCCACTTCAGTATTCTTGCCTGGAAAATCCCATGGACAGAGGAGCCTGGTGGGCTACAGTCCATGAGGTCACAAAGAGACGGACATGACTGAGCAACTAACACTTTCACTCATATGTGTAAATATATATTGGCATATAAATTTACCAAAAGCTGTTACTTTTAGTATACGATCAATGTGAACAAAAGTTCTTAGAGGTCTTCAATACTTTTCAATAGTATGAGAGGGTCTTGAGATCAAAATGTCTGAAGTCGCTGGGTTAGAATAATACTCTTGGATTCTTCTTTTGCCTCACTCCTCTCTGGGTGACAAGAGCAACTTAACTGAAGAGTTTGGGAGAAGAAGTGGGCAGGCAGGGCTCAGCCCTTTCCTCTCACTTTTCCTTTACGTGATCCTCAGTTCTTACACGTCAGATTGGCCTGTCTGTAATAGAGCACGTGTTCTCATCAGCCTTTGATGGTGATCACCTTAGGGTACTGTCCTGTGATGGGACTTGAATTGGCCCGTCATGGCTTATGATTCTGATTGGATAAATCTGTCTAACCCAGGAGTGGAATCAGAAAATTTGTCTAATTCAAGGCATAATAAGCCATGTTTTCTAAGAAGAGCTTTATTTGTAATAAAGAAACATAATTTTTGTGATGATTTTAGATGTACAGGCAAGTTGCAGAAATAGTACAGAGTGTTCTTGGATTCTTTTTGCCCAGTTTCCCCTAAGGTCAATGTTTTATGTAACCACAGCCCAGAGATAGAAAGCCGAGATAGATCATAGTATACTACAATGAACTAACCCACAGACCTTTAGAATTTCTTCAGTTTTCCCATAAATCTTTTTTCTGGTCCCGGATCCAATCCTGGGTTTCACATTAAACGTGACATTTTGATCTCCTGCTGCATCTGTGTCTTACACAACAGTACAATAGTGTGTGCTCAGTCGTGTCCAACACTTTGTGACCCCATGGACTGTAGCCCGCCAGGCTCCTCTGTCCATGGGATTCTCCAGGCAAGAATACTGGAGTGGGTTGCCAGGCCCTCCTCCAGGGGATCGTCCCAACCCGGGGATTGAACCCATCCCTCTTGCATCTCCTGCACTGGCAGGCGGATTCTTTACCACCAGCGCCACCTGGGAAGCCCGCGTCTGTGTCTTAACCGGTTGTATATTCGACTGAGAAAAAGAGAGGTGTTATTTGTCAGCCTTGTCTCTCAGCACTTCCAAGTGTCGAATCTTTTTAGAATTCTCTGGTATGAAGGGATTAGTTCTTGTCTTCTTCCCGCTATTCTTCACTGTGGTACTTTCTGCCTTCTCCCTTTGACTATTCCGTTGCCCCAAGTCCACATCTTTGCCAGCTTCCAGAACTTTGTTGCTACCTTTCTTCTGCTCCTTTCTGCCCTCCTGTTTCCTGTGGTTTGCCTTTTGGGTGACCTGTACTCTCTCCCACAATCTAGAGTCAGTTGCTAAGCCCCACTCATACTCTGAGAACTTGGGAGTGAATATATTTTTATTCCCTTAATGTTATTATGGGGGCTTCCCAGGTGGCACAGTGGTAAAGAATCTGTCAATGCAGGAGATGCAAGAGATATGGGTTCAATTTCTGGGTTGGGAAGATCCTCTGGGGTGAGAAATGGCAACCCACTCCAGTATTCTTGCCTGGAGAATCCCATGGACAGAGGAGCCTGGTGGACTACAGTCCATGAGGTCACAAAGAATCAGCTACACCTGATAGACTGAGCACACACACAGTGTTATAATTAGTTGGATTTTAATAAGAATCAGCAATAAATAATAGATTTAATCTCCTTGTTTGATTAGAAATCTGACCCTGATATGTAAGCCCCAGTTTGTACATTATTTTTGCTTTTCAGTTGAAAACCTCATTGAAATACCTTTAATGACTTGTATGCTTAAAGCTTTATAGTCACTTTTAAGGCAGACAAAACTATGGAAAAATTAGGGAAAAACTGGGTAACTTTAAAACTAATTTTAGATTTATCTATTTATTGTAAATAATCACTTGTAGGCTCTGATTAGAATGCTTTTTGTAGTTTACCCTGAATTTCTTAGCTTGGAATCAAAAGCCGTGCCCAGACATTGGTTTTTTTTATCCTTTAGACTTGGCTGGCATCATGGTGCCTCCAGCTACTCACTGATCAGAAATCATTGCAGGTCTCCCCTAGTCTCCTCCTCCTCCAGCTTCTACAAAGGAAGACTTGCTGAAAGGAGCAAACACTATCTTATCTCTGGTTCCCAGCTCTCAACTTTCTCCTATCATTTTCTCACACTCAGCTGAAAAGGAAGAGTGAGATTATGGCTGTTATACTTTTCAGTAAAGTATTTTGCTATTCTTAATTACTTCTACTTTAATTTGAAAGAAATCAGGTTCATTTCAGTTTATAGCAGTTTTAAGGAGAGTAAAATATTATCTTCCTATCTTTTGTATTAAAAATTTACCTTGATATAGCCATTCCTTGTCTTTATACTTTTGCTTATTATTTTATCTACTGTTTATTTATTATTGAGGCATAGTTTATTTATAGAATTGTACAAATTTTAGGTATACAAGATAGTGATTCATAATTTTTAAAGTTTATACTCTATTTATAATTATTATAAAATATTGACTATATTCCCTATGCTGTACAATATATCCTTGTTTCTTATTTATTTTATACATAGTAGTTTGTGCCTCTTAATTCCCTATCCCAATCTTGCCAGCCCCTCCTTTTTTTTCCCACTGGAGAGTCTTTTTTTCTTGCTGTATTTACTAGTTTGTTGTATTTTTAGATTCCACGTATTAGTGATACATATAGTATTTGTCTTTCTCTGTCTGACTTATTTCAATAAGCATAATACCTCCCAAGTTCATTCATGTTGCTGTAAATGGTAAAATTTAATTCTTTTTAATGGCTGAGTAATATTCCATTGTATGTATGTATGAAAATATATACCATATTTTCTTTATCCATTCATCTGTCAATGGACACTTCGTTGCTTCCATATCTTGGCTATTGTAAATAATGCTGCTGTGAACATTGGTGTACATGTATTTTTATATTAATAAACTGTGTGCTACATTATTTATTATATATTTACAAATTGCATCCATTACTTCCTCTTGAGATGGAATGAGCGTGGAGAAGGGAATGTAGGGACAGTTTCCTTGACTGTGATGCTTTATTTATTAAAAGATTAGGAGCACATATTAGGGGCATAAGGTCTGGAGCACATATGGCAAAATATTTAATGTTTATTTTGGGTGGTGGAAATGGGTATTTATAATGCTGTTTTTACTCTTTGGCATTAAAATTTTTTTTTTTTCAAATTCA
This sequence comes from Cervus canadensis, assembly GCF_019320065.1. Lineage (NCBI taxonomy): Eukaryota > Metazoa > Chordata > Mammalia > Artiodactyla > Cervidae > Cervus > Cervus canadensis. The sequence continues at coordinate 77,366,562 of NC_057386.1, forward strand.
TAACCCTTTTTTAAAGTTGTATATAGCTTAATTTTACTAGGAATCATAGTGACTACATGGTCTTCTCTCTTTGGGGAGTGAATTCCTTTCTGTAAGTGAAAGGATTCTAGCCCATCAAAACTTAACTTTCAGATGTGTAAACATTATTTTCCAGGTCACACCTACCTTGGTAAAACTTGGGATGGTAGAAACAATTACAAAGCAGTATTTCTATATATTTTTTCTCACTTGGTCTGCAGAAATTTCAGCCCTCTCAAATGTGGTGAAACGGTCTGTGTGTGGTAAGTTGTTTTAACGTGTCTGACTCTTTGCGTCCCCATGGACTGTAGCCCACCAGGCTCCTCTGTCCTTGGGATTCTCCTGGCAAGACTACTGGAGTGGGGTGTCGTTTTCCTCTTCCAGAGGTCTCTGAGAATTATCTATAAAATCGAAGCATAATAATAACATTAGAATATATGCAAAACAGGACTCAAATATAAATATTGCCCACATCCAGAAGCAGGAAGTGCAGTACATAACTGCCTCTTCTAGCATGTCAGAAAGTTATAAGTTAAGTTGGATTAGTACATTATAAGAAAAAGCATGTCAGTCAGAAAAGAAAGTAGATGATCAGTAATGAAAGTCTGTAAAGTTATGGAAGTTGACTTGCCCTAACATCCCAGCTGTGCCCAAGAGAAGTTCTCCTGGCCTGTGGACTTCCTCTCTCTGGGGACAAGAGCAGCTTTTTTGAAATGACACAGCTGATAGGTCCCCCCATATAACAGTCAATCCCATTAACATCAGGACTTAAAGACAAGAGGTGCTGATTTAATTCTATGATCACTAAGTTAACAGGGTACAACTCGAGGTCCCTTTGGCAGTTACATTTCTTGCTTTAAAGACATTGTTTGCATTTAGATTTATATACTAGTCATTTGTATGCAGGCTTCATTTGAGTGTATCCATTGAAGAATGATCTGCTTACTTTCTGATTATTAAAAAATCAATTAGTTGAGCTTGCAAATTTGAGAGAAAGGATTCTGGAGAAGTATGAGTTCACTGAAGTACCAACATGAAGATTCTTGGTAGCAGACTCTCATCTTGGCCCCACCCTACCAAGACAGATAGCCCACAACAAAAGTAATATAGTTACATTAGAACATTTAGAATACAGAAAAAAAATCAGTCACAGTTTCACCAATGTTACAGTTTTGATGTTATTGTTACTTTTGAGGTGTTTACATGTAATCTTTGTATGTCTGTGTTGTATATAAAACTGAGGTCCTGAATTTTTTTTATCAGAATGGTAACTTTTATTTTTTATTGAAGTACATTTGAAGTATAGCTGATTTACAATGTCGTGTTAATTTCTGCTCTATAGTAAAGTGATTCAGTTATACATATAAATACATTCTTTTAAAATGTTTTTTCCATTATGATTTATCATAGGATACTTATTAATAATATAGTTCTCTGTGCTATACAGCAGGACCTTGTTGTTTATCCATTACATATATAGTAGCTTAAATCTGCTAACCCAAACTTCTACTCCTTCTCTGCCCAACCCACTGGCAACCACAAATCTGTTCTCTATATCCATGACTCTTTCTGTTTCATGGATAGGTCCATTTGTGTCACATTTTAGATTCCATACATAAGTGATATTCTATAGTGTTTGTCTTTCTCTTTCTGACTTATTTACTTAGCATGATAATCTCTGGTTGCATCCATGTTGCTGCAGATGTCATACTTCTGTTCTTTTTTATGGTTGAGTAGTATTCCATTGCAAATATGTACGCATCTTCTTTATCAGTTTATCTGTCAATGGCCATCTAGGTTGTTTACATGTCTTGGTTATTGTGAATAGTGCTGATATGAACATAGGGGTTGCATGTATCTTTTTGGATTAGAGTTTTGTCTGTATATATGCCCAGGACTGGGATTGCTGGATCATATGGTAATTTTCTTTTTAGTTTTCTGAGAAACTTCCATACTGCTTTCCATGTTGGTTGCACCCATTTATATTCTCACCAACAGTGTAAGAGGGTTCCCTTTTCTCCACATCCTTTCCAGCATTTGTTGCTTGTAGCGTTTTTAATGATGGCCATTCTGACCAGTGTGAGGTGATACCTCATTGTAGTTTTGATCTGCATTTCTCTAATAATTAGGGATGTTGAGCATCTTTTCATGTGCCTATTGGCCATTTGTATTTATTCTTTGGAGAAATGTCTATTTAGGTCCTCTGCCCATTTTTTGATCGGGTTGTTTGTTTTTTGTTGTTGAGTTGTATGAGCTGTTTGTATATTTTGGAAATTAAGCCCTTGTTTGTTGCATTGTTGGCAAATATTTTCTCGCATTTTGTAGGTTGTCTTTCTGTTTCTTTTCCTGCATAAAAGCTTGTAACTTTGATTAGGTCCCATTTGTTTATTTTTGTCTTTATTTCTATTGCCTTGGGAGACTGACCTAAGAAAACATTGGTACAATTTATGGCAGAGAATGTTTTGCCTATGATCTCTTCTATAGGTCCTGACTTTTTAATTAAATGTTTCTTTTTTGTCTACAGTCATTTCATAAATTTTTATTGAATTGATATTGTATTCTAGGTATTGCTTAGGTGCTGGGTGGATAAAAGCTTTCGCCTTCAAGGAATGTACCTTCTAAAGTGAGGGAGAGGAAATAAACAAAGGAAAGATTAAAAAAGTGGCTTGTCTGATGGCAGTCAATGACATGAAGAGTAAGTAAAGCCGTAGAAGGAAGGAGAGAGTGATGGATGTGCTCCAGGAAAGGGTGCCAGGGAAGAGTTCTCAGAGGAGCTGGTGCTGAACAAAGGTCTGACTCAACTCTCAAGAGGATACATTATTAAATGAAAAGAGGCAAGATCTAGAGTGAGTTAGATTTGGGATTACTGATGTATATTACTAAAAACCAATTTATTTCTTCAGACTTAGGAGTGGGTTAGATATATTATAGCTATTAAATCTTTATCAGCTCTGGCATTTTAGAATATTGGACATATTTATTATCTCAAAATATAGACATGTATGTTTGTAGCATACTCATTGGACTAGAAGGGAAAGAGTAATGTGTAAGTGTGAATGCTTCCATGTAAGAAAGATTCATTGGACCCTCCTGAAAGATTCCAGATCTTTCAAGAATCTTACTCTCCCTCTGTATGTTAAATACTCAAGTAAAGGAACCAACTTTCATGCCCCGAATTACTAGATATAATCACACCCCTCCTAAGACTTTCCTGTCCATTACAGAATCTTCACTTTGTATTCCCCAGATTAGAATCTAGGTTCATGTCCTTGATAAAATTTTCACAGTTAGCTGACAGCCATCTGAATCAAATTTATTATGAGGCGATTTTTGACTGTCCTATTTCCAGCTAATCTCTCTTTCACCTAATCAGCGCTTATCAAGCTCATATTATGTGCCAGCTATTAAGGAGTTGAGGCCAGAGATGGAAGACATAATCCCTATCCTGACAGAGCTCTAGCAGTGGAAACAATCGGCGTGGCAGGACAGGTGCTGTGATGGAAGCAGTGCAAGGCGTGGAGAGCAAGAGGCCTGGGTAGGCAGCCTGTGAGGTCTCTAGAGCCCTCCTTTTAAAAGGAGACACGATATCAAGGGCATGTGCCATAATTTAGTTAGCAATTCCCTTATTTTTTGTGCCTGATGATTGCTTCTAATTTTTCATTGATATAGGTTAGAAGCAATTTCACTTCTAGGTATGTGCACCAAAGAATTGAAAGCGGATACTCAGACAGATACTTGTACACCAGCATTCCCAGTAGCATTGTTCGCAATAACCAAAAGGTGGAAACAATAAAAATGCCCAGGAATGAATAAATGGATTAACAAAATGTGACATATCTATGATATGTATTATATGCATTCTGATGCTGGATACACTATGAACAAACCTGAAATATTATGCTAAATAAAATAAGCTAGACACAAAAGGACAAATATGATTCTACTTATATAAAGTACATAGATTAGTCAAATTTGGAGACAGAAAATAGAATAGTGGTTACCAGGAGCTAACCACTCTTGAGGAGAAGGGAATGGGGAGTTATTGTTTAATGGGTACAGAGCTTATATTAAGAATGATGAAAAAGTCCTGGATGTGAATAGTGGTAATGGTTGCACGACAGTGTGAATTTTCTTAATGCCAATGACTGTGCACCTAAAATTAGTTAAAGGATATATGTATCTTTTATCACAGCTTTATATAAAAAAAAAGCTGAGATGGTATCCCAGTGTGTATAGGAAATACATATATCCTAATATGTAATACAGATTTCCCAGAATTTGGATTATTTCCTTATTTTAGAACTTGGAAGAAATCTTCCTGGATCAGAGTATAAACTCATTTAATAAATATCACCAAATTCTTTTGTGAAAATAACTGTGCAGGTTTACAGTTCTCCCAGGTACATATATAAGTACTGATATCATTATTCATATGCCAACCTGTATCCTTGACTAAAGGGAAGAAAATTGTTTTGAAAATTCACCAGTGAAGGACTAAGCCTTGAGTTAGGATCCAGATTAAATTATGAATAAAAACAATGGTGCTTTGTTTTAATATGCACTTCTTTATTAGTGAGGTGTGGTGTTGGAGAAGACTCTTGAGAGTCCCCTGGGCTGCAAGGAGATCCAACTAGTCCATCCTAAAGGAGATCAGTCCTGGGTGTTCATTGGAAGGACTGATGTTGAAGCTGAAACTCCAATACTTTGGCCACCTGATGCGAAGAGCTGACTCATTTGAAAAGACCCTGATGCTGGGAAAGATTGAGGGCAGGAGGAGAAGGGGATGACAGAGGATGAGATGGTTGGATGGCATCACCGACTCAATGGACATGAGTTTGAGTAAACTCCGGGAGTTGGTGATGGACAGGGAGGCCTGGCGTGCTGCAGTTCATGGGGTTGCAAAGAGTCGGACACGACTGAGTGACCTAACTGAACTGAACTGAACTGTCTTGATATTTTTTTTTTTTTTAAACTGGATGTATTTCCTATTGTGTGGGTTCACTGGTTTCTTAGAGTATTTTAAAATTCATTTCTCACTTTAAGACAGCTTAGCAAAATACACACACAAAAACAGGGTGTTTTAAAAGTGAGAAAATTGGAGCAGAGGGAAACTAATGGTAGAAAAATAAAATGAAGACAAGGTAAGTTATTAAATATGGAGTTTACTGAGGGATCTGACTAGAGGAAGGCAACACATTTGTCACTGAGTTTTCTGGAAGCTAATGGAAAGAAAGAGAAACAAGATCCATAGCTTGATGAGTTCAGCCAGCATTTGCTTGGTTAACATCACATTAATTCCTGGTATAGATTCTGAAACAAATTCTTCCTGTGGGTTCATATACTAGACTGCATTGAAAAGTCACAGGAGCCATATTTTCCAACCCACCTGCTTTTGCAAAACCTCTTCACTGCCACTCAAGAGGTGGAGTCTCTTTCCCCCTCTCCTTCAGCCTGGGCTGGCCTTGGAACTGCTGACCTGGATTAATAGAACCTGGCAGAAGTAAGGCTGCATGACTTCCAAGGCAATGCAGTGAAGGGCAACCCGGTTCCCACCTGGCTCTCTTTCTTGGAAGAGATGCCTGGGAAGCCTGGAGCCCACATGTGAAAAGTCTGGGCACCTTGAAGTTGCCATAATGTAAAGACCATGTGATGGAGATAAAGAGATGCATCCAATCAGATGGAGCTGAGTGGGAGGAGATGAGATCCCAGCTGAGCACTGCTGAGGTTGCAGATTCATGAGCCAAAATAAGTTTTGTTTTTTCTTTTTAGATTTTTTTGGTGTGGACCATTTTCAAAGTCTTCACTGAATTTGTTGCAATATTGTTTCTGTTTTGGTTTTTTGGTCCAGAGGCATGTGGGATTTTAGCTCCCTGTGGGATTAAACCTGCATCTCCTGCATTGGAAGTGCAGAGTCTTAACCATTAGAGCTCCAGGAAAGTCCCGCAAATAAATTTTATTTGTTGCTTTAAGCTGGTGTGTTTTAGGGTGGTTAGTTATGTAGCAGTAGGTAACTGGGATAGTTTATTTAAAGAAAATATAAAACTCTAGCAACTTCTCTTCCTTGGCTGATGCCTGTGAAGTTGGCAGTCATCTCCATCTCCGCACCTTGGCTGCTCTCAGACCCTTTGTGAAGTCCGATGATCATCAAAAAGAGGGCCACAAAGTTCATCTGACACCTGTCAGACGATATGTGCAAATTTAAGCAGAACTGGAGGAAACCAAGAGGCATTGACAATGGGGTGCGCAGGAGATTCAGTGGCCGGATCGTGATGCCCAACATCAGTTACCTGAGCACCTAGAAAACAAAGCACATGCTGCCCAGCAGCTTCCACGAGTTCCTGGTCCACAACTTCCAGGAGCTTGAAGTGCTCCTGATGTGGAACACATGTCACTGTGCTGAGACTGCTCACAGCGTCTCCTCCAAGGACCGCAAAGCCGCTGTGGAAAGAGCAGCCCAGCTGTCCACTGGAGTCACCAACCCCAATGCCAGACTGTGCAGCTAAGAAAATGAATAGACAGCTCCTTTGCACATTTTGTTTGTGTTAATAAAACCGTAAAACTCAGACAAAACAATAACAGAAACAAAACAAAACAAAAACTTCAGCAGCAGTGTTTTGCAGCATCAGTGTACCAAACACACATGGGGTTAAGCTGTTGGGCTCTGTACAGGCTGAAGCCGGGAGCTCCAGTGCCCGCCAGTGAAACAATTATACTGACTTCGGAAACAAAGCAGTTTGAATGCCTTGGAACCATGTCACTCTTGTCAACAGTATACTTATAGTGTGTTCCGCTCATAAATAATCTTTAATACAACTATTCAGAGCTGTTTCTTAAAGACCATTTAACTCTCACAGAAAACACCTTAAGTAAAACAGTTTCCTGGTAGAGGCTTATATTTATTTGATGGCAAACTATAGGATATTCTAGACTCTTTTTTTTTTCTTGATCAATTCAGGTGTACCAGAAAGAGATTCCAGATACCTGCTAAGAGCTCAAACCAAATGTGCATAATTGGGATCTATTGTTGGAAGGATAGTGAACTTTTTGGGAGGTCTGATTCTTTCTCCTTCCTCTGATGAATGTCACTGTTAAGCTCCTGTAATTGGCACGCTCTCCATGGAGAGGATCCGACAGAGGGCAAGAAAGTCTGGGTCTACCCAGGAAAATTGTGACTGACTGAAGCTTTATGTGGGACCTTTGCCTCCATGGTCCTGTTTATTTTCCAAAATTTCTGTTGGATGGCAAATTCCTTTAGGAAAAGGGGGCAAGTTTTGTTATAGCTATGGGAGCTGGCAGAGAACCAGGATGGATATAGCAGTCAGTTATCACGTTAAGGATGTGAGAATGGACTCGGGGTCTAGAGAGGCTGGATCTAAATCCTGCTGGTGCTACTCACTAGCCAAATGACTTCAGGCAACCTAGCCTCTCAGCGCTTCAGTTTTCTCCTCCATAGGAGTACTCATAAGGGAGCAAGGGTTAAATGATTTAGAAGTCTCTCGAATAGTCTGTGGACAGTGACTGCAGCCATGAAATTAAAAGATGCTTGCTCCTTGGAAGAAAAGCTTTAACAAACCTAGACAGCATACTCAAAAGCAGAGACCTCCCTTTGCTGACAAAGGTCAGTATAGTCAAAACTATGGTTTTTCCAGTAGTCATGGATGTAAGACTTGGACCGTAAAGAAAACTGAGCACCAAAGAACTGATGCTTTGGAACTGTGGTGCTGGAAAACACTTATGACAGTCCCTTGGACAGCAAGGAGGTCAAACCAGTGAATCCTAAAGGGGATCAACCCTGAATATTCATTGGAAGAACTGATATTGAAGCTAAAGCTCCAATACTTTGGCCACCTGATGGGAAGAGCCGACTCATTGGAAAAGACTCTGATGCTGGGAAAGACTGAGGGCAGGAGGAGAAGGGGGCGACAGAGGATGAGAGTCTGAGCAAACTCCAGGAGATAGTGAAGGGTAGGGAAGCGGGCGTGCTGCAGTTCATGGGGTCACAAAGAGTTGGATACAACTTAGCGACTGAACAAGAATAATGTGTGGCATAGAAGTGCTACGTGTCAGCTGCTGCCGCTGCTACTGCTACTCCTATTAATTTTTTATTGGAGTGTAATTGCTTTACAATGTCGTGTTAGTTTGTGCTATACAACGACGTGAATCAGTCATATGGATACATATATCCTCTCCCTCTTGATCGTCCCCCTCCCCATCTTACCCTTCTTGGTCATCACAGGGCACTGAACCGAGTTCCCTGTGCTATATACAGCAACTCCCCACTAGTGAGCTATTTCACACTATAATACTGCCACTTCTATACTGTTACCACTACATATTAGTAATGGGCGCTCAGTGAAGTGTGCTAAGTTTACAGGCTTTGATCCCCTCCGTTCAGCTTTCACCTTCTACCTCTTGAGTCTTCTGCCCACCCCAGGCTGTGGGTGCTGTGGCTGCTGCCTCACCCTCGGTGACCAGGTCAGCCAGTTTGCCCTGGCAGTTTCACCAACAAGAGTTCATAATCACACACCTCCAGGCCACTCTCCCAGCTGCCGGTCAGTCCCACACCATCCTGACAGCATTTATCTGAACCCTCCATCAATTTAGAGATATACAGTGGAAAACACATTGTGTTTCTATCATGGCTCCTATTAATAAATAGTTCATTGTGTTTATTTAGCTCTATGTCTTTTTCCTATGCTTGTAGTAAAAATATTTGGTGGAAAGAATTGTTTTTTTGTTGTGTTGTATGGGTGGATGTTGGGTTTGTCTTTTGAAGATTTGTGTTGTGAGCTCTTGACATAATCTCTCTCTCTCTTGTGGATTTAGGATCTTTTGGTGGAGGTGTTTGTGTTAAGTCGATTCAGTCATGTCCAACTCTTTGCGACCCCTGACCCCAGGCTCCTCTGTCCATGGGATTCTCCAGGCAAGAATACTGGTGTGGGTAGCCATTTCCTTCTTCAGGGGATCTTCCTGACCCAGGGACCGAACCCGTGTCTCTTAATGTCTCCTGCGTTGGCAGGCGGGTTTTTTACCGCTGGCGCCACCTGAAAGGTGGAGATGAGCAGAGTGTAGAGTTTAACCCCTGTGGCTGAGTTTTTGTCAGCAGTTTTGTGTCAGACAGCTTAACACTTACGTGGTTTGCTCTTTGGTCTCCACTGTGTACTAAACAGAGCAATGGCTTGGGTGTCAGAAGACCTTGATTGATGCTTAAATCCCTTGGACAATTCATTTCAGTTGAGCCTCAGTTTTCTAATCTATAAGAGTGGGGCAATGATATCTCTCTCAATTGTTTGAGGGTTTAATACAGTTATTCTTATCAGACTCACTGCTAGTGAGGAGGGCTTTGTGATGATGAGGAAAAGGTGTTCCCACCTTCAGGCAGACACAGCCTCGTCCCCAGGATCTGCCTTGTGGGTGAAGTGTGGGTTGTGTTCCCTGCTCATCCTCTTAGCTGGGTGGATGCTCTGGTACAGGTCAGAAGTCTACAGCTGTGTGCACAGACTCCATGACTTTTTAAAGTTTAGTTTGTAATGATAGAATGTCATACATATACTTGGAATTATTATTAATGGTACATTCTGTTTCTCAAACACTGTCCTATCTATCTATCTATCATCTGTCTATCTCTATGATTTAATCATTCTACCTCTTTTCATAAAGGATTTGAGATGACATTGATTAAATCACAGAATCACAGCTAATATTTGCATAGTGCTCTTTCATTGATCTAAATTCCTCTGTTTCATTCTCATAATGGTCTTATGAGGGGAGTATCCTGTCTCTCACTTTACAGATGAACCAACTGAGTTTCAGACACACATAATAAATGGTGGAGTCAGGATAGAAACCCAGATTTTCTGGCTTATATCCATGTTCTTTTACCAATATCATGCCATCCAATCAGGTTGTCACTATGATAAAGTATGATATGACAGAACTATTTTTTATTTTCTGCACTATATCTCAAAAATTGGAGCTGCTCTTCAGTAATTGAAACTGGACAAAAAAAAAATCAAAATCTATTATTATAAACACAATAGAGACATATGGAATTTGTCCTCTCTTGGTTTATGTACTATCTTTAGCTGTTAGGGAATTTAATTAAGGGATGTAGTTTACATAGAAATGAACTATGCTTAAAAGGGACCCAAATAGCCAGAGAAAAAGGAAGAAGAGGACAACATTAATACCTACAGCTTCAGTAATCACTAACATCATTTATTATGACTACTGTCTATTGCTGTGTAAATATATCACATATGATCTTATACAAGGGGGATTTCTGTAAGAAGTATTCTGCTTAAACACAATTGGATTTCAGATAAATCCCATATATCTGTTTCATATCACCCTTTGTTACAGGATTTCAAAATGCTTGTGAAACACTAAGGAAATGAAATGATATCTAGTCTCTTATCAAAAGAGCGAGAGTATTGCATTGATGGTTATGCGAAACAGGAGCAAAGAGATATTTCAAAATTGCCTGTATGCCACTCAGAACCACAACCCTGGGTTTCAGAAGTCACCCATTGTTAGATATTTTCTTAGGAAGGATACATTTTCATGGTTTGTTTGGCTGTATTCAGTGCTGTTTCAACCTCATTTTTATTGTTCAGAGTAAGCATTGTATTTTTTATTTCCATGATACCAGATTTTGGGAAACTTTACAAAGTAAATTGAATCTATTTCCATAATTCCAGGTCTTGGTTTTCTTCTTTTTCTTTTTTTCCCTATAGGATGAAGGTAATGTTTGCCACCTCAACCCCTGAAAAATGCCAAAGTCAAGTGGCTTTCAGAATAAAGAGAGCCTGCTTCTTGTGACTGATCTTGAAGTACAGGAGGAAAGAGATTGACCCCTTCTTGTAGCTCTTATTGGGGAACAAGACATACGCCCACACTCTAGTCTAAATTTGTCACTGGTGTCTCAAGAGACATGATTTGATTTGTGGCAATACCAAGTCCAGATTACAGAAAGCAAGAGAGCCCATATGGTGCTTGGCATCTTGGCAAGAAACATGAGTTAGATAGGGACTTGTTGGTTTTAATCTCAAACAATTCTCATAGAATTCTTTTGCACATATAAGGAAGCTTTAGAATAGTTTAGTCCAACATCTTTGCTTTCTATGAGGAAACTGGCTCCAGAGTGGTGAGATGATTTGCCTGGTGGTGATACCAAAACCAAGGCTATGGGGCACCAGCCAGTGGGTCCCTCACCACACCATTCGGCCACTTCCTTTCCTCTTCAAGGTGAAGACTAATGTATTTACTAAAAAATCAGCATAGATAAGAGTTATTTAGAATTTTTTTGGGGTATTTTGGGCACCGTGCTTTCTTCATTATGTCATTGAGTCTTTTTGAAATGCTTGGACTCTGCTAAGCTGTTGTTACTACTGAGGCTTACAGAGTTAAGAAGGACCTTGATCTGAATCGTACACCTGTGAGAACCAGGATTTGAGCCCAGTCTTATCTCAGAGACCTCACTCTCAGCTGCCACCTGACACTCACCCTCTTTGCTGCAGTTTCTTTGCTCTGCTTCTCCTTGGAAAGGAATTGAGCATCAGCCCAAGTGTTGGAGCCCGGGGGAGAGACAGTACTTCACTCTCGAAGTGGTTACTCGCTGCCTCCTTTTCTCTTTTTCATACTCTTCTTTGTCCTTCTTTCTACAGTCTTACCTTTTGCATTCTCAAAACTAGAGGCAGTTTCTGACTTGAATTCTCATTTCCAGCTCTGGATTTCATCAGAGGTTTGCCTTCTTGTTTTATTTATACATTTGATTGTAAAGATCCTTAGGCAGAGATTTTACTTTTTTTGGGGGGGGGAGGGTAGTCTTATTTATTGTATAAGGCTATGTATACACATAAATATTAACACAATAATGTTGCATAGATTGTAGGAGATTTATATGCAGTCATTCTTTACAAAAAGCAGGTAGTTTGTTTGATTGCTTTTGTGAGAGAGGTTAGAAGTGGGTCCCTCAGCTTTTCTCAAACTTACTCATGTTCTTTCTATTGAGGACAAAGAAAATGTGTTTTCCCTCTGACTTTATTGAAGTTTGGCAGGTAGAGAACACTTGTTGCATTAAGAGTATTTCCCTGTTTAGTTGAATGGCTTGCTGCCTTTGGTTCTATTTAAGAAAATGCACTGTTTGTGGGTGAGGGATGTAACAATGAGGTACTTTTGTGCCTGAAAGCATTTCTGCAAAGTGCTAGGGCTTGATTTATGGTGTGAACATTGTTTGGAGGATGATAAATATACAATGTGGATTCAGTGTTGATCCCAGCAATCCAAACTGCACAATTTCTTTGCATCCAGGGTCACTCAGTAAGTGACATTCGTCTGCCTGTAGCTGGGTATTGGTTTGCTTCTAAGTGCGGTTCAGGCATGTCCAACATAGCTAATGAACCAGGGGCTGGATGAATTGAAAATTTCAGTTTGTTCTCTTAGGGGCTGTGTAGTTTCCCAAGAAGGAACACAAGCAGGTTCTCCTTCTGGTGTGCAGATGTGTCCAGGAATCTCTGCTCACCTGGAGGGGATGCCCGCTGAAGTCTACACTCAGGGGGGCTTAGGAGACTTCTGGGCAACCACCATCTTTGATGAGAGAGACTGACTGAGCAGCAGGTGGAGATGTTTTGAGGGCTGTGTCCTGCATGTGGCTTGGATCTGTCTCCTTGGCACAACTTCTCTGCCCTCATGGCTGGAAGCAAAAGTCAGATTTGTTTGGTCAACATTCCTAAACAGTGGGGCACAAGCGCTCTCCACAGAGTGGGGTGGTCCGTTCTTCCTCTCCTTGCCGCGGACCACTGCTCACTTGGCTCTGTTAGGATCCTTGGTTGTCTCATTCTAGAGAATTCAGTTCATTGGCCATCACATTTCCCCCCGCTCTGCACAGAGGTCCTTGAGAGCCAGCTGGCTTCTGTCGTGTTCCCTACTGTATCCCAGCACTTTGTATAGGTCTGCCTCCTAGCGGAACTCAAACACCATGTTGTTGGATGGATGGAGTTTGGGTGGAGGAAGGCAGTGATGCTCAAGGCTGCACTGGGGTGCCTGGAAGAGCTGGGATGAGCTTCTGGGCCTTGTATGGAAATAGGAAGGGCTGGGGAGTAGAGCTGAATGGTGGACCAGCCAATCAACCCTTCCAAGTCAGAAGTGAGCTTGATACTTGTTTTTGGGGGTTGTTGGTTTTTGTTTTGGTACACATTTCAGATTTGTATTCTGTCTTTCTTAGCTTCTACCGTATGACTTCAAGTTTATAGCAGCCTCTTAGTTTACAAGAGCAGAGCCTTCAGTCGATTTCACTAATTGAAGTCAGTACCAGTCACAGATCTTAGTGACCCTAGTCACTTTTGCATCTGCCATTTGTTTCTCCTCTGTGTCCCAAGTTTCAGGAATGTCTCTGGTTGTCTGTGCTGCTCACTTTCTGGCCCCAGGATTGGAAGACACTAATCCCCTGTCCCATCCATTCCCAGGTAACCAAGTATCATTTTGGTGCCACCTGCTAAGTCCTAAACTTCTCTTGTTTATTTTCTTTTTCTTCTACTCTTTTTAAATCCATGGATCACATGTCTCAGTGCCAAGTGGCCAAGTATGGTTTTAACCGCCATAAGTACCAGTCACAGTTACTGATGAATTCAGTGACACATACTAATGAGACCAGACATGGACATAAGGAAAGAGCATATTCATAGTGAGGCCATTAAACCTCATTTCTATTCGAAACTTAAAAGCCTCCGAGGGATCTCAAGTTCTATGTGATTTTTCTTAGAGAAGAGCATTGTTCTGGCATCAAGGACAATGTTCTGGAGATTACTAGACAGCTGAAAACCTAATGCATTCTTGCACAGGACATAGAGTATGACAACTGTAGATGTCGTTAGGACAGTGAAGTCAGAGGTAACTTTAAGAAGCACCCAGTGTCTTGCTGTTTTCCCAGAACCTCTCTTGCTCTGTTATGATTCTGAACCTTTATGCATCCATATGCCCTTTTCCATCTGGCAACACCTACTCATGTCTTAAGATTCAGTTCCTTAGTGAAGCTTCCACAAGTTCTCAGACACAGTTAGTCACCCCCACACCCTACCACATGCTTCTGTAGCATCCTTCATCACACATATGTATTGTAATATTTACCAAGGCATAGGGCAAGAGTTGGTAGGTTTTCTGTAAAGGGCCAGATAGTAAACATTTTCAGTTTTGCCAGCCATATGGTGTTGGTTGCAACTCTTTAAATTCAACTTGGCTGTTGGGTGTAATCAGTCATAGACAATATCGAAATGAATGAGTGTGGCTGTGCCCCATCAAAATTTAATTATGGACTCTGAGATTTGGATTTCATGGACTCTTTCAATGTCCTGTAATATTCTTCTTCTTTTGATTTTTTTCCCCTCAAACATTTGAAAGTATAAAAACCATCTTTAGCTTGTGGGCCATACAAAAAGAGGCATGGATCTGGCCCATGGGCTGTGTTTGCCCAGCTCTGAGGTAGAGCTTTTATTCAACCACACATCTGTCTTTCCCATTTGACTGTCAGCAGTTGAGTTCAGGTATGGGATCCTGAGATACAGGACAGTTCCCAGCAAAGAGTCAGACATGACTGAACGACTAACGCAGGAAGGAAGGACTCTTCAAACTCTTGTTGAATGGATCCCTGTGTAGGAGTATGGAGTCATAATGCATGTGGACGTGCTAAGTCACTTCAGTTGTGTTTGGCTCTTTATGACCCTGTGGACTATAGCCCGCCAGCTCCTCTGTCCATGGGATTTTCCAGGCAAGAATACTGGAATGGGTTGCCATGCCCTCCTCCAGGGGATCTTCCTGACCCAGGGATAGAACCCATATCTGTTATATTTCCTGCATTGGTTGGTGGGTTCTTTATCATTATTGTCACTTGGGAATCGAAGTTATAATGGTTCCCAATACGTGTTGAGTACTTCTGGTGTCCAACATTGAGCTGAGCACTTTATATGCATTCCTCTTTTAATCCTCATTTAATTTTGCTATCTAGAGATATTAAAGGCAACAGTTATCATTAGATTGTGTTAAATATGTCTGTGTAATCACATTTAATCCTCTCAACAACCCTTTGGTGAGTAGGTACTGATAATATCCACTCACAGCTGAGGGGAATTAAATTGGAGAGATTCTTTGCTCAGAGTTACTGAGCTAGGCAGTAGGGTGGGGTTAGGAAAGAACCTCGGCAGACTTGAGGGTCCCAGTTCCTAACCTCCGTGCTGCGGAGCATCAAAGCTTGGATGCCATCTTGATGGACTTGAGTATGAAGCACTTTCTGGGACCATGGTGATGCTAAAACAGGCGTGGGGCGGGGGTTTCCTTTTCTCCTTCTAATCAGTTGGTTATGTTTAAGGTTATATGTTTATGTTAAGGTTATATTACAATTCTGTTCCTAACTAGCTATATAATGTTTGGAATGTTGCTTAAGTTTTCTGGGTCCATGTCTTCCGCTAGTCTAGCAGAGCTTAAATTGCATGCTGTCAAATGTCTCCTCTTATGGTAAGTTTCTATAATTTTGTTCTCTGCTGGTTTCTGCTTACATATTTCTATTGTCAGTCTCAATTCTGCCAACCTTGACTACAGAAATCTCAGGTCCCATGGGGTTTCTTGGGCTCAGAGGGGAGAAAGGGAAATAGTCATCTAGCCACAAATACATTTTTAAGTCTACTAAATGGCAACTTTAAGGATATTTGTTGTTTTGGCTTTTAAAATTTTTTGATGGAAAGATAGCTTTTCCAAGAAAAACAAGTAACATTATTATCTATAACAAAAATGACAATAGTGATAGCATCTTCTATTTCTAAGGCACCATTTAAAAGTGCCTTTTTGAAGGCATTACCTAATTCATCCATCTGATATTCCTTTGAGACAGGTAAGACGATTTTTTATTAGAAGATCCTTTTATATAGCTGCAGAACGAATCTTTCTTTGTTGTAAACCAAAAGGCGCTGAGTGTCCCAGAGAGATTTCAATAGCAAGCCACTGGGTGAGTGGTCACTTTTCAGATGGATGGTCACAATTCTTAAGAAAAAAAAGCCAGGCTTCTGCCAGGGCTTTTAGAAATTAAAAAATATATATATATATATTTCCCCCCATTTAATATAAATATGGCCTTTGGTACTTAAAAATCTGACATCCTTATTTGGCTGCTGAATATGAGTCAGTTGAGTTGGATGGAGTAGAAGTATCTCACTGATTCCAAAGAAATATTTGCAGAACAGTGAAGGGGTATTTGAGACAATCTTCAAAAAGGCAAGAATCTTCTATGGGGAAGTTTCATGCAATCGTGGCCTTGTTGCTGGGCCCAGGTGAACTGTAGAGGCAAGATCTTAGGTTTCTATTGGATTTGACTGTCCATGACATCTCTATATGTATCTAGAAGGGTAGACCTAGACAAGTAAAATAAAACAAAAATGCAGAATTCTCTATAAAAACACATATCAAGCAATCTTTTCCAAGTACAACTTTTACATTTACATAAAATATAACACTTCCAAGGTGTCTTTGCAGTGCTGACATTTGCTTTTTGCTTTGTTTAGCAGTGATTACCGCAAATACACCTTGACAACTTGGGAAGGCCATTGACAACATAACAGAAGAGACAGACTTTGTTTGGGGGGCCTCCCTACCTCCCTTTTCATATCTAGGTGCCCAGATCCCTCACACTGACCTTGACCTCTCCCAACCCAGAAGAACTTCCACCTATGTCAACCCTCCACAGGGTTCTAACTTTTGGGACATCTCTACTTCTCTTCATCCTTTTCCCCATTGCCTTTACATCCTTAAAGCATTCCTCCTTTTCTAGGTAGGAAATCAAGTTGATAAGTAAATTCGTATTACAGTATAAATCAATGCTAAGGTTTTGGATTTTAGGAATAGCGGAAATTAAAAAAAATTGAATTGCCATCTTTTCTATTCAACTTCTATCACTATGATTTTCTAAAATAAAGGGTAGCTTAATACCTTCAAATTAGAATGGATATAATCTTACAATAAAAGGTAGCTCAACCTAACAGACAGTTGGCAAATTCGTACTGACATGTTAAAAAAATAGAATTTTTTTAAAATAGAATATTTTTAAAAGAATTTAATAAAATTATGGCATTCATCTTTATTTTATAATTTCACATGTCTTATTATCAACTGAACAATCTATATCAAGAGATCAAGATCATCTGTCATGTTCTGGAACCTTTTTTTCTTTTAGCATAGTCATTGTCAAATATCAAATTTCACATGGAGGAGCTTGATAAAACTGTGAACTCTGTTTTTTTAACTTGTTCACATCAATTTGAAATGTTCTAGGTGAACTAAGAGGAGCTCAGAAATGATTGCCTTCAAGTTTCCATTGCTTTTTCACAATTTCTCTTTGTAGGACTGATGAGAAATCTGAGAAATGAAGCAATGAGCAGAGCATCTGATTAGCAGAATTTCCAAAACCAGACTACAGAGCAAGCACCATGTGGCATCTGCCAGCACACAGGTCTGTGCAACCTGGGTGCCCCATTTGCCCAACCTGGAGTCATCAAAAATGTCCTTAAGAGGGAGGCTTCAGACTGGTAAAAAATTTCTGCCAGCGTGGGCCACACACTAACCAGCCTTTGGGAACTGTTTGTGTAAAAGGCATCACTAACCTTCCAAGGGTAATTTGCATTTGAAGAGCTTATTAACCAAAGAAGTGTCCAGTACCTTTATGCTCAAAGATCCTTTTGGGAATCTGATGAGATCTCTAGCCACTGTCCCTAGGAAAATGTCACAAGCTCAGGCAAGAATTGCACATTTTAGCAGGCCATTTCAGGAGATTTATGGATTTACAAAGCTCTTCTTTAACAAATGAAATGTGGGAAGCACAAGGATGAAGTGAAGCTTTTCAGAAGTCTGGGAGAGTGTTAGGGACCTGGTGGGTAAGTAGCTTGGTTTTTAATGTCTCAAGAGTCTTCTTAATCATGTACCTTCATTCCTGAAATAGACATAAATAGCATGAGTATAATCATAATCTGAACAGAAATACATCTTTTTTGTTCTTGCAAATTAAAGGATTGCTGAGTTATAGCAAAATAGTCGCAGTTTATGCTTTGCACCGAAAAATATAGAAGAAATAATTGCCCTTTGGTCTTTGAAACCCTCTTGGTGTTCAGCCTCTTAAACCCAGGCGTTCTACCTAGATGGTCATGAAGAATTCATGCTCCAGTGTGATGCAGTGACTATGCTGTCATTACAGTTGTCCTCACGCTAAACGCTTCTGTCTTATGACTGTGATGTTGAGAAGGGACAAACATACTTAATATTTTCATAGTACCCTTGGACTCAAATTCCTCCATGTGTAACAAAATATGTGCTTATTAAGTCCTAGAGTTTTGTCTCTGATATTTCTGTTGGTGAAAGAGATACTAACAATTAAAGAGAAATTGCATTGCTCCATATGCTGTCTACATTATTCATGACACAGAGTCCCTCTTCCCCGTTGGGCTAATGCAGACCATCCATAAGGTAGAGTGGTTATCTATAGGATCTTCTTTTTTATACCAATCTGTTCGGTATGGTCAGACAGGATTTTTCCTGTTAGACATACCACACACACAGACACACACACACACACACACACACACACGCACAGAGTTTTTTTGCTTTGGCGGTTTGTATTGTAAGAATATGAAAAAGATACAGCATGATATTTTCACACTTCCTTCTCCCACCCGACTCTCTTATAGGAGAATTCTAGATTTTTAAAAGTCTCTTAAAGCATCTGGGCTGAAATGACAACCCATTAGCTAACAGACCAGTAGAAATTTGAATGGATCTTCTAATTATTCTTTTGCTTTTTGCCTTTCACACTTTCTCTCTCCCTGCATCTTCCTACCCCTCTCAACCATGCTTCCAGGTCTCCTGGAATCTCTGGTACAAATAAGAGAGAGTTTGGACTCCGAATGCAAATAATGGTTACTTTTCTCATAAATACAGATTGAATTCTATTTTGGCTTTGCAAAATATTTTTAGCCAATATAAGCATGAAAGATTTGCTTCAGAGCTAGGCTCCAAATGGAACTCTGCCTCATCTGGATGAAGACGTTTGAATTGAACTGACTTTAACCTCCTGAGATGACAGCGTATCTGACTTTGTTTAAACCCTGTGATGCCATTTAGGCCTAATTGTAACCACTTGAATGCAGTGCATGGAGGACTTGAACTAGGAATTGGAATTCATTGCTGAACTACTGACTTGAGAGCTGATGTGTGTGTGTGCCTAGTTACTAAGTTGTGCCGACTTTTCTGTGGCCCTGTGGGCTGTAGCCCACCATGCTCCTCTGTCTGTGGAATTTCTCAGGCAAGAATACTGGAGTGGGTTGCTATTTCCATCTTCAGGGCATTTTCCCAACCCAGGAATCGAACCTGTGTCTCCTGCACCTCCTGCATTGGCAGGCAGATTCTTTACCCCTGAGCCACCAGAGACGCTCGAGAGCTGGTGTACCTATACTTTAATAACTGTCAGGAACTTGATGCAGCATAATCTTATTTAAAGAGGGTTTAGTTTTTCATTTACAAGGCTAGTAATTGGGGTGACAGCATCCTTCTGTCTGAGATCGGCTAGATATTCATCAGTTTCCTTTTTCTGTGCACATAGAAAGACCACATTTCCCAGCCTTGCTTACAGTTGAGCCGGGGCCATCTCAGGGGTGTCAGTGGGATATGAAGGGACGTGATGGATGCTACTTTCAGTCTTGATCATGAAAATCCCTTTATAATCACCCACATACATTCTCCTTCTGGGATTTTGGAGATGACGGATCCTACTGTGTGGACCAGAGTCATTTAGGAGAGCTGCCCTCCGTTCACTATGACAGCAGTGAACAATAAACCTTTATCACATGAAGCCATTGAGTTGTTGGGTTTGTTAGTTATAGCGGCTAGTATTACTTATTAAAATGACACAGTCACATTGCCTTCAAGATGCTTATTTTGAAAATGTGTTTCTGAGCATAGGCTTTGTATAATTTCTATTATTATATAACCTTAAAGTTAATGGAGTTGATCACGCAAGTAAGGATATTTAAAGAAAATGTCACATATCTTTTCTGCTTTTATAAATAAATCCTTACTGAGTGCTTACTATAGAAGGCATTTATGGGTCAGAGCTACTGGCAGACCTCTCAATGATCCAAACTCCTGGTACTCATGTTCTTTGTAATACCTCCCTTCCCCCTACCCTTGAGTGTGGGCTGGACCTAGTGAGTTGCTTCTAACAAAAAGAATATGGCACAAGTGGTGGGAAATCACTACCATGACAAAAGACTGTAACTTCTCTCTTGCTAGCTCGCTCTCTCTTGGGGGCACCCTCGTGTCTTCTCACTTGCTTGCTCTGATGAAACCAGATGCCACATTGTGAGTTGCCCTGTGGAGAGACCCAGGTGGCAAGGAACCGAAGAAGGCCTCCAGTTAACAGCTGATGTGAAACAGAATCCTGCCAACAACCTCTGAAGTGAGCTTGGAAAGCAGTTCTGCTCCCAGCTGAGCCCTCAGATGAGACTTTGGCCCCCACCAACCTATGGCTTGATTACAGCCTATGAGAGATCCAGAGCTTAAAGACCAGCTAATCCTTGCCCAGATTCCTGACTCACAGAAACTATGAAATAATAAATGATGCTTGAAGCCACTAAGTTTGGAGGTTTTTTCTTTTTTGCAGTGATAGATAACTAACATATCATTCTATTATATAGATGGTTGGGGGATGATGATGGCTATGATTTCTATTTTTAAGGAGCATATATTTCTGTAGTGATTACCAGAGTTTCAGGAACAAAGTTTTTAGGGATGGGGAGGAGAGTTCTATTCATTTGGCCAGGAGTTATTAGAGGAAATTGTGTTGAGTAACTGCTGCTGGGTTTGGTTAGGATTTGACTATATAAGGAGTGAGAAGAGACCATTTCAGGATGGAGACCAGCACAGGGAGCTGTGAGAGTCTGGCATGTCTGGGAAACATCAGGTGGTCTAGTGAGACAGGCTCATAGGAGAATGAGGAGGGATCTGTAAGGATGCGTGGGAACACAAGGCTACAGAGATTGCTTTAGAACCTAGGGTTTATTTTTCAACCTGTGGTAAAACAGTGGACCATGGGTTGAAAATCTGCTTGTTGAAACTGGTATCTACCATGATGTGAAGAGCGTGGAGCCCAAATGTTGGGCAAGAAAAATATCCCCTTGGTGTTTTATTTTCCACATAGTCCGTGCCTAGATATTGCCAAACTAAGTCATTAAAATCTCATTATATTACTTGGTTTGATATTAAAAATGGTTTTGTCTGACTTTTCATTGGGTTCTTTCTGTGTAGGATAAATATAGTTAAAATCATTTTTAAGGTGGTGAATGTATTAGCTAATCTTACTGGGGAATTCATTCTGCAACATATACATATATCAACTCATCACATTCTATAACTTAAACTTATGCAGTGTTCTATGTCAATTACATTTCAATAAAGCTGGAAGACAAAACCTACATAAACAGGCAAACAAATAAAAACCCATTTTTAGCCATCATATCCCTTTTTTATTGGCTTCAGGGGTCTTTGGACAGAAAGCTGTTAATATATTCCTCCCCTAGGAGTAAGTAATTCTGTTTTTCATTGAGTCTACAAGTTCACTAGATATGCTATTACTATATTATTGAATGTAGTTGTTTATCTATAATTTATATTTAATCTCACCTTTGCAAAGAATCCGAGTGTCAAAATTATTGCAGCATGAAATTTCTGAATGCCATGGTTAGTTACAGAATAAGGTATTTCACCAGTTGGTAACTATATAACATCGATGAGTGTTACATCTCTCAACTACAGGCATTCCTAGAGCCAGGAAAGTGATTCAGCAAATGCTTTTTTTAAAAAAACAGTACTCTCTAATCTGCATTAAATGAAGAAGTTAGGATTCTGTGTGGTGTCCATTTTGTTGGGAAAACAAATATACCTTTGAATCATTAAATGCACCATTTTTCAAATTTCAGTAATCTTTCATTCAACTCTTCCCCAGTTAAAAGTTCAACTGGGTTAGCATTATGTGTACTGCTCATGGGCTTTCCTGGTGGCTCAGTGGTAAAGAATCTGCTTGCTAGTGTAAGAGACGTGGGTTCAATCCCTGGGTTGGGAAGGAAAATTCCTAAGAGAAAGAAATGGCAGTATTCTTGCCTGGGAAATCCTATGGGCAGAGGAGCCTGGCAGGCTATAGTCTGTGGTGTCGAAAAAAGAGTTGGATGTGAACTGAGCAACTAAATAACAACAATTCTGCTCATTGTTCGTCAGAGATGTTACATTTTCCCTCCCTTGGATTTATTTCCTTCATTCTTGCCTCTTTTCTCTACTTGTAGCCAATACTAATGGCCTTCTTAGAAAACTGAGATTTGCTTTATTAGCTGCCCAGCTGGTATTAATATTGAGGTGTTCATTTCCATGAGCATCTGCAGGGCTTTGGAGGGGAAATTCTCATTTGTTGCTGCATGAAGTCCTGGGCTCCCCAGGGCTGGCCTGGTTTGGTTCAGTCATTGGAACCCAGAGATGTTGATTCTGATGATGAGTCTGGCTCATTAGAATCACTTTTTGCACTTCTTTCTCAGTTGGGTACATTTATTCAAGAATCACTGCAATGGCTGGCTGAGTGAATGAGGTCACCTTGGTGTATATGAAACTGCGGCACACATCTATCAATCCTAGATCCAGGCAGGTGCAAGCCTGCTGCTTGAGAAGGGACAGACTCATTCCCTTGGTTGAGATTTATCTGATGCCTGATATCAATTACACTTCAATCTCACTCTCCCACCTGGAGTTCCTGCTGATATCTAAGTCCTCTTTTGCACACTTCAAGTATGGTGGTTGCAGTTCCAGAAAGAAGAAAGGTTGCGTGGAGGTCAGGTCTATAAAAATATCAGAGGAAAGCTTTGGGTAGGTCTAAAGAATCACTGTAAAATTTTACCAGCTCCTCTGTGTCCTGCAGCTTTGCAAAAATCACATTTCTCAAAAACTGACTCTAAATCCAACTAAAAAAAGAAAACCATCTCTTTTATGCTGATTCACATTCTACATAATACCTAACTATGTGTTTGATTGTACCAGTCTTACACACTGATACAAAAAATTACAAGCTTAGGCTTTTTTTTGGGGGGGGGGCGGGGAGAGGGGCTATGTTTTCTCCAGTGATGTCACTTGTGACAAAGAGCTCCCAATGGTCAGGACATAAGACTATTAAAAGAGGAGAAAATCCCAAACAAACTTTCTTTTCCTTCTTTCACTGGGCTTCTCCCTACTTGCAGCTCTGTACTCCATAGGCTACCTGATGGTTTTACTCAAGAAGGTTGAGTTGTTTTGAAGGTTTGGCTGGTTGTTTCCATTTCCCAGTATTACGGAGCCAAATGCTTAATGTTCAAGTTCAGTATTTCCCATGCTCACTTTGCTGGTGAACCTTTCCCTGTGGATCACAGTAAGGCTCTGACTGGGTGTCTTTCCTCTTTCAGTGCTGACAGACACCACTTTAGTGTTAGGAAGGGCTCAGAGATTGTGTTTGTCAGGACACGTCCTTATAATAGCCAACCACAAACATTTTAGTGTCTTAAAAGATAGAGGTCTATTTCTTGCTCATGCTAAGTGCCCCTTGGAGGGTGGGGCCATGGGATTTTGTTCCATGGCCGCATCGCTCTTGGAGCTCCATGTTCATTTGGTATATTTTTGCCTTTGGAGTTTTCACAGGTGAGCATTTTACTAGATACTATGTCACTGTGTGGTAGAGATTGTCCCCCTTGCAGCCTCTGATGGCGGTTTTTCCTTTTGTCTATTCTCTGACCTCAGCTTTTAGTTTTCTTCTGGTAGGGTGAAATTTCACTTATTGGTACCAATTTCTGAATCAGTCAGGATTGGCCAGGTTATGCTATAGTAAAGGACAACCTCAAACTGCAGTGGCTTAAAAGACAAAGGCTGCTCTCTTATCCTTAGTATACACTTTGAGGGACGCTGCTCGGTCCGCCTCGCCCAGACGTCCAGGCTGAAAGAAACTCCCTGTCTGTTTCCTCAGTTGCTCAGGGTGATGTCACCATTACCTATTGCTGTATAACAACCAACCTTCCAACTTAGTGGCTTTAAACAGTTACTTAGTTGCTTACTATTTTGCAACTTGGGGTGGGATTAGCTGGGTGGTTCTGCCGTTCTTGCTTGGGATAGCTTTGCAGCCACAGTCAGATGGTGGGTTGATGGGGACAGCTGGTACTACTAGGTAGGAAGTTAGGCATGAGCACCAAGGGGTGGCCTAGCCGAAAAAGATTCAAGCTGATCTCTAAACCCCACCCCAGACACAACACCTTGGGAACTCAGGCTAGATTTATTGAAGATGAGATACCAGGTGATTAGGGCACCAGAGTGACCCAGGAGAGCTCACAGATACATGCTACAAAATAACCACAGAGACTTTTCAAACTCCAACACATGTACCCTTGAGGCACAGCTGTGCCCTCAAATGACCTTAGGCAGCCGGGAGCCTATTAAGGGTTTATTAATATTCTATACATACATACATACATCTGATTATAACTGACTGAATTGTGGAAAAGACATACGCAATAGAGTCTGTTGCAAGTTGCAACTGTCAATCAAAACTGTCTGTCCATGCCAGCCTAGATGAATATGTTAAAGCCCTGTCTAGAAAGCCCCATACCTCATCATTCTGACACCAGTGCCTCTCTTGGCTTGACCCACCTCTCCCTTGAGATATTCTTTCTTTAATAAACTTGTTTTTGCCATGGGTAAGACCTCAGATTCTTCTCTGTATCTTTATCAAGAACTGAGCAGAGACATTACTTTGCCAACAAAGATCTGTCTAGTCAAGGCTATGGTTTTTCCAGTAGTCATGTATGGATGTGAGAGTTGGACTGTAAAGAAAGCTGAGCACTGAAGAACTGATGCTTTTGAACTGTGGTGTTGGAGAAGACTCTTGAGAGTCCCTTGGACCGCAAGGAGATCCAACCAGTCCATCCTAAAGGAGACCAGTCCTGGGTGTTCATTGAAAGGACTGATGTTGAAGCTGAAACTCCAATATTTTGGCCACATGATGTGAAGAGCTGACTCATTTGAAAAGACCCTGATGCTGGGAAAGATTGAAGGCAGAAGGAGAAGGGGACGACAGAAGATGAGATGGTTGGATGGCATCACCAACTCCATGGACATGAGTTTGGGTAAACTCCGGGAGTTGGTAATGGACAGCGAGGTTTGGCATGCTGCGGTCCATGGGGTTGCAAAGAGCTGGACACGACTGAGCAACTGAACTGAACTGAACTGAGGCTCATGAGGAAGGGTCCTCTGCAACTCTCTCTATCCACTGGCCTCAGTCATGTCTGGGGCTTAGCTGAGATTCCTGGAGCTGCTGGGGTGGCTGGGTCTCTATAACCACGTGCTCTCATCTTCAGTGAAGCTATCCTGGGCTTCATTGTTTTGATAAAGAGTGAAGGGTGAAGGGTGAAGTTGCAAGGCTGCCCACATGGTCACTTTCACCACATTCTATTGGTCAAAGCAAGTCATAGGACTGGCTCAGGTCCCTGAGAAGGGAAAAGACTCCACGTGCTGATAGAAGAAACCACAGAGAATTTATGGCCATTTTTAATTCACCACAGCAGGAGAATGGGATTGCGGCAAATCGTGTACAGGCAGACCTCAGAGACGCTGGGGGTTTGTTTCTGGATCACCACAATAAAGCAGATATCATAATAAAGTCACATGAGTTTTTTTTTTTTCTCAGTGCATGTAACAGGTATGTTTACACCATACTGTATGTTTACACCATACTGTATGTTTACACAGTCTACTAAATGTGCAATAGCATTATATCTAAAATACAATGTATATGCCTTAATTTAAAAATATTTGTTGCTAAAACATGCTAACCATCATCTGAGCCTTCAGCAAATCATAGTAGTAGCATTAAAAGTCACTGATACAAATCATTGTAACAGGTATAACAATAATGAAAAAGTTTGAACTATTGTGAGAATTACAAAAAAGTGACATGGAGACATGAAGTGAGCAAATGCTGCTGGAAAAGTGGTGCTGATAGAATGGAGGCAGTGTTGCTCCAAACCTTGAGTTTGTAAAGATACGCAGTTTCTGTGAAGTGCAATAAAATGAAGAGCAACAAGACTAGGTCTGCCTGTGCTGCTTCTGAAATCTTCTCCTTGGATATGACAGTTGTCGCTTCTACCCTCATTTCATAAAACAAGTTGCATGGCCGTGCCTAACTTCGAAGATGGTGGGGAAATGGCTTCCTATGCTGTGCTGAGAAGATAAAAGGCTGAAAGTGTTTGATGAATGGAAATAATGATGCCAATAAAAAATTTCCAATTGTTGACCATAAAGACTTGTATTGTTGGGAATTAATAGGTTTCTTGAATTGATTTTCATTAGTGTGCGGCTCCTGTAACAGAGTTAACCAATCAGATTCAAGACTCTTTGATTATCTTTAGGCTATTTGTAAGACTTAAATGGTGCTATTTAGTATGTACCTCAAGCCTTCCCTAATGTTTAATCATTTTTTAGCCCTGCATTGACTATAAAAATGCATCATCAACACATCCAATTTGGATATTGCTCTTAAAGGCTTTTCATAATGTTTATTGCATATTGAGCAGGTGGGTCATCAATGTGTCTTATTTTCTTAGTTCAAGAGCAAGAATCCCATGAATATGTGCATGAGGATGATTAGACAGAAGTCATACATGGAGCTGGAATCTCATATGTCACAAATTTAAATTGAGTAGTAGTGATATTTTGATGTGGACTTTGAAGAGACAGCAATAATTCGGGATCCCTGTGGAGGCTGTACTCTTTCAATCAGAGATGGTTTCTGGTCATGGAATCAAAGTCTGGTGAGAGACTGAGGTGGGTTGATAAAAGTCATGTAGTATTCTTGACTATTTTCATGATGAATTGAATAAACCATATTAAGTAAATATATGTTTACAGCTAGATAACTGTGTGAAATTTAAAAAGGAACTTCACAAGTGTAACTATAGATCAAGGGAGGCGGCCTTCCAGTCTGTTGGGAAGTCAGCTGGCAGAGTGAGGCAGGGGATGTGAAAGGCTGGCGCAGACATAAATGGTGTTGTTGGCAAGAATAAGTGCTTTGCATAAAAAAGAATGAAATAATGCTGTTTACCGCAACATGGATGGACCTATATATTATTAAGTGAAGTCAGACAGAAAAAGACATATATTATATGACATCACTCATATATGGAATCTAAAAAAAATGATATAAATGGACTTATTTACAAATCAGAAATAGACCTGCAGACAGAGAAAACAGATTTATGGTTACCAGAGGAGATGGGGGAGGGTGTGTGTGGAAGGAGATACATTAGGAGTTTCAGATTAACATATATATACTACTATAAAATATGGTTTTCCAGTAGTCATGTATGGATATGAGAGTTGGACTATAAAGAAAGTTGAGCACCGAAGAATTGATGCTTTTGAACTGTGGTGTTGGAGAAGACTCTTGAGAGTCCCTTGGACTGCAAGGAGATCCAACCAGTCCATCCTAAAGGAGATCAGTCCTGGGTGTTCATTGGAAGGACTGATGTTGAAACTGAAACCCCGATACTTTGGTTACCTGATGTGAAGAGCTGACTCATTTGAAAAGACCCTGATGCTGGGAAAGATTGAAGGAGGGAGGAGAAGGGGATGACAGAGGATGAGATGGTTGGATGGCATCACCAACTCAATGGACACGAGTATGAGTAAACTCCGGGAGTTGGTGATGGACAGGGAGGCCCGGCGTGCTGCAGTCCATGGGGTCACAAAGAGTCGGACACGACTGAGTGACTGAACTGAACTGATAAAATATATATAAAATACATAGACAGCAAGGACCTACTGTATAGCACAGGGAACTATACTCAATATCTTGTAATATATAGTAATGGAAAAGAACATGAAAAAGCATGTCTATATGTACACACACACACACACACACACATATAACTGAATTACTTTGTTGTATGTTTGAAACTGACCCAGTATTGTAAATTATCTATACTTCAACAACAACAAAAAAGCCTAAGGTTAAAAAGGAAAAGAGTAAGGGCTTTGGAGCTGTTGGATCCGATTCAGGACCTGGCTCAGGGGTTTCTGGCAGAGTCTCAGAGAGAGTGAGCACCAGTGGTGCAGACCCGTCACATTTCCAAGCCTCCCTTGCAGCTGAGGTGTGACCGTGTGACTGAGTTCTGACTGTGGAATGAGAGGGTGGGAGCAGAATGGGCCACTTTCAGCCTTGCGCCAGAAGTACACTCTTCCACCCTCTGTGACCCTCGCTTCCATTCCCCCTCTGCCATCTGAATGGTGACTTGGGGATGGGAATGGGGGGACATAGTGGGGTTGTGGAACGGTTGAGAAAATGGAAGTTGCCTGGGTCCTTGAATGACTTCTTGCAGTGCTGCCTACTTACCCTCCCACCCCACAGTGTCTTCTACATCAGGTGGAGACATGCGCAAGAGCATCTTGCTTTGTCAAGCCCCTGAGATTTGGGGTTTGTTAGAGCAGCTGAAGTGAAGTGATGTCTTAATCACTCAGTCGGGTCCATCTCTTTGTGGCTCTATGGACTATAACCCACCAGGCTCCTCTGTCCATGGGATTCTCCGGGCAAGAACACTGGAGTGGGTTGCCATTCCCTTCTCCAGGGGATCTTCCCCATCCATGGACTGAACCCAGGTCTCCTACATTGCAGGTGGATTCTTTACCATCTGAACCACCAGGAAGCATAGTAGAGCAGCTGGTGCTCCTCTATTACGTGTGAGATATTAGGCAAGAAGAATGGTCCTTATCAGCTCTACTTTCTTTTTTTGTGTTTCTGTTAGCTGTTTTTTTTTAAGTCTTTAAAAAATTGAAGTGTATTTGCTATATAATATTATGTTACAGGTGTAGAGTATAGTGATTCACAGTTTCTAAAGGTTATACTCCATTTATAGTTATTACAAAATATTGGCTCTATTCTTCATGTTGTACAGTGTATATATACTTGTAGCTTATTTTGTACTTAATAGTCTTACACCTCTACCCATATCTTGTCCCTCCCACCTCCCCTCTCCCCACTGGTAACTACTAGTGTGTTTTCTGTGAGTCTGTCAGCCCCACTTTCCTCATCTATAAACTGGGGCAACTAATGTCCATTTAATGGAACTTTTTTGGTAAGGATTGAAAGAGGTAAAGTTTATAAAGTGTTTCACATATTGCCATACAGTAAACACACAATAAATGGTAGGTATTAATAATAATGGGCTTCCCTGGTAGATCAGCTGGTAAAGAATCTGCCTGCAATGCAGGAGACCCTGGTTCAATTCCAGGAAGATCCCCTGGAGAAGGAATAGGCTACTCACTCCAGTATTGTTGGTCTTCCCTGGTGGCTCACATAGTAAAGAATCTGCCTGCTATGCTAATAGGAGCGTTAGAGTGTTTCCTTTTAGAAATTGAAACAAACTAGTTTTTTTTTAGTTTTTTCAGTTCGTCCTAATGGACTATGAGATTAATTATAGTAAATGGTTTTGGAAAGACTGAGGCAGAATTAACAATTTAACGCTTAGTTGGATATCGTAGGCTAAGTGGGAAAAAAATAGAAGAATGTCTTACTTGATTTATTTCTTTGGTGATGAGAAGTAGATCAAATAGAACAGACTGGGTGGGATGTATGAAACTGGGGGCTCTTAATTCATCTCATCGGACACCAGCATGTGCTTGCTAAGACCGAAGAGCTGACAGCAGTGTATGCCAGGCACTGTTGAGGTGCTTCACATGGATCCTAGGAGGCTTCTCCTCCTAAGATCCATCTGAAGCAGGCACTATCATTACGCCCATTTTACAGATAAGGAGATTAAAGCATGGAATGGTCCTTAGTGGCATGGAATTGTTCAAGGCCATCCCGGCTAGCCAATGGCAGAGCCAGGATTTGAGTGTGTGAGGCAGCCTGGCTCCACGGTCCATGCTTTGGACCACATTCCCCCACTTTCCTGTGGGGGGGTGCTCCGTAAATATTTATTTGTTCAGTAAGCAAATGATGCCATGTGGTGTATTTTCAGAGACTTATATCACCAATGTGGGAACTGGAATTCCTGGATAGCAATCAGATCCCTGATTCTTTTAAGACACTAAAATATGATGGGAGGTAGTGTGATGGGGGAGGGGTCAGAGAGCCATCTTAGGTTTGTCGGATGCTGAAATTAACCCAGCATTCAAACTGAGGTCAGGAGGTGGACACAAGCTGAGCTGGTGTGGGGCCTACTCTCTGCTTTGCAGAGATGAGGTCTCCACTCATACTACAGGTAAGCCTAGTGGGATGTGACTGCCAAGGACGCCTCAGTGCCCACCTTCCGCCCTTTGAGAAGCTTCTGATTTGGAACTAGGGTGCTCTTCATGGAGGTGTCAACCCTCACTGTACCTTCTCCAGCAGTCTCCTGTGGTTCTGAGGAAAAAGAAACGTCACTTGAAAATGGAGGCACATTTTTACACTTAATATTCCGCAAATCACTCTTGGAGGCTTATCTGCTTTTCCGGCAATTTTATGATGGATATCACTGATTATTTTGTTACAAGCTACCTACAGTTGGTGATTTCTTTTTTTTGTAAAGATCATAAGGTGAGTGACCGTAGAGAGTTCACTATCTTGTCTCCAAAGGTGTTCATCTACATTTATCTATAGATAGATCTATATGAGGACGGGAAATAGACCCAAGTTGACCTGTGATTCCTTTCCTAAAATTTTCCTGTGTCATAGCTCTGACCTTAAATCTTATCTGGCAAGTCATAGAATGTGCTCTTTTATCAAAGAGATAAAAAAGTAGACTTTTCCCCTGCCTTCTGAATTTCAATGAAAGGAGTATTCGTCTTCACTATTGATCTCTTCCATTGAGTAGTCCTTGTGATGATTACCACTTTTCTATATTTATAGAGAATCAGCACTTCATAAATGTCAAAAGGCACTTTGCTTTGCAGAACTGTCATGTTCTAACATCTCACGAAGTTAGCAATTATCACGAGAAACCACGTGTAGAAACTGGAAAGTAAATAATTACTAAGGGAAGTAATTTTTTCCTTGATAGAATCAGAAGCAGAGGAAAAGTCCTTCATTCTCTGTTGTGTTTTGATTGTCCTTGTCCATGGAGGCACCGTGATCCAGGAACTTTCTTTTCTCCCTTTCCCACTTACTTCTCTGCATCAGAGTTCTTCTCTTACAGGCTTTAAATATCAAGTGGGCTATAAAAATCTCCTGCAATGGGGGATGCTTGTACTGCAACAGAGGAAATTATGTTTTGATCATAGGAATCAGAAAGGGCAAACTTTTGGGGTCCTATGTAATCATTTTATTAATGTTTATAAAGAAATTTCCCAATACTTTTCTTGAGAGCATAAGTGAAGACTTCTGACAATTTTCAAAATTGGGGGTGGAGGTTCTCTAAATAAATGTCCTGACCATTTACCCTCCACTGAATTGACCTCCTCTTTCATGTCCTGTAGACATAATCTGTGCTTGGAAGGTGGTTTTCTTTTTTTATTTTTTGGTTTGGTCCCTAGTAAGGCTACTTTGAAAAGTTGTCATAGCAACACTGGCCACTGGCCTCAGATAATATAACAGGGTGAGGAGGTAGCCTCCAGTAGACTTCAGGCTTTGTTAGCTCACGCTGTTGTGTGCTGGAATGGCTTGTTTGGAGATAACATTTCATTGCAGCAAAAACACTCTATGCCAGAGACCCCTAGGAGAACCGTTTCTAGTTTTCAAAGTGGGTAGGTCACACAAACCTCCCCCACTGTCCTCTGACACCCACCGCCTATTCTATCTAGTGGGAACTTGGCACAGAGATTGCCACTCTTCACGTTTCTGATCTTGTGCTTATAGAATGATGCTAGTTGGAGCATGTAGTGTCTTCTCAATAGATGGAGTTGGAACTGACAGGTTTTCAGCTTTGTGGGGGAGCCCTGTGTGGGTTTTTTTGGTTCAGTCTGCCAGCAAACTTTGTGATGTCCTGGGTATTTTTCAGCAGACTTCTGTCACCTACACACGGTTGTTATACATGTTACGGCTCTTGCATTTAATGGCTGTGTTAAATGATGTTACTCTCATAATTCAAAGGGACAGTATGCAAAGCCCTGTGTATTTTTCTCAGCAAACTGCAAAGGAATGATGAATTCCATCTGTCTTCCTGGCACAGAATTTGGTTTCAAGTTTTCTGTGCTGAGGGTCCGGGGCTGTCACATTTATGTTGATTGACTTTTCATGGCTTTTCAATGGATGGAAAAAAATGCTTTCGTAATTTTGTTCTTTGATTTCAGTGGTCTGATTGCTGGTATTTTGAAAAATCCTCAGAATTTCTTTGCAGCTACTTTTCTTTCATCTCTCCAAGTTCTTATCTGCCTCTGTGTCTTCCATTCTTATTTTTCTGGCTCCTCGCTTTGACCTTATGGGAACATGATAGGCACCTAATACATTTGGATTGTGTTGAATTTTAGAAGGGAAAGAGAGAAGGCACAATTTGGATGAATGCTATTTTAGTGGAACCTCTTTATTCTGATGTCTTTCAAAGGGTTATGGCCTTATGTCAGAAAGTAGAATAGAGCTGAGCTTCTCCTGCTGTTAACTGGCCATTCCCTGTTTGAAATCAGGCACAGATGTGCTGGCTGCAGGCAGAGTGTTCGGACTGACACAATTTTTCAGGCTGATCTGATAATTGAGAATATTCATATATTGAAAAGATGTCTGTGAGTGCTGTGAGAAGCTAGCAAAAAATAAATAAATAAATAAAATAAAATAAGGGAAGACAGTAATTTCTGTTCTGGAATAAGCCACGTTCATGTTTGGGCATTTCCATCAGATTTATTGCCATGATTATTTTAAATGCTCTTATGTAGATTGAACAAAGAATGTCTTTTGCCTTTCATCCCAACAACTCTGGTGATATGTGGTCCTTGATTTTGATCAGCCGAGTTAGTGCCATGTGAGAGCAGTGTGATAATAAATGGGAAGGCAGCAAAGATAAACTGCCCTGTCCTGCCCACTCACCTCCATCCTTTAAACACAGATTGACTCCGGGACATAAAAGGACTGCCAAGTAGTTAGGCTGCACAAACAGCGGTAGAGCTGCAGCAGACGGACTGTCCTTTGAGGAAAGCATCTCAGTGCCTCTTTAATTACATCCCCAAGGATTCGCATATCTTAACAATCAGAATGGTCACGTTGCAACAGCCACACAGAAAAGTGAGAAGGATCAGGAACCAGTGGATTAAATTACTCGGGGCCTGTGGTTCTCAGAACTCTTAACAAAAGGTGGAAGGGAAATCTGAGCAGGAGAGGGAGTAAATCACAAAAGCATCTTAATATTGTGTTAGGTCCCCCACCTTCCTTCAAACTTGCAGTTCCCCACTTAACTCAAGAACAGAATTTTCTTAATGGAAAAAATTTTTAGGGTGAAATGTTCACTTATTTTGCTTTCCCCATGAGGGGGGGAAAGTCACGTAGAAAAACTTGTTTACAGTACTGACTTACAGCTCTGAGTGGCAAAATTTGAAGATATCAAATACCAGAATATCTCTAAGTCATAATGATCCATAATGATATCACAATCAATGGAGTCTCATTTACTATTTAAAAGATACTCTAGAAAAACTAAATACCATGGATAGTACTATAAAATACAATATCATCTGGCACAGAGTTGGTGCTCAATAATTATTTGAATCAAATATGATGTGGGCTATACAACGTGATCTTATAATTCAGAATAATCCAACTCAGTTCAGTAGATTTCAGTTACTTCAGCACCCATTTACTGCCAGTAATTTGCAAGGCACTGTGTTGGGGAATGCAGAGAATAATGATAGAATCTGGTATTGTTGGTGATGGTGGTGGAGGTGACTGCCAGCATAGGACAAGTAAACAAATGTAAAATATCTATAAAACAGACAGTGTTAGCTTCATCAGAGAGCTACCTAAAAAGTACACCCAAGAAGCATAATGTGATGTGTGACTATATCTAGAGTACAGGTTATAGAAACCACCAGGTACGAGTCAGCGGTAGTGGCCATTCAGTTAAGCGTGATGGTGGTCAGACAGGATTGAATGCACACCCGTAGCCCGGAATGGAGACGCGGTGGTTTTATGGAAAACTTTCTCTAGTAAAGGATGCTGCATGGGTCAGTGGGATGAACGCAGATATTTTTAGTCCAACGACCTGTGTTCAGATCCTGCTTCCTCTAATGGTTAGCATGGTGAAAACTAGTAAATCTCTGATTCTTAATTCTTTTATCTCAAAAATAGAAATAATGTTGCTATAAATACAAATTTGCAGGATGGTCATAAGGATTAAGAGAGGATACAAATAATATCCTTCATTCAGCACCTGGCAGGTAAAAAACCCTCAACAGAGATCCCTACTATATCTTTCTCCCTTCCAGCAAAGAGTAAGCTTACACCAGTCAATCTATTGGTCTGATGCTTTTGCCATAACTGTTCCAAGGAAAAGAGTAGGAACCCTTTTCTGGGTTGTTTACTTTTTAGTAGTGCTAAGGAAACTTAAGAAAATTAAGGGGCTGCAAATAATGCAGGGGAAGTCTCCCAAGATGGAGGGGACCCAGTCTACTGAACAGTGTATTATTCTGTGTTTAGAAAACCTAATGTTGGTATTCAGAGAATTATTTCAAGCCTCTTTTACACATGGCCTAAAATTCTTCTGATTCACTGTTGAATTATATTTGAAAAGTAGCCAACTTCTGATTATGAACTGGTTTGATGGCTAAATATTTTATTCACAATATAGCTTAGATTTATATTCATTTCCTCATATACATATATATATATATAAATGTCTACTTAAATTTTTTGCTAAAATTGAATAACAGTGCACCTATGACTGAAGGATTACATTTCTGAGCTTTTTCCTCCTAGAATCTGGAGTTCTTTCAGGTGCTAAATGCCTTATATTTTGTAGTTTCCTCTCATATCCTATCCTGGAAATTTCTAGTTTTTTTTTTTTTAATTTCATTCTTGAAGGTTTTTTTGAAACACAGATTGCTCTTTATATTTTCTTTTCTTATTTTCCTCCTAAGATTCTTACTGAAGACAACCAGATCTTAAACTCTCTGAAAGAAGTCTATATATCCTAAATCTCTTTGCTCAGCAAATATTTACTCATGTGCCAAAAGCCCAGGAAATTTTCTAGTAAGTCAACCGCTCCATCTGCAGCACCCAAGTCTGTATTCTAGTCACCCAAGCATTATTCATCATGGGATATTGTTTCTAATTCCCCTGATGAGTCAGAAAACCAGGCAACACTGTGCTTGG
The DNA here is from genome assembly GCF_019320065.1 of Cervus canadensis. Taxonomy (NCBI): domain Eukaryota; kingdom Metazoa; phylum Chordata; class Mammalia; order Artiodactyla; family Cervidae; genus Cervus; species Cervus canadensis. The sequence continues at coordinate 77,401,930 of NC_057386.1, forward strand.
AAAACTCACAGCAAATGAGTATTTTCATTCATTTTATACAATGCATATTAATTTTTAGAAGATCTTGAAAATCCAATAGATTACTGAAGTGATAATATTTAAGCACAATACTGTATATTCCTATGCTAAGTAAAAATGTATTTCTCTTCTTTTTTCCCTCTTTTCTTACCCCTACTTCTTCTTTCTTTGTTACCTAGACCATTTCATGAAAAGGGGACGATAACACTGTTGCAGTGGCCGATTTTCCAAGATTTACTGCTTTGCCTGCTCCAAATATTCTTCCACATTATTCTCTTAGAGCTATGTCTGATGTTTAAATGGAATCACAAACAAGTGAAAAAATGAATGGGAATCCACTTTATTTTTATGCCATCCTCTCTTAAAAGGTGTAATATAAACTAGTCATGTTCACTTTATTACATAACATGTATTTATGGAGTATTTATATGCCAGGCACTGGGCGAGTTGCTCAAGACAGCGGTGCATGGGGGTCCTGTGAATGAGAGCCCGTAGTCAGACCACAAAGGTGTTCGAGGCCCAGGGCAGTGCGTTTTCAGTCAGGGTGTTTGGAGAAGTACATCCGGCTTCACAGAAGAGTGTGCATTAAGACTTCTGGTTAGATAAATTCCTATTCAGTTACTCAGCCACAAAAAAGAATGAAATAATGCCAGTTTCAGCAAGTTAGTCTCTGAGATGATCTTAGTAAGTGCAGCCAGTCAGACTAAGACAGGTGTCATACGGTATTACTTTTATGTGGAACCTAAAAAAATTATACAGATGAACTTAATTACAAAACAGAAACAGGCTCATAGAAAACAAACTATGGTTTACAAAAAGGGAAAGGGGTGGGGGGGAGGGATAAATGTGAAGTTTGGGATTAACAGATACACATTACTATATAAAAATAAACAACAAAGACCTACTGTATAGTACAGGGAACTATATTCAATGTCTTATAATAACTTATAATGGAAAATAATTTGAAAAAGAAATACATATGTATATCTAAATCACTTTGTTGTACACCTGAAACATTGTAAATCAACTATACTTCAAAAAAAAAACAACAACTCAATTCACATTTCCCTAAATTACCAGTAACGAGGAGAAAACTTTGCTTCCTGAAGTTCTAGCATAGATTGACAGAGAAATGATTCATCGTTAGTTTAAATGATTTAAAATCATTTACACTTCCTCTCACTTAGACAAACTTTCTTCTGTTGGAAAAACTGACCATGCCAACCGCTGGTTACTCATCACAGCCCTGAGATGGGCATTAAAAGCTGCTCTAGACTCTGAAGAGTTCCCCTTACTGGGAAGTTGGTGGTAATAGTTCTCTAACAGGCTTTCTTAATAAATGATAAAAATAACCTTTTAGATACTTAAATCATTTGGCTGCCAAGGGCATTTAATCAGGCCCATTGCCAAATGCTAATTAATGATACAAGTGGAGGATTTTATTTAAATTTGTTATACTAATATGTGGAAATATAAATAGAAACTGCCGATGGAGAGAAACTTGTCAAAGGTGGAATGTGTCAGGTAAAGGAACAAACACCAAACTTTAAAATAATAGACCTGCTGTGTTACAGGAGGTAATTGATGTAGAAATCTTGCAATGAAGATAATTTATTTGCAAAAAGCCTTTTGTAATTTAAAGTACTCAGAGTGCTGAAAAATATTAAAAAAATCATCAGGATTATTGTAGGCTAATACGTATTGAATAGGATGAATTCAACTCAGTTGTGAGGGAGGTAGGTTATGGCGAGGTGTGTGATATAAAGGCTGTCTCTTTCGTTGACGGTATTTTCTTTTCCAGTGTTTACGTGTCTGGTTGGTGTGAGCCCTGAGTTTATTTCCAGCAGCAGCTGTGCTGATGTTGTGTTTTAGATCTTTCTGATTTGCAAAGCAAGTTTCTGGTAAGGCTGTGGTATCCCCGATGGCTGATGGCTAACATGACTTCTTCCATGCTCAGTGGAGTGATGTTATACTGCTCAACCCAGATATGTCTGGGTATTTATCAACATGGTTTCCACTGGAAAGCCTCATGGTTTGGCTTTTTGCCACTCATGCTCCCGACATGTCCCAGTGGCTTTATTGTGGATTAAAACAAGTGGAGTAGCTAAACACAGAAGATCCACCTAAAGTTAAGGAGACAGAGAGGACTACAAGCTGGTCTATTCTTGCTGGATGAGAACAAAAATGGGAAGATCTATAGATATGTATTTTTTTCTTGTGTTAGTAGAAAGATTGGATTTACAGATCTCTAAACCTGAGTCTGGCAACTAACCATTTAATTTAATGAAATGAGTAGTTCTGGTTAGAGAAACAAGTGCTCTCAGTCAAGTCGCTGTGTATAAGGATTCGTTTGAGTGCTGCTGCTAAGTCGTTTCAGTCATGTCCGACTCTGTGCAACCCCACAGACTGCAGCCCACCAGGCTCCCGCGTCCCTGGAATTCTCCAGGCAAGAACACTGGACTGGGTTGCCATTTCCTTCTCCAATGCATGAAAGTGAAAAGTGAAAGTGAAGCCTCTTAGTCGTGTCCGACTCTTCGTGACCCCATGGACTGCAGCCTACCAGGCTCCTCCTTCCATGGGATTTTCCAGGCAAGAGTACTGGAGTGGGTTGCCATTGCCTTCTCCGTTAGTTTGAGTGAGGAGGAGCTGAAAGTAGTTGTCACATTGAGCAGCAGTGCAGGATTTGATCTGCTCTATTCTCATTGCTTCTGAGACTTCCTCATTTAGTGCCTTTGTTTATGCTAATTTCCCTACCAGGAGTGAGCCTTTTTCCATTCATTCCTCTCTTTACATCCCCAGTTACATTCAGCTCAAATTCCACTTTCACTGGAAAAACCTTGGAGCACTCCATCTAGAATTGATGTCTTATTCAGCTGAAGAAAGATACTGAACACATTTAAAATCCACCAGAGAAGTGTCACTTATTGCCTAGAATCATGTGACTGACACTCATGGTATATTATCTTTTTTTTTTTATAATTGCTCAGTTGCCTAACTCTTCAAAATTAGATTTCACATTCGTGGAAGGCAGGGATAACACCTTTGCATTTCCCACATCTTTGCACAGTGCTTCGCTTAGGAGAGTTAAACAGTAGCTGTTTATTGGTGAACCAATGAATGAACCCAGAGGATTGAACTCAAATGGCCAATGCCATCAGTCGGCTGCTGACCACAGTGGGTCGTTCTCACTGTGAAGGCCAGCAGCCCCGTTCCTCCACCTCTCACTGTGGCTCCAATGCCAGAGAGGGGCCTGGATGCATCTCATTCAGAGAAACATTAACTTTTTACCACACGTCCAAATGGTATAAACATCTGGGAATGCTCAAGATAGACACATTCAAATCTGTGTTGCCAAATGACTACAAAATGCCTGACAAGGCTTTTCAGTGTTTCTTTTTGCTTACAGAAGATCTCAGTCAACATTTGGATGCTTGTAAGCGCGGGGTGATGTAACTCCCTTGGCATTCCAGGGAGACGGTACTTTAAACTATGCTTGTCAACACCTGGCATCTTCTTTCTGGAACCCGAGGGTCACGAAATAGACCTTACAGACGCTTTCCCTTTACTGAGGTGGATAGTGAGGCTTACAGAGTTTAAAAGACTTGCTCAAGGTCACTCAGCTTGTTATTGACTGAGCAAATTCACCAAGAGTTACTGCATTCTTTCTGCCACCCATCTGAATAATGTATAATTCACAGATGGCTGTGCTGTTTGACCGTCAGGTATAGACCAAACCTTTCATTTTTTTGTGCTTTTATTTGCTGTCTGTACCATATTGAGCTCTTTTGATCTTCATATATCAAAATTTTGGGAGTCTCCATCAAGTAGACTATTACACATATGAGGAGACAGCATCAGGTGTGTTAGAAGAGTTTGAGGTCAGCAGTAAACAAGCCCATGCAGAAATGATCACTACCTACTGCTCTCTGAGCTTGTATTTTGGCATTTAGTCCTGGAAAAGAAAAAAGCGTTTATTTCTCTCTGCTCTTGCTTGGCTAGTTCCCCTTGGGATCAGTAACTAGCATTTATGATGAAAATTGCTAATGTGACTCCTCACCCATCTGTAGATGCAGAGTGTGGGGAGGGCAAGGACCCAGGGTTCCTGCTCCTGTCCCTCCTCTGTCCTGCGGGGCGTGGAGCTGTCCCACAGAGATCCCTCCAGGTGTGGGGGGCTCCCAAGGGAAGCCTGGCATGTGCTGACAACTGAATTTTCAGTTTTAGAAATTAAGCTTTCCTTGCTTTCTGTGCTGATCCCTTACATGCAGCCCTCTGCACCGTCTGGGGGAGCATTCCACTGCCATTTCTAACGGTGGCAGCTGTGAAGTCACTGATACTTACGTCAAGGCCTGTCTTTTGATTCTTCTAATGATGCCCATCTTTAGGTTTCTGTGTGGCGTTGAAATCCACACAGAAATGGAAAATGGCTCTCTCCCTGTTTCTTAGCTTCACTTTATGATTTGGGCACACCAAATAATAATACAATAAATGTAATGTGCTTGAATCATCTTGAAACCACCCCCTGCCCTGGTCTATGGAAAAATTTTTTGTCTTCCGTGAAAGCAGTCCCTGGTGCCAAAAAGGTTGGGGACTGCTGCTTTGAATTGTTTTACAGAAATTGAAACCCACACCAAGTGGAAGAAGTAACTGTGCACTGCCTACAAGCATGTAGACCCCAGACGGGTTGGAACCAGAAGTTTGATGATGCTGACTCCCGATTACCTCACCACCAACCCATCAGAAGAGTGTCCATGCGCTGATCACACACCCCACAGCGCCTTCCCTCACCCAGTCTGGGTGACCTGGGCGTGTAGCCACAAAGTGTCTCTTGAGAAAACAGTTCCTAGAAATTCCCTGGAAGCCTAGTGGTTAGGATTTGGCACTTTCACGGCCGTGGCCCAGGTTCAAGGAACAGATCCTACAACAGATCCTACAAGTTGTGTGGCATGGCCATAATTCAGAAAGAAAGAAAGAAAGGAAGAAAGAAAGGAAGGAAAGAAAGGAAGAAAGGAGGAAGGAAGAAAAAAGGGAGGAAGGAAGAAAGAAAAAGAAAGAAAGAAAGAAAAAGAAAGAAAAAGAAAGAAAAAGAAAGAGTTTCCTTCAGACCATAGCCCTAATTTCTCCTGTCTTGGGGACAGTCTGAAGTCAAATGTGAGAATCCAGACAGGTCCCGTGATCACCCTCTCTCGGTTTCTTCCTCCTCTTCCCCAGCCCCCTCCCAAAGTCCCCTACAACAAAAAATAGCATTTCTTCCTCTCCTTCAGCAAAACACCAAAGAGGTCCTGTGATCAACTCCTGCAGATGGTCGTGGGAAGGGCCACAGTGGTGGCAGGAAGGCCAGTCTACTGCCACCAAGTGGTGGTGAGGGAAAGTGCAGCCTTTAGTGCAGGGCTCCAAGCAAGGAGTCAGGAGCAGGAGCAGCTGGTGCTCCAGACTTGAACACTCCCTGAAGGCTTTCAGGGAAAGGTTTCTAAAGAAACCTGGATGAGGGAGGGCAGTTGTGCGGTGTGTGATCAGTTCATGGACATTCTTCTGATGGGTTGGCAGTGACGTAATCGGGAGTCAACATCATCCAACTTCTGGTTCCAACCCGTCTGGGGTCTGCATGCTTGTGAGCAGTGCACAGTTAACTTCCTCCAGCTGGTGGGGGTTTCAGTTTCTGTAAAACGATTCACAGCAGTGGTCCTCAACCTTTTTGGCACCAGGGACGAGTTTTGTGGAAGACAGGTTTTCCATAGACGGGGAGTGGGGAATGGTTTCAGGCTGATTCAGCACATTACATGTATTGTGCACTTTATTTCTATTATTATTGCATCAGCTCCACCTCAGATCATGAGGCATTAGATCATGAAGGTTGGGGACCCCTGAGTCAAAGGATTTGGCTCAGAATATTATCTATAACCCTTGAAGACATGCTAAAGGTCCTTGACTGTGTTGAATGGCTGAACTATAATTATTTTGTCTTTCTTCTTTTTCTTTCTTTCTGCATTTTCTCACTTCTCTGATTAAATTTACTCTTTGGAACTTGGGGAAGGCCTGGGAGGCTAAAGTTTTCCTACAGACAAGAGGCAGCTGGAGGACATGGCAGAGAGTCTGTTCCCTGGAGGCTCCCTCAGTTCTGCTCAGTTACAACAGGTCCTGCTCCTCGGACAACTGGGCAACACCCAAAGGAGAAACCGCTTGTTCCTCCTGTTTTCAAATATCTACGCTGTGCACATATTTTGACATACATTATCATATTTAATTCTCACTACAGTTGAAGGTTAACACCATTATTTCAAACTAGAGTGAGGTACCCAAAGCTCAGAGAGACTAAGTCAGAGTTAAGAAACTTGGGAGTCAGGCAGTTATAAGCAAAATATCTTGGATTCCCACCCAGGTCTGCCTGACTCCCTAGCTTTGGTTTTATGTAACTGCTCATCAAACTTTGGACTTCCCAGGTGGTGCTAGTGGTAGAGAACCTGCCTGCCAGTGAAGGAGATGTAAGAGACACAGGTTTCATCCCTGGGTCAGGAAGATCTTCTGGAGTAGGAAAATGGCAACATGCTCCAGTATTCTTGCTTGGAAAACTCCATGGATAGAAGAGCCTCGTGGGCTACAGTCTGTTGTTCAGCTACTAAGTCATGTCTGACTCTTTGAAATGCCATGAATTGCAGCATGCCAGGCTTCCTTGACCTTCTCTATCTCCCTGAGTTTGCTCAAACCCATGTCCATTGAGTTGGTGATGCCATCCAACCATCTCATCCTCTGTTGCCCGCTTCTCCTCTTGTCCTCAATCTTTCCCAGCATCAGGGTCTTTTCCAGTGAGTTGGCTCTTTGCTATAGTCTGTGGGGCTGCAAAAAGTTGGACACGACTGAGCATGCACAAACACACACACACACACACACACATTAAACTTAAGTGTTTGTAAGATTCACTTGGGGTGCTTGTTAAGAAAGCAAGTCCGAGGGCCCAGCGGTGGTCATCTCTCCAGATTATACAAGCACAGGAGACGATAGGAAAGGCTGGTATGAAGGACGTCTGTGGGGCCTGGAGCAGAGCTAGTGTAAATGCAATGGGACTTTATACCATACTTGACCCACAGCACTTCTTCTGCTTGAGCGCTCTCATATGGGGCAAAGGTCACACAGATTGTTAATATCCATGTTCAGGAGTGTATTTGGTTGAACACAGCATTTCCTCAGGTCCTTGGACCATCTGCTTCAGAATAGAGCATTTATTTAAAGATTGCAGATACCCTGGTGTCTTCACAGATCCACTGCTCTGTGGACTTCGAAGCCCAGGAACTTGCATTTTTACCATGTCCCTGGTGGTGGCGGTTTAGTCTTTAAGATGTGTCCAACTCTTTGCAACCCCTTGGACTATAGTCTGCCGGGCTCCTCTGTCCATGGTATTCTCCAGGCAAGAATACTGGAGTGGGTTGCCATTTCCTTTTCCTCCCATGTTCCTACCTGGATATTATGTACAATCAACACTAGATATAAAAACAAACAAATGAACAAACAATATAAAAATCAGAAACAGATTCAGAAATAGCTCTTGCTATGCTGGTTCCAAAATTAGTCCATGTTTAAATGGTAAATAAATGGGGAAAAATATGACCGAAGTCATCTCTAGGCACTGTTTTAATTAAATTTGTCATCTGGGCTCTGCTTACCTGTTCAAATTGATTCAACAGAGAGGATGGTGATGATAACACTGTAAGAAACAGACAAAATCAGAGCCTGTTAGATTAATCTCTTTCTTCCTCCCTGGGTCAGTGAAGTGTCCATTTCCTAGTTGTTTATCCCCAGGGGCTTTCAAAGCAGATCTGGGGACCAAGGTCCTGTGAGCAGACAATTGATTAAAACTGCAAGAATTTTGGAGCATAAGGGCTGGAATTAATTAGCATCCTTAAAACAGCAGCACTAGGCCCTTGAATTTTTGGAACATATGAATGGTAACTGTTGATTTCTCAACCCAAAGCAGAACATCTGTTCTTTTGCAGAAAGTCGAGCAAAGATTGCAATGCAGAGTCAGGTGGGGGTAGCGTTGTTCGGATCATAGCTGTCCATTTGGATTTATTATTAGACAGCACTCAGTGTAATTGCTTTCTCAAGAATTTTTAGATGTCTGACACATACACTATATATCTTGTGCAATTTTATTGGTCCTTAATCCTCTGTAAAGTTATTCCAATCCCAAATGCACATGAGAAGTATCCATAAAGTGTAACAAAGAATCTGTATTCAGAATTAATTTTACAGTAAACACAATTCATTACTTCCCATCCAGTCATCTTGCCTGTCTGGATCTTTGGGAGATATGGACAAATCAACGAGGAAAGGAAAAATGGCAATGAAGCAAGGGAAAGTATGGATACAGATGAAGTTGTTTCTGAAGTAAATGATTAGATCTAAGAATAAGTTCCCCGGTGGCTCAGACAGTAAAGAATCCACCTGCAATGCAGGAGACCTGGGTTTGATCCTTGGGTTGGGAAGATCCCCTGGAGGAAGGCATGGCAACTCACTCCAATATTCTTGCCTGGAGAATCTGCATGGACAGAGGAGCCTGGCAGGCTACATACAGTCCATGGGGTCACAGAGAGTCAGACACGACTGCATGACGAAGCACAAGAAGAAGAGTAAGTTAACAGTAAGATAATGGCAAAGTCAAAACTGAAAAATATTATATTGCTTAAATGTAGAATTGAGAAAAATGATATAGTAAACTTATTTACCAAACAGAAATAGACTCACAGATAGAGGAAACAAATTTATGGTTACCAAAGGGGATGGGGGGTGTTCCCTGGTGGCTCAGTTGGTAAAGAATCTGCCTGCAGTGCAGGAGACCCAGGTTTGACCCCTGGGTTGGGAAGATCCCCTGGAGAAGGAAATGACAACCCACTCCAGTATCCTTGCCTGGAAAATCCCATGGACAGAAAATCCTGGTAGGCTACAGTCCATGGGGTCGCAAGAGTCAGGCAAGACTTAGCGACTAAACCACCAGCAAGGGGATGGGCTGGAGTATAAATTAGGAGTTTTGGATTAGCAGATACAATCTAATATATGTAAAATATACTATATAGTAAAATTTTACTATATGTAAAATAGATAAGCAACAAGGACCTACTGTATTGCACAGGGAACTATATTCAATGTCTTGTAAGAACCTATGATGGAAAAGAATCTTTAAAAATATATGTGTTAAAAAAACCTCAAACAGAATTATTAAAGGTATCAAGTACAAACCCTCCTCTAGTGTACACATAAAGTGTCATCATTTTTTATCATTCATTCATTTTCATTTTAACTCAAGGCATCCGCAAGACCTTGGGTACATCCCAGCTTTGCCACAAACTTGTTCTGTGATTTGGGGGAAGTTATTTAAATTCCCTACGTAAAGCGAGTTTACGTAAAACGGAGATAGTAATTCTTTCCTTGCAGAGTTCTTGTAAGTTTGGAGGTGAAAGAATGCGTGTCAGGGCCTGCCAATGTGTTTGAAGATATTTAAAAGGTAGAAGGTATGGATATTTACAAATGCTAGTTACTTCTCTTCCTCCGCCTCTGTCTAGGATCAGCTATGCCGCTGATATTTTTATGTTCAGACTTGGGAGAATTGGATTTATTTAGTTGCTGCTTCACTAAATTAATTGGCACTCGAATGGCTGACTACATTAATTTTCTGTCTGGTACACCACTAACAAACACAGTTCCTTGTTATGAGCTGAAGTGGGTGGAGATGGGTGCTGTCAGGAGCGAGAAGCAAGGTGATGCTTGAAAAGCAGATTCATTTTCATTTTTATGAAGTGGGTTAGTTATGTTTTTTATTCTATTGTAATAAAAATGCAAACATCAAAATATTGCAGCCTTCACTTTTGTTTCATTTTCTGCCGTAGTTTTGGATAGGAAGCAGCCTCCAAAGTTTGGGGAGGGAGAGCGTTTGGGATGGGAGGTAGGACGCGGCTGGAAGCGCTCACTCTAGTTCAGCTCCTTTTGGCTTCAGGTGCCTCTGTTCACCTTAATAAAAGCTGGTATTTTGGTGGGCTTAAAAAACACTGCAAATGCTTTCCGTTAGATTTTTCACATTTTATAAACTTTTGTTGTTCAGTTGTTCAGTCGTGTCCGACTCTGCAATCCCATGGACTGCAGCACGCCAGGCTTCTCTGTCCTTCACCGACTCCTAGAGTTTACTCAAACTCACGTCCATTGAGTTGGTGATGCCATCCAACCATCTCATCCTCTGTCATCCCGTTCTCCTCCTGCCCTCAATCTTTCCCAGCAGCAGGGTCTTTTCCCATGAATCGGCTATTATAAAGTATAATGGGGACTGGTGACGGAGAAATGGAAGGAGAGTGGCCAAGAACCAGATTTAGATTACTAGAGTCATCAGGAATTAGGCTTTCTCCAATCTGTACTTTAATGGTTCAACATCTAGAGTTACACTGAGTTGGCTGGATGGTGATTAACACTGTTGTGGGTATAGCTGGCCCTTCTGACTTCTCTAATGGGCTTCCAGATTATGCCATTTATTAATTAAATTAGATGAGCCTGATGATTTTATCTCTGGAGCTTCTTTTAGTGGTGAGTACCATCTCTGTGATAGGAAACTCGAAAGCTTTCAGATTTTACTTGGCGATAGTTAGATGCATTTTCCCTAGCTCCTTTGTCATTAGGGCTAGGAACTGGAATTCTCAATATCAGGTAGAGGGAGAGAAAGAAAGTTTAAAAATCAAAGGTAAATGACATTTTGTATTTTCAACTTCCCAGAAGATTCACAACGCTTTTCAAGGATTCCTCATGCCTTGACCTTAGGTAAGAGAGGGCCATCTTTTTACAAGACAAAACAATACTATAAGTTAGCTACAGACTTTTAACAGTTTAAAGTTATTCTGCTTTATTTCCCTTCTGCAAGCGTGTAAGAGTAAAATAGAGGCACAGGGACACTAAGCAATGGTGCTTCAGGGTTAAGTGATAGAAGTGAAATTAGCACCAGTAGTAGGAATTGATACTCTGGTCTGGCTCTGGAAGAGAGGCCAAACCTGCTTCCATACAGATAAGGAAACGATTGACTCGGGTTTTCTGCAGTGGTATCTACCTATCATTATCTATCATGTATCTTTCCGTCTATTTATCAGAGGGCCAAGATTTTGGTTAAGCCTATGTTGGCCCCTGGAGAAAGAAATGGCAACCCACTCCAGTATTCCTGCCTGGAAAATCCCATGGACAGAGGAGCCTGGTGGGCTACAGCCTGTGGGGTCTCAAAGAGTCAGACACAACTTAGTGACTGAGCATGCATGCTGGTTGCCAGTCCAGCTGTAATGAATATAGTGCTAACATTGGACTTAGAAAATATAGAAAAAAGTCTAAATTAGGAAAGAAATACAGAGTGACTGTATTGACTCAGATTGTTGTTCAGTCACTCAGTCACGTCCAACTTTCTGAGACCCCATGGACTGCAGCACGCCAGGCTTCCCTGTTCTTCACCGTCTCCCAGAGTTTGCTCAAACTCATGTCTGTTGAGTTGGTGATGCCATCCAACCATCTTGTCCTCTGTCACCCCCTTCTCCTCCTGCCCTCAATCTTTCCCATCATTAGCATCTTTTCCAGTGAGTTGGCTCTTTGCATCAGGCGGCCAAAGTATTGGAGTTTCAGCTTCAGCCTCAGTCCTTCTGATGAATATTCCGGACTGATTTCCTTTAGGATTGACTGGTTTGATCTTCTTGCAGTCCTGGGACTCTCAAGAGTCTTCCTCAGCCCCACAGTTCAAAAGCATCAATTCTTTGGCGCTCAGCCTTCTTTATGTTCCAACTCTCACTCCATACATGACTACTGGAAAAAACCATAGCTTTGACTATATTGGCTCAGATAACCTGGCAATAAAAACAAATCCATGCATTTGGTACTTTTCCTCTGCCCTCTTACATGAGGTATGGCGTTCTGGTTTTTTTTTTTTTGAGTGGGTGCCAGAAGGAAGATGCACAGGTGTCACAAGGGTATTTTTTTCTGGAGTCTCAAAAGGAGATTTCAGGCGGATTTTGTTAGGAAATGGTATTCATTGGTGAACTGCAAATTAGGTTGCCTGTGCTTTGGGCCTTCTTAGTAAATTATAAAGCTAAAAGCTGGAGCTACACTGAACCCCTTGAATTTAATTTGATGGCTGGCAGTCATCAATGGTTAAAAGATTTTAGAAAACCTAAACGCTAATGCTTGAAAGTGCTGGCAGGGGATGTTGCAGAAAAGACAGGTGGCTCAGAGAGCCAAGTAAAACACTGGACTATTCAAAAACTAATACAATAGAAATGAATATACAGTATAATATTGCAGTAGTGCTACGTAATCAAGGCACACAGAGACTTATGAGTCTTACAAGTTCATTTTCCACCTTCTGAGTTATTACAAATTATCTCTCTCCTCTGCAGTCTTCATTCTGGGGAAGCTTGTCTTTCCCTGTCTTGCCAGCCTGTGTCCTTTTGCATGCTAATACAATATTCTCTTCTAACCTGAGCATAATAGATGAGTGAGTATCTCTGACTCCTTTTCTTGCATAGTGCATTTTTGGCCAAGCAGGGAACCTGACATTCGTCTTAAATAGTCTTAAACATTTTTCATATGAAATTCAATTAAACTATTTCTGAGTCTGAATGTCTGTGCAGTTTCTTACCTTTCAACAGAAAATACTTAAAAGCAAGCAATTGAAAGGAGTGGGGAAAGGGTGGGGGTGGAGGGGGGTGAACCATGCTGTTCACACAGTCAGCTAATTGTTTCAGCCTTTGTTTTTCTGTTCCCCTTGAAGATGAGCTGTATTTTAATTACCGCATGAAAGATTTGTCTTGATTAGATGGCTAGGAGGTGTCAGTGCTTCTGAAAGAGATGAAGCTGCAGAAGAAGTGAGCGAGGCAGAAAAAGTGAGCTCATTTTGAAAACTTTTGAGGCTTCTGCTGTCCTCCCTGCCCTCTTGCCACCATGCACTTCACTTCTGTTCAGGCTCCATTTCAGGTATAAAAGGAGTGCTGAGATGCTAGATGACACAGTGGGCTGAAAGAGCATCCTCTTTGCTTGGAACGAGGAATGAATAGCTGAGAACGTTGCTGGAGTGTGCTTAGAAAGAAATTAGGCAAAATCTCTCCATCTTTAAAAAGAGCTGTTATTGGAGTATAGTTGATTTACAATGTTGTGTTACTTTCCGCTGTGTAGCACAGTGAATCAGTTATACATACAAATATATCCACTTTTTTTTTTTTTTTTAGATTATTTTCCCATATAGATCATTACAGTGTATTGAGTAGAATTCCCTGTGCTATACAATAGGTTCTTACTAGCTATCCAGTACTGGAGTGGATAGCCATTCCCTTCTCCCGGGTATCTTCCCGACCCAGGTATTGAACTAGGGTCTCCTGCATTGCAGGCAGATTCTTTGCCATCTGAGCCACCAGGGAAGATGTATTTTATATATAATAGTATGTATATGTCAATCCCAGTCTCCTAATTTATCCCTCCCCCTTCTCTCCCTGGTAACCATAAGATTGTTTTCTCTATCTGTGACTCTTTCTGTTTGGTAAATAAGTTCATTTGTACCATTTTTCAAGATACCACAGATAAGCGGTATCATGTGATATTTATCCTTCTCTGTCTTACTTCATTCATTATGAAAATCTCTAGGCCCATCCATGTTGCTTCAAATGGCATTATTTCGTCCTTTTTTATGGCTGAGCATATTCCATTGTAAACACGTACCACATCGTCTTATTCCGCTGTTAATGGATATTTAGATTGCTTCCATATCCTGGCTTTTGTAAATAGTACTGTAATGAACATTGGGGTGCATGTATTTTTCAAATTATGATTTTCTCTGGATATATGACCAAGAGTGGAATTGCTGGATCATATGATAGCTCTAATTTGAGTTTATTAAGGAACCTCCATACTGTTCTCCATAGTGGCTGCACCAATTTATATTCCTACCAACAGTGCAGAAGGGTTCCCTTTTCTTTACACCCTTTCCCGCATTTATGAAAACCTCTCCATCTAAATGCCATGGGAGAGAGCTGCCAGGCTGTGTAGCCAGGGCTCTCTGCTCTACTTTCTGAGGTGGAAAAAGTTGCATAGATTGCCAGCCAAGTCTGGACACTAGGTAGGTGATGTGGGTATATAGATAGATAAATTGAATCCCTCCTGCGTACAGTTGGTGGAGGAGACAAAAAATGGGTAACTTGCTGCATGGAAATTCACTTAGAATGTGAAAAGCTGATCCAGGAGCACAGAGAGTGGGGTGCCTGGGCCACCATTGGGGAGCAAGTTGGGTAGGGCTTCATGGAGGAAGTCATACTCACACAGTTTCCAAGGATGAGTGATGGGGGAAAGAGTCAACCTCTGTAACTAGGATAAGGACTGAAAGGTATTTTTAAAAGTTTAGCAGTTGGATGGTCACTGGTAATACAGAGAGAGCAGCTGGAGGAAGTGATGGGGGCAGAAGTGGGTTGTCTAGTGTGTAGTATAGGAGAGAAACAGCAGGAAAGGAAATCCTTTGGATTTTTTGGAGAAACTTATTTACGGAAGAAAGGAGCAAGGTAGATTTTTAATTATAGTGTTTCAGGCTAGGCTTGCATGTAAAAGCCAAGCAAAATGTTGATATCTAGATATCTCAGGCCCCCAAGTATTGCTAGTAAAGAAAAAATGAACTTAATTTAGTGTACATGTTTCAAATAGCTTATACAATTAATAAAATCAGAAGTTCAGTTCAGTTCAGTCCAGTTGCTCAGTCCTGTCCGACACTTTGCGACCCCATGAACTGCAGCACACCAGGCCTCCCTGTCCATCACTAACTCCTGGAGTTTACCCAAACCCCTGTCCATTGAGTCGGTGATGCCATTCAACCATCTCATCCTCTGTGGACCCCTTCTCCTCCTGCCCTCAATCTTTCCCAGCATCAGGGTCTTTTCCAATGAGTCAGCTCTTAGCATGAGGTGGCCAAAGTATTGGAGTTTCAGCTTCAGCATCAGTCCTTCCAATGAACATTCAGGACTGATCTCCTTTAGGATGGACTGGTTGGATCTCCTTGCAGTCCAAGGGACTCTCAAGAGTCTTCTCCAAAACCACAGTTCAAAAGCATCAATTCTTTGGCGATCAGCTTTCTTTATAGTCCAACTCTCACATCCATACATGACCACTGGAAAAACCATAGCCTTGACTAGACGGACCTTTGTTGACAAAGTAATGTCTTTGCTTTTTAATATGCTATCTAGGTTGGTCATAACTTTCCTTCCAAGGAGCAAGTGTCCTTTGATTTCATGGCTGCAATCACCATCTGCAGTGATTTTGGAGCCCAGAAAAATATAGTCAGCCACTGTTTCCCCATCTATTTGCCATGAAGTGATGGGACCAGATGCCATGATCTTAGTTTTCTGAATGTTGAGCTTTAAGCCAACTTTTTCACTCTCCTCTTTCACTTTCATCAAGAGGCTCTTTAGTTCTTCTTCACTTTCTGCCATAAGGGTGATGTTATCTGCATATCTGAGGTTATTGATATTTCTCCCAGCAATCTTGATTCCAGCTTGTACTTCTTCCAGCCCAGCGTTTCTCAGGATGTACTCTGCATAGAAGTTAAATAAGCAGGGTGACAATATACAGCCTTGACATACTCCTTTTCCTATTTGGAACCAGCCTGTTGTTCCATGTCCAGTTCTAACTGCTGCTTCCTGACCTGCAGACAGGTTTCTCAAGAGGCAGGTCAGGTGCCCATCTCTTTCAGAATTTTCCACAGTTTATTGTGATCCACACAGTCAAAGGCTTTGGCATAGTCAATAAAGCACGTTGCTCAATTCCTAATTTCTCTTTGCCTCTGTAACAAAACCTTTAAAGAGGACTGTTTCTCACAGGAATTTGTGAAATTATCTTCTCTTTACTCTGGACATTTTTTGAGTTTTTTAAAATAACTGAGATAAAGGATCTGGCTTAGTTAAATAAGTGTATGTGGTACAAACGAGTTTAGTATCACCTAATAGCTAAAGATTTAACAGATGTTTAACCTAAGGGGCATTTAGTTGTATAAAGCATTTTTTTAAACTCACAAACCACATTTGTATTATTTCATTTTTAAAAATAGCAATTTTCAGCTTCTATATGAAAGTTGGCATGAGACCCACATATTCCATATTTTTGGCTTGTTTGTTTTCCCTTTGTTATTAAACTGCATAGCACTTTCTGTGTTCTCAATGAAATGACTTTGCAAACACGGACTGTGTTAGGGGAATAAACACAGCTCTTCATTCTCTAACTTACCTCCTCCTCCCACCCCTCATGATTGAGAAAAAATAACCAGAAGTTAATTTTTGGAACAAGGTAGGGGAGGAAGGGAGGAATATTTGGGGACTTGGGTGTCTGTGTGTGTGTGAGCCGGAATCAGTCCTTGATCTGACACTAAGTTCAGATGGATTCTGGAATAAGCATACGTGTTCACAGTGGGATTTAAGCTTTCAGTGTCCAGGACTACTGCCAATGAGTTGAAATGAGGTAAAAGAGTAAGGAAAGTGTTAAAAATAAAAATGAAAAAAAGCACATTGCCAATTCTGGAAAAATTTGAGTCATAAAAGAAGGCATCATATTTTTATCATAGAGGGCATAATTTTCCCTGTCGTTACCACTAGAATCTGTCTTACTTAATGTAAGCAATTATTGAATGCCTGGTGAATGAATATGTGGTCTATATATGGCGCCTTCATTCATATTTAGGTGGCTGCTATTTTTTTTCAATCCTACTTCTTGAAATTTTTATATTTGAAAAATACCAGGGACATTTTGAGGTCCCAGAAGCTCAATAAATGGTGAAGCTGAATTTTATGGGATGTGAAAATACTGTAAGATGTTTGATCACATTGTGAAAGTATACACTTATCTTTTTAAAACTTTAATGAAATTTTGGGAAAAGTTACCCCAAAATTCGGAAATGAATGTCAGAAATCATTGTGCATTATTTTAACGGGTTGGTTGTCCTTCCTGCTGCCTCATGTGGAAAACACTGAGAAAGTGACTATGAAACTTGATTTGAAATAGTCACATACACAGAAGAAAACCACTATTCCTCAAGACTCTGGGGGAGATATTTAATTATTTAAAGGAAAAAAAGTTTGAGTCAAGAAGCAAATGGTACAGACTAAGAAAGATTTACATTGGAATTTTTTCCTGAATTTTTATTTTAATAAAAATTCATGTTTATATTTTTAGGAAGCTGTGAAGCTTCTTGAACTTAAAAGCAATAGGGATTCCTGCAGATGATTACTTAGGTTTGCCTTTTAACTTGGTGACAATGACTTGCAATATTCCCAATAAAGGGAATGTTATATTGCTGAAAACTGGCAATAAATCAGTTTAAATCAGTCTAAATCAGTTTCTCTTCAGAAAGCCTAGTATTTTCTTAGGTTGTGGTGAAGATGGAGGGGCACACAAATTGTGTATAAATTAGGTAAAAAAAAGTCTTAACAGAGCTTGCCTGGCAATCCAGTGGTTAAGACTTCCAAGTTCCCAGTGCTGGGGGCATGGGTTCAAACCCTGGTTGGGGAAATAAGATCCTGTATGCCACACAACACAGCTGGGGAAAAAAGTGTCTTACTCCTTTGAGAAAGGAAAGGTCAAATGTTCTTGACGAAAAGTCTAGAAGAGGCATTTTGAATCTCCTACTGAAGAAACAGATTTAATATGTTATCTAGTGCAATAGGAGATATTTAAAGCTATGCCATGCCTCTGATATTAAACTCTTCTTTCTGAGGTTGCCTTGTTACCGACTGTTACTCAATAAAGCATAAAAGAGTTTTGGTCCAATTTATCTTCTTATTTGTTGTGGGGGGAGAAAAGCCATCTGAACCACTCATCTAAATTTACAGTCATTTCAAAAAAGACAGAGGCTTGAAAGAATCCTAAAAAGTTAATGCAGTTAACGTCCCTGTCAGTCAATTTATGATACTCCCTCAAAGAAAGCCAGTTTTAGAGAAATGGTTTTTCTCATAAGGTCTAAAAAGGCCTGTCTTAGCTTTCGTAGTTTCAAATTTAAAACGAGATATGTGGACATATGGAGTGTCAGAGGCATCTGTTAATTCAAATCGTGGACATTGCTAGGGTTTATGTATGTGTAAATATGTAGGAGTGTAGAATTTCTGTAGATGATACTGACTAAAGAAAGGTCATAGAAGGACATATTTTTCTTCCAAGTTTTAGATACTAATAATTTTATGCTATTGAGTGTTAGGGTAATTGCATCTTGCCTAAATAGACTGATCTGGAATACAGAATGGTAATTGCTATAAATAACACCTACTTAGAAATTTTAATTGGATAGTTTAGTAGGGTAGTACAACAAAGAGAAATGAGTTCATTGTTTATTCTATGTAGGTAGAGTTCAGGTAGGGCAGAAATAGGGTATTATAAAAATCGAGTTTTGTGTGACTCTAGTGAAAAAGAAACATGTTATCAAGTAAATGGAAATTTTTAGATGATGAATATTTAAAGAATATTTAGGATCCTTATTGGGAGGGAGTTGTATGTCCATGCTCCAATTCAGCCAAATCTTGATTAATCAAAGACCAACTCTCCTGACTAGGAATTACCCAGGGCTGCCTCTGCTGCTGGTCATTTCACTTCTTATTAGCATAATCCTCAAGCAGATGGAAGGGAGTTGGGAGATAAAACTCAAATCAGCTTTGTTCCTTGCTAACAACTCTGGCAAACTGTTGACACTTCTGGCTAAAATGAAGTTTGGGTATTCTCTGTGGATTTTTATTATTTGTGCTGTCCTTGTCTCCACAGATAATCAACAGTTCACTGCATAATGTATAGCAGATGCAACCTGGCTCATTCTTCCAAATGAGTAATCAGAGGTAATGCAAATTAATATCTTCACCTCAGAAAAAATAACTTTAGAATTCATCCAGTTCAGTAAACAGACGAAGTAATCATAATGATAGGGTTTTAATGATAAAAGATTCAAAGACAAAGCAAGGCATTTCCCTCCTCTTATAGAAAATATACCTTCTAATTATCTTATATCTACCAGAAGGAGACAATTCAAGTTGGATTGACTCTACTTTTGGATGATATTGAATACAATATAACATGTGTAAAAACAACTCATGTTAGTTCTGTTTTCTTTCTTCTTTCCCAGCAGCTGGGCTGATAATTATTATTGAGGAATACTTAATTGCTTGAAATTTAAAGGTAGCAATTAAAAAACTTTGTTTTATTTTTTATTTTAAATAACCCATACTCCTACGAACTTTAGAAGCTACACGAAACTATTAACAAGTTGATGGAGATTTTGATTTTCTTAATTTTGCTTACTCATTTTTTATAGTACATTCCTAAAATAGAACCATGCTATTGATATTGTTTTGTAATTTTTTTTCAGTTACCCTGTTTCTTCATTAAAACACTACTTTTAAATGGTGCATAGCATTTCATACCAACATACTGAAATTTATTCAGCCCCCTAATGCTGAACATTTGGTTGTTTCAGTTTTTTACTATTATAAACAAATACAGATTGAATATCCTTATACCTAAATCTTTGCATAAGTCCATGATTTTTTTTAGGACAAATTCCTAAATGAGAAATTGCTGAGTCTAGGAGTATATACACATTATAAAGGCTTTTGAAAGGTATTGCCAAATGGCCCTCTAGAAAGGTTAAGCTATTGATAGTTATGTTTGTGATAATTTAAAGACAGATCTGAGTCATATAGCAGAGTTTCTAGAATATCTCTATGAGCTCCTGTTTGAACTCAACAGGTAAAACATAAACCTGTCTGTGTGTGGACACAACCTTGATGACTGTGGTCCTGAATGAGTCATACTAGCCTTCTCTTAGATCTTGCTGAGTTTTTTTTTTTTTTTAACTTTATTATTATTTATTCATTTATTTGGGTGTCCCAGGTCTTAGTTGTGGCTCTTAGGATCTTTAGTTGTGGCATGTGGGATCTAGTTCCCTCGGATCAAACTGGGGACCCCCGTGTTGGGAGTGCAGAGTCTTAGCCACTGGACTACCAGGGAGGTCTGTTGCCTAGAATTTTGAGACCTTGAGAATATGCCTGGTTTTCTCTGGGGCTCAGTGGGATCTGTTTGGTCCTCACGAGAGGCAGGAGTTCCCCTTAGAAATGGATTACTCTAAGTCTACATCCTGTTTTTTCTCTCTCTCCTCACTCCCTCCCAGGTAGGAGTTTCTTTCCATTTTCTTGAAATCAGGGATCAAGACCATGCCCAAACACTGACCTTGTCATTTCTGAGGTCTGTTAGGGCTGTGGATGTGAGATCCTTGCTACCAGCTCATCTTCTTCAGAGGATGTTTATCACCACAGAATGAGCTACCTGGGGAGAGACCTGTGTTAGAGGGGCAGGTCTGGTTTTAACTCCCACAGAGGCCTGCTGTGGTTCAGGAGTCCCCCCACGTTTTGTATCCAGAGATGGGAGCATTTTTACATCATGATTGCCCCTTGAGCAGGGAAAAATTTCCCCTACAGATGGAGGAGTTGGAAGGTAGAGAAAATCTTTATTTCAAAGAAAGATTTTCAACACAGACTACATTCCGGATACATGAAAGCATTGTGGTTTAATCAATAACATTAATAGATACCAGAAACTTCACCTCATATGCACAGAGACACCACCTGAAAAGTCCCGCTTAGAGGTCTGTTTTCTTGTGTCTCTATAACGGTCATTAACTGTAATGGCTTCTAAGGGTACAACAGACCACCATCAAGGCCACAGGACCAAAACACTGCTATTTCAGGATGGTTTATTCTTAGAGTCTCTCTATACCGTATTCCTTCCTGTCAACAAGGTAAGAATAAAATGTATATTCTAATGGCTCAATGGGTAAAGAATCCACCCCAATGCAGGAGACGTGGATTTGATCCCTGGGTTGGGAACATCCCCTGGAGGAGGGCGTGGCAATCCACTCCAGTATTCTTGCCTGGAGAACCCCATGGACAGAGGGGCCTGGAGGGGTGCGGTTCCTAGAGTCACAAGGAGTCAGACAGGACTGAAGCAACTGCGTGCATACACTTCCTACAGCTTCTGACAGGGTTTGTATTCAGTACTCATTTAGGCTATGGATTAAAAGTATTTAGAGAGCTGTGCTATGGACCAAAAAATTCCTCTTTTAGACTATGTACTGTATTTGCAAAAACAGTGATTTGCTAATTTAATTTGCATGATACCTACACATTCTGACATCCACCTCCTCCTCCTTGTTCCGTGTGCATGCTCAGTCCCTTTAGTTGTGTCCGACTCTTTGTGACCCCACGCACTGTAGCCCACCAGGCTCTCTGTTCATGGAGTTTCCCAGGCAAGAATACTGGAGTGGATTGCCATGCCCTCCTCCAGGAGATCTTCCCAACCAGGGATCAAACCTGTGTCTTCTGCATCTCCTGTATTGACAGATGGATTCTTTACCACTGAGCCACCAGGGAAGCCCTCCTTCCCCGTACTTCTAAATTTAAAAAATACTTTTATCAAAGGTAAAAAAATAAAGACTGCTCTCCATGTGTCTGTGGAGCTATAGTGACCAATATCTTGGATTTTTCAATTTTAATTTCAACATGATTTTTTTCTTGGCCTCCGTTGTATTGAATATAAAAATGTTTTTTATAAATCACATTTTTTTCCCTCAGAAATGATTTTTATAAAATTTTTTTATAAATCTTTTTTTCCTCAGAAAATGCAGTCACCATATTTCTGGTTAAAATACTGCTCATATTCCTTTTTCACCATCTCTCTGTCTTCACCCTGAGAGAGTATATTCTCTACTCCCAGTCTTCCCGGACCAGATAGGCTTGGGTAAGCACTCACAAAGAACAATGCTTCCTAGGGAGGACCACTTTAATACAGAACTTATTGTCAGGTTTCAACTTTTGTTTCCCAGTGGCCCCTTATAAACTCAGGTGGGCAGTAAGGAGAGCAGACAATACACATGTGCTGTCTATGGCAGACGCCATCCGTAATGGGGTGAGTTGGTTTCCTACTTGTGTCCATCGGCCTCTAGACTCAGTGGAAAGTCATCTGTGAAGGATGCTCTCCAGCTCCTTAGCTGCCCGCGGGAATCATTGTAAAGCAGTCTGCCAGAAGGAATGTGTGAGCAAATGACAAACGGTACCTGACTCCAGGGGAAAATAGAGTTTGGGAAGCTTTTAATGCCAAGTTTTATAATGTTTAGGATGAAATACTGCATCAGATTTCTCATGAGGATGGAAACGACCTCGGATCCGTTTAACACAGCATTTTTCAGCCGAGGAGAACATGCTTGAATAGAAAAAGAAAATATTCCAGAGAGGGCTTCCTTTTCTTCTTCTTGCTGGCTCCCCACTCTTTCATCCTGACTTTCATTCTACAACTCCCAGCCATACTCATTAAAAAAAAAAAAGATCCCTCTATATGGATTTTCTGAGTTGGTGCTGAGAGCAAATATTTTGCCCCATTTATCTCAAAAGTGCCCTCATGATTGTCAGGGCAGGTAGCCCATTATTTTTGGTTCAGAAAACATGGTCCCCATATTTGTATATGATGAGTCATCAATCTCTTTTTGTACTTTCTCTTAAAGTGTATCTCATCTATCCTACTCTGATTGTTCTCCTTGTCACCACTTCAGCCCAGATCTTCATTTCCTGCCTGGATCAATGCCATCCTTTTCTTACTATGTTCATCTAATTGATGAGCGTAGAGAGGGCAGTTGTATGGAAAAGATGTTTGCAAAGTGAAATTTGTATGACCTGGAGCTTGCTATGGAGATAAAGGCATCAGTGATAATTCTTAAAGGATTTCAACCTCATTAGGGAATGTAGAAAAGAATTCTGCTTTTGATAACTAAAGGCATTATATAACCATTTTAATTGCTTAATTTAATTTAGTATCTTAATTTAATCTAAAATTCTGATTCTAAGGATCTTCCCACCATTGTGCCTGCTCTGATATCTGTCTAGAATGATCTCCCGTAGCAGTCTTCTTTATTTCAACACAAAAGCATATACAAAATAAATTAGTGGAAGTAGTTGTATTTAAAGTATCTTCCAATCCTAAACCCTATGAATTTCTGACCTGCAAATAAGTGATTTTATATATATATATATATATATACACACACTTACGTATGCATGTAGCTCTCTGTGTCTTTTCTCTACTTCCTTATTTTATTACTGTTTATTTCACAGTTCAGATCTTTTCATATCTTTTGCTTCTTTCTTATGTCTCATGAATGTGGCATGATAAAGGGAACAGAGTAATAATCAATAAATATTGACCAGGCTTCAGTGATGAGAAAGATACATTGCGAATTCACAATTTATTTTATCTTATATTTTTGTTATCTCACTGAATGAATTGACTTAATATTACTTTTTCCTGCTTAGGATTTTCTATTGCTATGTGGAGAGGAGCCTCTTTGATGTATTTAGTTGAAAAAAAAAGTGAGTAGTGAAGGAAGAAACACTGTATTTTAAGGCTTTTTAAGGGTGTCCCAGAAGCCATCTTACCCTGACTATTTATGTGGTTGGGTCTGATTGCCCTGAAGTCACAGCAGATTAGGTTTCCTTGGCTTCAGTCAACTTTCATACAATGGGAGTGTTTTCAAAACAGCTCAATCTGAAGAAAACATGACTGAGAAGCCAGTTTATTTTTAGTACCTAAATTGTACTGAGCTGCATTTTCAGAAAAGTTAATCATTTCCTGTGAAGTTCATGTTTACCACTGTGAAAGTAGTACATGCTCATTACCAAAAATTCAGAAACAAAACAGTAGGAGTGAAAAACTTCATGTGTAAGCCAGCTATCCAGAAGTAAACAGGGTTAACCTTTCAGTTAGTATCTATTCAACTGCCTTGAAAAATATATATAGTTGTAATCATACTTTTAGTATGATTTTTGTACCTGTTTTCTTCTTAGGTAAAATTTCTTTTGTGTGTATTAGTCACTCAGTCACGTCTGTCTGACTCTTTGCGACCCAAGTGGCTTCATAACACTAGCCAATCATCATAAGTAATCTCTGCAATGTACTTGTTGGACATTTAGGTGATATCAACTTTTCACTTTATTAGATAATACTATAATGAGAATTTTTAAAGTTTTTCCAGTAATTAAGATTACTTTCTTAGCATTGATTATGCAAAATGAATACTTTTAAAGCTCATACTAATTTTTGCCAAGTTAATTTTAAAAAGTTCTTTCATCAGTATGTGAGGGTGTTTTTTTCATCTCACCCTTATTAGTGCAAAATCTTCCTAGTTACAAAGATACTAGTTTTAGAGGTGAAAATTATGTTTCATTTAGTTTTCCCTGATTTCCCATGATGCTTATAATTTTCCAGCACTCATCATTATTCATTTGTTGAGTGTCCTCTTTTCTGAATTGTTTGCATGTATCTTTGGCTACTTATTTATCATAATCTCAGTTTCTATTTTTTACAGAATTGATTTGGCAGACTCTTCATATTTTGAACATTAATCTTTGTTACATGTATTTTGAATTCTTGCCTGTTTACCTTTTTACTTGGGTTATTTTTTTCTTAACACACAACCTTGTAAACTTTTTTGTAGTAAGCTCATAATCCCCCAACTTTCTTGGTAATTAAAAATATTCTAGGTTGAGCTTAGAAATTTACCATCTCCCCAAAATCATTGCCCTCCACCAATCAACTGAAGATTTAAAATAATGTAGTTGGCACTTTTTATAGGAAACAAAAATCTTGGGAAATTTCTTAGAAAAATTAATACTCATATATTTTATTTAATCCCAGTGAAATAATCCAGAAAAAAGATTTGTGATTTAACTTTTTATTTCCCACTCTGTGGTTAGATTTCATAATGTTTAACAAACAGGAATCATGCCTTGGAGCAGCGGTTCTTAACTTGGGGCAGTTTTGCCTCTGAGGGACATTTGGCAATATCCAGAGATATTTTTGATTGCCACAATGTCGGGGAGGGGCATGCCAGTGGCATCTACTAGGCAGAACCAAGTTGCTGTTTAGTGGCTAAATCAGGTCAGACTCTTTTGCGAACCCACGGACTGTGACCTGCCAGGCTTCTCTGTCCATGGGATTTCCCAGGCCAGAATACTGGAGTGGGTTGCCATTTCCTTCTCCAGGGGATCTTCCTGACCCAAGGATCAAACCCACATCTCCTGCATTGGCAGGCAGATTCTTTACCACTGAGCCACCAGGGAAGCCAGGTAGAGCCCAGGGTTGCTGCTAAACATCTTTACTCACAATGTCAGTACTGCTGCTGTGGAGAGAACCCATCATAGAGTTAGTGCTAGTCAGAATGACTATTTATGCTGTATTAGTGGGAGAGAAATGTAATGTCCCGTAATTTAAAATTCACTATTTCTTTGTCTCTCTCTCTCTTTTTCTGAGTAGAGTCCATTGCTTTTCACTTCATCTTCCTCATGCGTTTTAATGACTTACTTTTGCTCCCCTCTTGGAAACTGGCCAGCTTAGGGAAGTGTGTAGATGGGAACTGTGGTTGTCCCCACTTCCTGTGTTATAATTTTTGGGCAATGGGGATCCAGTTGTGGACAAGCTCCACATACACATGATTCCAGGTCTCTCATTTTCCGGCTCTTTCTTGTTGGGATATGAATAACTTGGAAATTATGATATTAAAAACCTTGGATATGATATGTTTGCAGACAACTTAGAGACATGTCACTGCATTTGAGCAGGGGTAGTTCTTCCAGGCTGTGCCCCCCAAGTTAGGCTAAATGAAGGTAAAGGGGTAAAAAACTTTGTCTCAGCCATGTTCCTTGAGGGAGAACCTACTCGCCAAGTTTGGGAGAGTCAGTGACAACAGAAAATCCAGAGATAAAACAGTAAATAGAAATGAGTGTGATGGAAGCCGAATGATAATCCAGAAAATGCCACAAATTGCATTGGAACATCATGGCTAGTTCTTCACTCAGAAAATAAACATACCTTTATTTAAGTGTGTTCCTACTATACAGGATGTTCATTCTTATTCTGTAAAAACCAACCATCTTAGCCACCAAACAAGCAAACACACACAGCAAGTGGGTTTTTTTTTTTTTGCAATTAAAATCTGCTGCTGCTGCTGCTAAGTTGCTTCAGTCATGTCCGACTCTGTGCGACCCCATAGATGGCAGGCTCCTCTGTCCCTGGGATTCTCCAGGCAAGAATACTGGAGTGGGTTGCCATTTCCTTCTCCATTGCATGAAAGTGAAAAGTGAAAGTGAAGTCGCTCAGTCGTGTCTGACTCTTAGCGACCCCATGGACTGTAGCCCACCAGGTTCCTCCATCCATGGGATTCTCCAGGCAAGAATACTGGAGTGGGTTGCCATTTCCTTCTCCGATTAAAATCTGAGAGCAATTTAAATAAATTTAAATAAAATTAAATTGGAATTTTTGTGGTAGGACTTCCAGATTCTTTGATGTGACAGATTGCACTGGGAATCTAGAAGAGGGGCTTGTGGATGACAGTCTTTTATACTTACTCTACCTTTGAGAACCCTTGTGTTTCATGGAGTATCTCATGTAGCTGGTGCTGTACCCGTAGTTTCCATCCATGGCTGCCGATTTGAATAAGAATGTGTTCAGTGTGTGGGTGAGACTTAAAACCTCCAGGCTCTCCTCCCTCCAGCTTCTGACTGAATTGCCTGGGTAGGGGCATTGGCTAGTGTAAGAAGTTCTCTGGGTGACTCCACTGGGCTTGAGAACCCCTTCATAAATAGAACACACTTTGAGCAGACCCACTGAGATCATGCAGACCAGTGTTTCCAAATTTGTCAGTTCATAAGGATTGTCCAGGTACTCATTAAATATTTATTCTCAAGTATCATTCTTGGAGATTCTGATTCAGTCAGGGCAGTAGTTTCCAGGAATATGTTTGTTTAGCAATCCCTTTGGGTGATGTTTACGCTGAGGCAAGTCTGAGGCACAATCTGCCCTTCTGTGGTCTTCAGTGGCAGGACCTTAAAGGCAAAGGCTGGTGGACACGGCCCAGAGCACCAGTTTCACCTTAGTGCCTCTCTCTAAGGTCTGTTTCTGGTCCCTTGCAGGCTCACAAACCTCTAAGGTTTTTTGTCCCCCCCCCCCCCCCAAGAAAATGAATAGATTCATCCAAAAAGACTGTGTTCAGTTCTCATAAATTCATCCCTTATTTCCTTTATGTCTCTAGGAGTTTATTGGTTTCTATAATTGGTCTTGAGTAGCAAACTTTCCTGGTGGCTCAGATGGTAGAGAATCTGTCTGCAGTGCAGGAGACCTGGGTTTGATTCCTGGGTCAGGAAGATCCCCTGGAGAAGGAAATGACAATCCATTCCAGTGTCCTTGCCTAGAGCATTCCATGGATATGTCAGGGGAGTTTGTAGTTTCCTGGGTTCTGTCTCGTGGCAGCAAAAATTTGAAGTGACGGATGGACTAGTGTTACAGTTCTGTGTTACAGCTCAGTTTTATTTGGCAAGCAGAAGAAAATACATCCTCGAGGCATGAGGGTGGGCCAACCCAAAAGATGTGAAGAGAAACCCCAGGCTCAATTTTGGCTCCTCTTTTTATATGTTTTTTCTCCCCACCCCCCAAGCCTGCCCTGTGTAAATCGGACTAGCCAGGAGGGCTGTTTGTTTCACCTGAGGTTCCCTCTCTGGTCTTCAGACCTTCCTTTGTGCTATTTTCGCGGGCTTTTTCCTTTCTTTGTCTTCTAGCCACCCCCATTATGGACTCCTCTTTCCTATTCTAACTACCTAACAAACACAGGAGCTTGGTAGGCTGCAATCCATCCATGGCTCAAAGAGTCGAACGCGACTGAATGACTAACACACGCTTACAGGCTTGAGTAGTGAAAGGCAAATACTAGAGAAATGGCAGGATTGGGGGGAGAGAGAGAGAGAGAGAGAGACAGGGAGGGGGAGATGAAGAGGGATACAGAGGAGACACACAGAGAAAGAGAAATAGGAATCTCAAAGTGTAATAAGGACAGGTTGTTTAAAGAGAAAAAAAAAAAAACCAATAAAACCTGACTTCAGATGGAGCTTTTCATATCTGTCCTACATTAGAAGCCACACTCCATACCCAGTGCCTTGTAAATCTTTGGAGTCTAGAGGTGAACTGCAAATTGGTCAGATCTTGAGGTAATTGTTATTATACCAGTGCTAAAATGTTGCATTAATCCTGTTTATTCTTTTTATCCGATTTCTTTCTAGACTTCTAAAGCCCAAGTCAGCAATTATTTTAAGAAGAGGTCAAACAAGCAGGCTGAAGTTACAAAAGATTATTGCTGTTTTGGTTAAAGCTGTTACTAGGGGCTGTTATCAGCTAAGTGGCAGGTTGGACGCTAAGGGAAGTTAAGAGTCAGAAAATATTTATTATCTGGGCAACTCCCTTAAAGGAACAGAACTTTCTTACCTTGCCTGGTCTAACTGGAAAAAGATCTCTGGTAGGTCTTCTAAATAGAGAGTACTGGTGAATGTTTGGTAGGCCATTACTCAGCAGACTCCCCATGCCTGACTCTCTGCTAGGCACAGAGTATGTAACAATGAAAGTTTGGTTCCCTCCTAGGAGATATGGTGTAAGAGGGGTGTCCCAGAGGTGAATCAAGGGCATCCATCCACTGAGATGCATGTGACACAGAACCACAAGATGAGAGGGATCAATCATATTTTTCCTTCAGCAACTTGGAATTGGAAAGCTGAGAGATGGTAGCACCAGAGGCGGAAGATGAAAGGCAGCGTTGTAAGAGTTAAGTCACATAATACAGGCTGGGGTGGGCTTGGGGGCTGAGCTGAAGTAGGGCAAGCTGACTGGAAGAGAGAGAATGGGAGTGAGGCAGAGACGGGAGAAATGATGCTGTGACCTTAGGATCTCTCAGGGGGTGATGGAAAGAAAGGCATCAATTTCTGATGGTGGTTGTGTTCCAGTTCCTGGGAAGTTCCAGTTCCTGGGAAGGTAATGTGGCCAGGTGGTGTGAGGCACCCTGCATCCTTACAATAAATCCCACCCAGTTTGGTTTGGCTTGAGGGTATCTCTGCCCTTTGCAGACAAAATGGAATAGAAAACAAAAAGCTGGGCAGTCACTGAGTGTTGTAGTGAGGAAATGAAGGCAGAGAGTTAAAATTGATGAGACTAGAGAGAAAGACAATGAAAACCCTAGTAAATCATGTTAAAGGAATTGGGAGTTTATCCTGAGGCAGAGGGGGAAATAAGTCAGAATGTTAAGGAGCGGACTTCAATAATAGGGGTTGCTTGGGGGCTGTAGTGGGGGGAGGCAAGGTTGGAAGCTAAGGACCAAGTTTGGAAGCTAAGGAAGCTAAGGTTGGAACCAAGGTTGGAAGCTAAGCTAAGGAAGGGAGGGTGTTGCAGCTCTGTGAAGAGGTGATGAGGTTCAAATTAGGGCAGTGGCAGAAGGGGTGGGGAGAAGTGGAACAGACTCTTGGCTCTGCAGAAAGGAGAGCTGTCAGCCTGGTTGTCACTTAGAGTGGGGATAAGGTGACGATGAAGTTAAGAATGGGCTCTGCAGTTTCCCAGGTGGCCCAGAGGTAAAGAATCTGCCTGCCAATGCAGGAGGCACAGGAGATGCAGGTTCGATCTCTGGGTCAGGAAGATCCTCTGGAGAAGGAAATGGCAACCCACTCCAGTATTCTTGCCTGGAGAATTCTATGGACAGAGAAATCTGGCAGGCTGCAGTCCGTGGGGTCACAAGAATCAGACATGACTGAAATATCTTAGTACCAGTATTCTTGCTTCCCTGGTAGCTCAGCTGGTAAAGAATCTGCCTGAAATGTAGGAGACCCCGATTCAATCTTGGGTTGGGAAGTTCCGCTGGAGGAGGGATAGGCTACCCACTCCAGTATTCATGGGCTTCCCTGGTGACCCAGACTGTAAAGAATCCACCTGCAGTGCGGGAGACCTGGGTTCAATCCCTGGGTGGGGAAGGTTCCCTTGAGGAAGGCATAGCAACCCATTCCAGTATTCTTGCCTGGAGAACCCATGAACAGAGGAGCCTGGCAGGCTACAGTTCATGGGGTTGCAAAGAGTCGGACACAACTGAGTGACTAAACACAGCACTAGTCTTCTTGCCTGGGAAATCCCATGGACCTAGGAGCCTTGCAGGCTACAGCCTATATTTAGTGTTGCAAAGAGTCTGACATGACTGAAGCTGCATAACGCTAGGTTTATGACTTGGGGTGTTTTCGTCTGTGGTGTGCCTTGGGATTTAGCAAGCTGGTATCAGAGTTGGTTTTTTTTTGGAGTGATGGGCTCAAGAAGCCAGAATCTAGAGGAGTGAAGTAGGAAGGGAGTGGGTGAGGGAGAGATTGACTATGAAGAATAGGAAGGGAGCAGGGTGGGGCAAGGGGATGTCGAGACTTGCAGAGCAACTGTGTGTTAGTATAAAAGACCCAAGTCCAGCCCTCAGGGTGCTCATGACCTGGAGTCTGGGAGACAAAAATGTAAGTTCCTTGAAGTATGTTGTGACAGCTAGAGGAACTCCAACAGTTTCCCGGAGGAGGCGACATTGAGTTGAAGCTAAGAGCTGTGAAACATTGGATGGGGAAGGGGCAGAGAAGGGAAAGATGTGTCACAGAGAGAGAAAATGGAAGATGAGATGATTTTGAAGACGGAAGTGTGTGGGCCTTGGAATGGGGACTTCCAAGGAAACCAGGGCAGACAAGTCTTTCTGAACATCTGTACTCATTGTCTATATTTATTGTCCCGTTTGCAAGGATTTTAGGAAGTGTAAAAATAGTCCATGTATTGAAAAATGACCTAAGGAAATTTGTAATGATGCAGGCTTTTATGGATCCAAGAGTAATTTTCCTTAGTATTTGATCTGTCTTGAGGAAAGTTATGTGTATATAAAATGTATTTTTTCCCTCTCTTGCCCACCTCTACCCCTTCTCCATACTTACAGCCTGCGGGTGGAAACCCAATGCCCAAGTTGGTATGTAACTTCTTGGGCTCCATGCTACACTGATTTACTATTTAGGTTAGATATCTAATGCATAAACCTTGCCCTCTCACCATTGTCATTGAGTGGGTTTTTTTTTTTTTTTTGAGGCTGTAGCCAATTTATAGCAATTAATGTGCTAAGGACAGCAGCTGTAGCAGTCATTAATTCCTTAATCTTGGAGTAGAGAGAAATGGATTAGTTAGAGATAAATATAGCTTATGGCATTTTCTCCTGAGAACAAACCCTTTATAAACAGTGCTTTCTGCTGCAGTGTGGGGGTGGTGGGAAAATGAGAGCCTTTTCCCTTTTCCTTGAGGAATTTTTCTTGTGAGAAGGAAGGAGTAGGGGGCGGGGTGAGGTGAAATGGAGGTTCATCTAAAATGGGACATAAAGGCTGACCCTGGATGCCACGAAGGCTTCTGTCTTCACTCCCAGGACCCTGAGACCTCTGGGTGAAGATTTGCCAATTGAACTTAAATGTGTTTTGTGCACACATCAAATCTCTGCTTAGGAAGCCAAGCCAAGGGAGGAGAGAGAGAGAGAGAGAGAGAGAAAAAAAAAAAAAAGAAAACACACCCAGATTCTCTTCTGTTGAGTGAGCCATTTGTTTTAAAATGAGATGAGAGGTGGCTCAAAGATGTTAATGGAAATCTTTGCAAATACAGGCTTAAAGTTTCTTCCATCCAAAGAGTCACTCAGCCATAAATATGTGTGGGTTATTTAGATGCTTCCAAAGGTTACTTGAAAATTGCCTATTTTCCCACAAAGAAGTGAGCTGTTTATTGCTTCAAAAACGTGTCTCATAAAGAATGCTTTTCTTCATTTGAGAAGGGAAAAAGTACTGAAGTGCATGTAATGCTGGGAAAAGGTTGATTGGAGAGCAGATAGTCTGGGAATAGAGGTTTAGTGTGGCTGCAGAAAGTATAATTGCTCTAAACGTTAAGACTGAGGAAAAAGAAGGTGGTATTGTCCTCA
The DNA here is from genome assembly GCF_019320065.1 of Cervus canadensis. Taxonomy (NCBI): domain Eukaryota; kingdom Metazoa; phylum Chordata; class Mammalia; order Artiodactyla; family Cervidae; genus Cervus; species Cervus canadensis. The sequence continues at coordinate 77,433,824 of NC_057386.1, forward strand.
TATGACTTCATCAAGTGTTGTTCTCTTAGTTGTTCGGGTGGAAAGTCACAGGAAGGCAGGTTGTGAAGTAGGGCTTCTCAGGTGGTGCTAGTGGTGAAGAACCCACCTGCCAATGTAGGAGACATAAGAGAAGTGGGTTCGATTGCTGAGTCGGGAAGATCCCCTGGAGGAGGGCACGGCAATCCACTCCAGTATTCTTATCTGGACTATCCCGTGGACAGAAGAACCTGGTGGGCTATAGTACATAGGGTCACAAAGAGTCGGACACGACCGAAGCGACCTAGCATGCATGCATACAAGGGAGAGGAAGTTGAGTTTTGCAGTCTGGATGGGTGGGGGGAGCTGAAAAGTAACACCTCTATGAATACTTCATGATGGCTCCCTAACAGCAAAGGGGAGCTTGGCAGAGCTCTCACTGGCATCTCATTAATTCATAGCTAGTCCCGTTGTAGGGTTACCAAGTAAGAGGGCCCAGTTTTTTCAGTCTTTGGGAAACCCTATAAGGGAGAAGATTTTTCTGGCTACTTAGGTGGATTTACACTGGATCTCAATAAGGTTGAGGCTGGTGTTTTATAATTCAGATACATCTCTTTGTGGATGGCTGGTATGGATGGCCTTAACTGGGATTGAATTTATGTCAAAATCAGGGTTGAAACCAGGGCTTGATAAGCATGCTGGTAATTCCTACATGTCTGCTCTGGGGAGTATGGAGGCCCCCCTTGCCATGAGATCCTTGTCATATGGAAATACAAAGCAAGTTGAGAGATGACATTTGTTGAGGATATCCTATATACGGTGCTACATCAGGCATGTTTAAAAAAAAAATACTTTTAATTTTGTATATTGAGGTAGAGCCAGTTAACAATGTTGTGATAGCTTCAGGTGAGCAGTGAAGGGACTCAGCCACACATACACGTGTGTCCTTTCTTCCCCAAACTTCCCTCCCATCCAGGCTGCTATATGGCATTGAGCAGAGTTTCATGTGCTATACAGTAGGTCCTTGTTGGTTATCCATTTTAAATATAGCATACATTAGGCATTTTTTACTGTTGTATTTTAATTCAACCTCAAGAATCCTGGAAGGTATTTCCTCATTATCACATAAGTGAAACTGAAAGTCGCTCAGTTGTGTCCAACTCTTTGCAACACCATGGACTATACAGTCCATGGAATTCTCCAGGCCAGAATACTGGAGTGGGTAGCCCATCCCTTCTCCAGGCGATCTTTCCAACCCAGGGGTCAAACCCAGGTCGCCTGCATAGCAGGCGGATTCTTTACCAGCTGAGCCACAAGGGAAGTCCCATTATCACATGTGAGTGAAGTAATTTGCCCAAGATTGAAAGAGAGGTACGCGCGCACACACACACACGCACATTCAGGCTTCCTCACACACTGGGTTCATTTGGCCTCAGAGGGCCCTGTGGGTGAGCATGGCTAAGCGTCCCAGTTCTTTGCAATAGCCTTAAAGTGGGAAAAGACCATCAAAGTTACCTGGCTCAATACATGTCTCTGAGCGGGACTTCCCTGCAAGCAGTGGGACTTCCCAGGAGGCTATGGGAAGTTTGGTCCAGCCACACTGATGCTCCAAATGCTTTGGTTTTCTTCTCCTTTCCCCAAATCCCTGAAGACTAAGACCAAAAGGAATCACACAGTGTTGTTGTTTGTATACTAACTGAAAAATGCATGACTCTCCGTAAAAATATAGACAAATCTGTTGTCTGCTGAGAACGGAAGATAAGGAATAGACCAAGTTATTGGCAGTATTTCCCATGGGTTCCACTTGTGCACCCGCTCCAGTACTCTTGCCTAGAGAATCCTGTGGACAGAGGAGCCTGGTGGGCTGCTGTCCGTAGGGTTGTGTAGAGTCGGACCCGACGGAAGCGACTGAGCCGCAGCAGCCACTTGGCAAGAATGAACCGGTCATTGGATGTTCATGGCAACAACCAGCACCAACCTTTTTGCTTTTAGAAACTGAAAAAAAGAGTCAGTTGTTTGTTGTCCTGCAGCAGCAGGAAATAATAAAGCCAATTAATTTTGAATTCACACGATGCCCATGTCTTCCTTTAGTCTGGCTTAGGTTTGTTGAATTGGAAGAGGCAGTTCTCACTCAGTGTTTATTCTGATGTTTCAAATCTCTTGGAAGATACCCCTGCTTAGAGAGTCTGGTTTCATGTTTTATCATATTTTGTTCCCAAAGCCTGACTCAACTTGTAGGGCTTTATGCAGGATAGTTTGCTTACAACCACATTTAATAAAGCTGGCTGTCAATTTGTCACATGGTCACTTTGTCAACAACAAGCAATACAGAATAGTACAGTAGTCATAGTAGAAGGGCTTCATTGGAATTCAGTTTTGATCGTTAAAATGGATAGAAGATAAACTGCTTAGCAGTTCTTCACAACCGCATAAATTGGATGTCCAACAGTGCAAAACTCCAAAGTGCATCCTTTCAATCTGTGAAAAGAAGCATTAGAGGCCGAACTTAGAATTTGTTTCATTTCAGTTGACGGTAATCCCAGACACAAGGGAGTGTCCTAGGTACTATTCATTTCTTTGAAAATTGATATGTCATGGCTAAAATCAGCCAATAGCTCTGGAACGAAAAGCTAACACATTCATGAATGATCCTTGAGTTCTGTGTTTTAATTTAAAATTGTTTGTTAAAGTCATGCTTGATTCCACTATGAGCATTTTGACGGGCTAACTTTGACTGCCTGGTAAAAATCCAATGAAGTTAAATGCAAATTATAAACAGTTTTATCTATTAATGCTAAGTAATGATGTTGTATGTGGTAAGAGAAAGAATCAGTTTCTTCCTTGATGTGTAGATATGCTTTATAAATTTGGTATTGTTTCTCTTTGCTAGAGGTAAAAATTTCCTTCGTGGTAAGAGAAAAATTTCCAAGCTATTTCCTGCTCAAAAGTCTGCAGCTAGCTCTCCTTGCACTCTAGGAAAATATCCAGATTCCTGAGCTGGCCATCAAGAACCTACCTTGCCAAACTCATCAGCAGGATTTCTTGGAGGCAATGCTTCCTGTTACTTGTGTGGACCAAAGTTCTTCTAACCTAGAATATTGCCTTCCATCTGAATTTATACCCATCCTTTAAACTTCAAGCTCAACTTGATCTCTCCCATGATTTTATTTTTTTCTCTCCAATCTAAATGAATTCCTATAGAAAATGTTTATATGACTTCTATGTGTAAAGGATATACCTCTATAGGCTGAGATTGAAGTAGGAAAGAACATAAGTATTAAGCAGGATTCCTAAACTCCCTCTGTGGCTAATTCCAAGTTGGACATTAGTACTACCTTTTGATAGAGCAGTTGAATTGAGTATTTCTGAAGGGTCCCTGGGACTGTCATAGGATAAAGTGGGGTTTATTCTTCCACATTCCTGTTTCCTAGCTGGCAAATGGGATTGTTTTTTGGAAGAGAGGCAGGTTTTCTGCTTCTGAAAATCCCTTTGAGGCCTCTCAGGGATTTGGCTTTAAAGGGAAAAGACTGGAAGTAGATCTGAAGGTATTCTGGGTTCTTCCCACTGCAGGTGGAACTGGGCGTTGTGTGAATCCAAAATTAATTTGCTTAATTATTTCCTGCTGCTGCCCTAAAAACAGGCAACTGACTTAAAGCAGCTGGGTCGGTACTTTTGGGGCTCCTGAAGTACTGCTGGGGTTCTGGCTTCCTCTACCCTTCCTTTATTTGCTTCCTCAGAAGATATATCTCGATGTTGGGTTATCTCTGCTGAGGTCTTGGTCTGCTTAAGTCCCTTGATCTGGTTTCTTGGCCAGAGCAGCCCACAGTTACCTTAGAGATTCTTTGTCTTCTTCCACCTCCTGTGCTGAGCTCAGCTGTTTCCAGAGACCTCCTGAGGCCCCTGCAAACTCTTTGGTGCCAGTTTCTGCTGTCCCATTTGTTTATACATCACCACAGTCTGGGTAAGACTTAACCATCCCAGTTAAAAAAGTTACCTAACAATCCAGTAGGGTTATTAGTAGGGTTACAACCCAGTAGGACTGCTGACTGTTCTTCATCCTGAGATGCAGGGGTGAGGGTAGGGAGGAGAGGGACTGACTCCCAAGTGCTATTGAATAGAGGGAACCTAGCAGGGTCTTGAGAGTCCCTTGGACTGCAAGGAGATCCAACCCGTCCATCCTAAAGGAGATCAGTCCTGGGTGTTCATTGGAAGGACTGATGCTGAAGCTGAAACTCCAGTACTTTGGCCACCTCACGCAAAGAGTTGACTCATTGGAAAAGACCCTGCTGCTGGGAGGGACTGGGGGCAGGAGGAGAAGGGGACGACAGAGGATGAGATGGCTGGATGGCATCACCGACTCGAGGGGCATGAGTTTGAGTAAACTCCGGGAGTTGGTGATGGACAGGGAGGCCTGACACGCCGCGATTCATGGGGTCGCAGAGAGTCAGACACGACTGAGCAACTGAACTGAACTGAGCAGGGTCTCTGCCCTTTGCTGGGTTCTCTTTCCCTCTCAGGGGGAGGCCAACAGTCTGTGTCATACCTTAGCAACCCCCTTTCTCTTGTCTGGGGTTCACAGTTCCCCTTTGTGGCATTAAAGAAGGTTCTGGCTAAAAAATTATAGGGATTGTGAAAGGATCAGCTATGATAAACCTAGACAGTGTATTAAAGGCAGATACGGACCTTTGCTGACAAAGGTCCGTATAGTCCAAGCTATGATTTTTTTCCAGTAGTCATTTATGTATGTGAGAGTTGGACCATAAGAAGGCTGAGCACTGAAAAATTAATGCTTTCAAATTGTGGTGTTGGAGAAGACTCTTGAGATTCCCTTGAACTGCAAGGAGATGGAACCAGTCAATCCTAAAGGAAATCAACCTTGAATATTCATTGGAAGGACTGATGTTGAAGCTGAAGCTCCAATACTTTGGCCACCTGATGCAAAAAGCCAACTCATTGGAAAAGACTCTGATGCTGGAAAAGATTGAAGGCAAAAGGAAAAGGGGCGGCAGAGGATGAGATGATGAGAAACCATCAATGACTCAACGGACATGAATTTGAGCAAACTACGGGAAACAGTGGAGGACAGAGGAGCCTGGCGTGCACTAGTCTATGGGGCTGCAAGGAGTAGGACAGGGCTGAGTGACTAAGCACGCATACATGCCTGTGTGGCTGGAACCCATAGAAGCATATGGAGTAATTGTATGAAATAATTGTGGCAAAGTAGGTGTAGCAGGTAGAATAATGGCTTCAGAGATATCCATGTCCTAATTCCTGGAACCTTGCATGGCAGAGACTTTGCAGAAGTAATTAAGGTTAGGGATCTTGAGAAGGGAGATTAGATTATGTGGGTGGGTCAGATAATGTATTAATATGAGAATGAGAGAAAAAATGAGAGAGAGAGGGGATGGGAGGACTGGGAAGACACAGTGGGAGAAATGATAGATTATCGAGAGAGAGAGAGAAAGAGAAGAGAAGAGAGAGAGAGGAAGAAAGAAGAGAAGAGAGATACCAAAGATTCTACACTGGTGGACTTGAAGATGAAGGGAGGAAGCCAGAAGCCAAGGAATGCATGTAACTTCTAGAATCTGGAAAAGGCAAGAGAACACAGATTATCCTCCAGCACCTCTAGAAGCAGTGCAGCCTGGCTGACTCCTTGACTTTGGCCCTCTGAAACCCACTTCCGACTTCTGACCTCCAGAACTGTGAGATAATAAACTTGTGTTGTTTTATGCTACTGAGTTTGTGGCAGTTGGTTCTACAGAACAGGAAACTACTATGGAAGCTAATATCGAAGCTCATTCTTGCAGTTCAGAAATGCTCCTGCTTAGAGTGCACTCTGGGGTGAGGAGAGGTAGAGGATGGCCACACTCACCCTGATAGAAGGGGTAGGGGCTGGTGACACTGCGAAGAGAAGAAGGGATGAACCTGAAAGGTCATGAGATGTGGCAGGCTCCAGTGACTGGCTGGTTGTGAAGGACGAAGAAGCAACTCCATCATTTAAGGTTGCCTACCCCCTGCAACATGCAAAGCAGGAGACACAGGAGACATGGGTTCAGTGCTTGGGTCTGGAAGATCCCCTGGAGAAGGAAATGGCACCCCACTCCAGTATTCTTGCCTGGGAAATCCCATGGACAGAGGAGCCTGGTGGGCTGCAGTCCAAGGAACCACAGAGAGTTGGACACGACTGAGTCCACACACCCCCGTATTTATTTATCTATATTTGTCTGCATTGGGTCTTAGCTGCATTTTGCAGGCTTAGCAGTTGGTCTGTGGGCTTAGTTGCCCCACGGCATATGAGAATTTTAATTCCCCAACCATGGATCAAATCTGCGTCCCCTGAATTTGGAGGCAGATTCTTAACCACTGGACCATGAGGGGAGTCCTCCACTTAAGGGTTTTGAGGCTGGAAGAATGAGAGGATAGTGGTTCAATTCAACAGTAGAGGAAGAAAGAAAGGGGAGCTGGAGTGGACAGCAGACTGCAGGACAGAATGGTTGGGTGGAATTAAAAGTGAATTTCATTTTATTGACGTTGAACTTGGAAGAGCCCTTGAACTTGGAGCACTAGGATTGGGGGTAACTTGGAGTGATAGTAGATGAACAGATAATAATTAGGTTAAGAGAGTGAATAATGGCTGAAAAGTTGGGATTGAAGGTGTGTCTCTGGAGGATGAAGATGGAAGTGGGAAGTGTTAGTCACTCAGTTTTGACCCCATGGGCTGTAGCCCACCAGGCTCCTTTGTCCATGGGATTTTCCAGGCAAGAATACTGGAGTTGCCATTTCCTTCTCTAGGAGATCTTGCTCACTCAGGGATTGAACCCAGGTCTCCTGTATTGTAGGCAGATTCTTTACTGTCTGAGCTACAAAGGAAATCTGAAGATTGAGATGGGAGCTGAAGCAATGAAGAGAAAAAAAATTTTCATTGAGACAGTCAGAGAAGAGGGATGGTGAGCTAGCATTCACTGAGCACCTAATTCAACCAGGCATTGAAGTAATATTTTATTTTTAAAATATATGTTAAGTAATTTAATACCGGGGCTTGCCAGGCGGTGCTAGTTGTAAAGAACCCTCCTGCCAATGGAGGAGATGTAAGAGACGCAGGTTCAATCCCTGGGTAGGGTCGCAAAGAGTTGGACACTACTGAAGTGACTTAACACGCACACAATTTAATACTTTTAACAGCCTCCTATTTAACCATTGTGACATAGTGATGGAACTGTTTTTGAAGATGATGAACACAGAATCAGAGAAAGTAAGTAAGTAACTGTCCCATAATCTAACAGCCAGTAAGTCCTCTTCTACACCATGTGCATAGTTAGGAGAAGCCAAGAAGCAGGTCAAATGTTACTCATAAAAGATTAGCCAATCAGAATTAAGAATATGGAGTGATGCTTCACTAGAACCCAGCACTGGGTATTAGCAATACTCTTTTGAGGTAGGTTTCACTGTCGGTGGTCTCTTCAGTTATGTAAGGGCTTCAATGAAGTGTCTATTCTGTGATGATGATGATGATATGTGTGTGTGTGTGGGAGAGAGAGACAGAGAAACAGAGTCAGAAAAAGAGAAATGACAGATCACTGTTCTCACAGGCACAGTTAGTCTTCCTGACTAGAAAGTAAGCATATAGAAAATGTTTTAGATTTTTAAGATGCCAGGCCTTCCCAGAAGTACTGGTTATAATTTTAGTGACAACCATTGTGGGAAGTATTTGACTTTTGGCTTGGAAGTTTCATGGACCAGATGAATCAATAATATATGACACATCTTTTCAATTCCCCCCAATCAGGTCTATAAAAGGCACGCTTGCATGGCTCACCCACATTCAGGCAGAATCAGATGGTCTATTAATTCAGATTTGAATGAAAAACTCTCACCTCTCTTTTAGCTGTTCAGGATGCAGCATGCAACTAGTTATTAAAATGAACACTTACAGTGACCACAGCCCTGAATCTAATACTCCATATGGCACCAGAATGAAGGCTCTCGACGTGTGCACTTTTGTCTTTGGTCATTTCAGACTGAAAATACAATTAGACTTGGCTGTCAGACAGATGAAATCTGTCATATTTCCCCTATAGGACCTGCACTTGGTCCAGATCAATAAATATAAAACCACTTGCCCATAAATTGCAAACTAAGCTTGCAGCTTCAGTACATGTGGGCTTAAATTCACTTGTATCTGGCATTCACTGCTTCCTGGCCAAACAGTCTGTTTCTGTGATTAGTGCAATTTCATAGCTGGACCAGAAAAACAAGGCTGCAAACCATCACTATAAAGCAGCAGATGGCTTTGCCACACCTTCCCTGTAAGGGCAGTTCCCTCAGAAAATGGGGTTTGAGCTGCTTGCTGTCTAGAATGGAACTTTAAAATTGGGATGAGTTCAAGTCATTTCCTGAGTATAGCTCCATGGAGCTGTTGTTATTTTTTTCCTATTTCTTCTTGAGATTTCAAACAGAATTTGTAATAAACTTTGCCTGGACACGACTTGTCACCTAGAAGAGACGTGCTTTATGTACAGAGATACAAGATTCTCTGTATATGCTTGACAGAGCCAGCTTTTACTGAATGATACGTGCTTTTTGGAGGCTTCCCAGGTGGTGCTAGTGGTGAAGAACCTGTCTTCCAATGCAGGAGACACAAGAGATGTGGATTCAATCTCCTGGGTCAGGAAGATCCCCTGGAGGAGGGTATGACAGCTCACTCCAGTATTCTTCCCTGGAGAATCCCATGGACTGAGGAGCCTGGTGGGCCACAGTCTGTGGGGTCACAAAGAATCAGACACAATGAAGCGATTGCGCATGCCTGTACATGTTGGATTGGCTTCACAGAGAATGAGATGTGCTTGCTTTTGCTCCAGAGACCACTAGCTGAGATAACATTGATTTTGGGGGAAAGGTACATTCTTAACACCTGTTTTCTTCCCCCATTTATTTTAGCTTAGAGACCCGGTTTCAGGCAAAGGGAATTTTCTCTAGTGTAACACAGAATTAGGCTGTAGAATTTGCTGGTGTGGGACATTAAGTGAGACAATTAAAAGTGAGACAATTAACCTAGACTCTTTAGAGGCAAGAATTAGACACTGCCTGTATCTGAATAAGAGGAACATCTCTATTTTCAGGAGCTACTGTGGAAGCAAAACCTTCATACTTCCAAATACAGTGCTTGCTAAGCAAAGTGATTACAAAATCAGGTGAAGGAAAAAACTCCTTTGAGACAGACAGTATAAAAAAGATGTGTCAAGTGAGCTGGGTGGTGTCACTTCCTTGAAGGCCACTGCTCTTGGAGTTAGAACATATTCTGAGATCATGGACCCAGAGCTCAGACTGGTGGCTGCCAAGAGGGAGAGGTTTGGGAATGATAGATTGGGAGTTTGGGGTTAGCAGATGTAAGCTTTTATATTAGAATGCATTAACGAGGGCCTACTGTGTAGCACAGAGAACTATATTCAGTATCCTATGATAAACCACAATAGAAAAGGATCTGAGAAGAAGAATATAATATATGTGATATTGAATCACTTTGCCGTACAGCAGTATTTAACACCACATTATAAATCACATATACTAAAAAGAAATTCTGAGAATGGTTGAGTGCACCTGGCTGAGTGTTGGATCTTTGCTTGGTTTGGTCATTTCTCTTTGCGAATTTTTCATGAAGATCTGGTAACATTGTCTGAAGCTGCCCACTTTGATGTGCTCATGTTATTAACAGAAACTTCTCATGAGTGGTAAATTAGAATAGCCCATTAAGGCCCCTGAAAATCAACAATTCAAAATAAGTGGAGCAAACAATACATACTGTGTCCACAGGGCATGCATTTTTCGGGGAATCATATGATTTGGGAAAATTATTCTTGAAGTCATGTTATACTTTTAGCTGTGTTTTTAATTCTAGCAGGTAAAATCTGATTAAGGTTTGAATTGGTGAAGATCAAGAATTACAGTCTTTCAGACATTGTAGGTGAGTGTAAGATACTGGACCGGTCCATGAACAGAGCAGATAATGAACTTCAAGCACAACAGTAGGCCTCATTTTACTAATTAAATATTAGTTTATATCAAACAAGCTGGCTTCAAAACACTCCTTCCCCCTTGCCCCTCAAACCCAGCAATACTTAACAGGACAAGATAAAACTCTCAAATTAGGGTAGCTCAAGGCAAATAGATGGGGAAACAATGGAAACAGTGACAGACTTTCTTTTCTTGGGCTCCAAAATTACTGCAGATGGTGACTGCAGACATAAATTAAAAGACGCTTACTCCTTAGAATAAAAGCTACGACAAATCTAGAGAGTGCATTAAAAAGAAGAAACATTACTTTGCCAACAAAGGTCCATGTAGTCAAAGCTATGGTTTTTCCTTTAGTCATTTACGGATGTGAGAGCTGGACAATAAAAAAGGCCAAGCACCAAAGAACTCATGCCTTCAAACTGTGGTGCTGGAGAAGACTCTTGAGAGTCCATTGAATTGCAAGGAGATCAAACCAGTCAATCCTAAAAGAAATCAGTCCTGAATATTCACTGGAAGGACTGATGCTGAAGCTGAAGCTCTAATACTTTGGTCATCTGATGTGAAGAGCCGACTCGTTGGAATAGACTCTGATGCTGGGAAAGATTGAAGGCAGGAGGAGAAGGGGACGACAGAGGATGAGATGGTTGGATGGCATCACTGACTTGGTAGACATGAGTTTGAGTAAACTCCAGGAGATGATGAAGGACAGGGAAGCCTGGCATGCTGCTGTCCATGGGGTTGCAAAGAATCAGAAATAACAGAGTGACTGAATAACAAAGGAATAACCAATAAAGAAGGAGAAAGTGTGTAGTGGGAGGCACTAATCAGTGTGGAGGGCTTCCCAGGTCGCCCAAGAGTAGAGAATCCACCTTCCAACCAGGAGATGCAGGTTTGATCATCCCTGGGTCAGGAAGATCCCCTGGAGAAGGGAATGACAACCCACTCCAGTATTCTTGCCTGGAGAATCCCATGGCTAGAGGAGCCTGGTGGTCTGCCGTGGGGTCACGAAGAGTCAGACAAGACTGAGTGACTAAACCACAACACCAGCGTCACTCTTTGTATGAGTTAAATTTTTTTCTTCTTTTTTTCAAATTGAAGTATAGTTGATTTGTAATATTATATTAGTTTTAGGTGTACAGCATAATGATTCAATATTTTTATGGATTATATTCCATTTACAGTTATTGAAAATAATGGCTATATTTCTCTGTGCTGTACAATATATCCTTGTTGCTTATCTATTTTAATCATAGTAGTTTGTATCTCTTAATCTCCTACCCCTATCTTGTCCCTCTGCATTTTCCCTCTCACCACAGGCCACCTCTAGTTTTCTACATCTCTGGGTCTAATTCTGTTTAGTTATATATATTTCTGTTTAGTTATATATATCCATTTTATTTTTCAGATTTCACATATAAGTGGTAACACACAATATTTGTATTTCTCTGACTTATTTCACGAAGCATAGTATTAGGTGCATCCATATTATTGCAAATGGCAGCATTTCACTCTTTTTTATGGCCATGTAATATTCAATTGTACATTGAATATATAATTTAACATATAATCTTATTTGTCCATTCATCTGTCGGTGGACACTTGGGTTGCTTCCATATCTTGGCTCTTGTAAATAGTGCTGCCGTGAACATTGGGGTGTAAGTATCTTCAAATTAGTGTTTTTGTCTTGGTTTTGGATATGCACCCAGAACTAGAATTTCTGGGTCATATGATAGAGTTGGACATGACTTAGCAACTGAACAACAACAACAATGGTAGTTTTAGTTTTTTGAGGAAACTCCTTATTATTTCCCATAGTGGCTGAGTTACATTTTGAATTATATTTTCCTGTGTTTCAGGCAGAAAAATACATGAATACATACTTGGAAACTACTTAATGCTCAATTATATATAGTTTATCTGTGCCTCTATCCTCTATTTGGCACCACTGTGCTAGGTGTTAGGTTATAAGGGAAATAATAGTCATGGTGTTTGCCCACAAGTGGTTTACCAGCTACACTGCCTCAAGTGTGGACTTGAACATCACCCTCTGTTTTCTGTGGCATTTCCCTTGGTTTTGGTGAGAGCCTACTCTTTAATCTTCTCCTGGCCCTCTGCATGTCCTCCTCATGGCACCCTTCCTTCTTAATTCTTTCCTTGGCTTCTGTGATGCTATTTTCTCCTGTTTTGCATTCACTCTTGTTCACTGCTCCTTCTCATTCCCTTTGTGAGTTTGAATGTTGGTGTTTCCTGTGTTCTGTTCCCAGACCTGTTCCCTGTGGACTCATTGCCTGAGAGGAGGTGATTTTTTCTAGAAAGGAATTGAACATGAAACCTCCAGTTCGCTGAACTTAACATTGACTGACCTGGAAGAATCATGAAGGCAGAAGAGTGAGGCATCAATATGTGATGTGTTGGCTTCTGACATAAAAACAGAAAGTACAATAATATCAGAAAGCAAGGACTACGTTGGGAGTTCCTTCGATAATTACTGGTGGAATGCATTGAGATCTCCCTTTGGAGCTGAATGCCTTAAAAAAAAATCATAATGGCCACAAAACACTGGAACTCTTGAAAACTTGTAAACAGGAAATAGAGATATTGAAGAACTGGCCTGAGGTAGAGGAAACAGAACCTTAGAGAAAATCGTAAATGATGCATTAAAATAGGAAAAATATGAAGTTGAAGTCCTAGCATAATCCACACTGAGTTATGGGCATACACCTATTAGGTATAGTAATAAGTAAAGATGTGTTTTTGGCACATAGCTTCTGCCCTAGAAGAACATAGTTACAGCATGTAAGTTAGCTACTGCATGAATAAGTTAAGACAGAGATTATTAGATCATAGTCAATTTATTTTTTCTACCATTCTGGTTTCTATTCACATTGAATATTTTTTTTTTTTTAGCTTGCTTTCTCCTTTCTGATGTTTCAAAGTATGCACAGTGATTTGAATTCCAAGGTATCTGATGCAAAAAGGTTGTGGTGAGATTTACACAAAGAATCAAGCTTTGAGAAATCTTATAATAAACCTGTATCATCATATAACATAAGCAGATTTTCAATAAGCATTCCCTGGTGAAACATACAATTGTACATACAGGGTGGGAACTGCAAAACAGACAATACCTCTGGAGACAGCTTCTTATGCTTGTCTAGCTAGGACCTCACTTTTTTTTTTCTTCTTTTCAGCCTTTTTGAGACTACAGTTGTCCTGGATTTTGCTTCCAAGAAAGGAGGTTGTCTTTGCCAGGCTATGAGACTTTAAAGAAGATTACCAAGCTTAGCTGCCATTTTAGGATCCAGACATTCATTCCATGCATTATTGCCTAGAGAGAGGGAGGAAAAAATGAGACAGGCTTTTCATGTTCATAAAGTATAACAGGCATTAAACCTAATGGACAGGAGAGATTTGAGCTGTGGACTCGTCTTGTGCAGGACAGAGGCCACACCTTTTTGCTATCTTTGCTAATGGAGAGGCAGTGACTAACTGAATGTTCCCAGGGGAGTGGGCTTGATTACCATCCCCTGGCCTCATCCAGGGGTCAAGATATAAAAAGTGGGTGCTTGGAAGAGTCAGCAGGTCTGATTCATATCCTCTAGGCGGTACTTATGAGGCATTTTTGGCCCATCAAATGGCTCATGATAAGTACAGTAGTGCAATTTGTATTTTTACTGCAGGCCAATTAAGAAGGGGCAGAGAGAGTGATAAGGAAAATAACATGTCCTTGCAAAGCAGGAACAACAGTCATAGCAGCAGGAGAAGGGGAAAAAAAAGATACACAGAGAGGAAACAGCCAGCCACTTAAAGCAGTTAAAGGGGTCAGGCTGCTCATGTGTTGAGGCCCACCCACTGCCAGAAAATTCCCTTCTCCTGCTGGTTTTTGGGCAGTGGAGATCTTCAAACGGGAATAATTGTGTGGTAACATATGTTCATCCAGACATAGATTGGTGAGTTCCAAATCAAATAGTATTTTTTTAAAAAATGTCATTTGAGGAGGAAATAATGTTTCTTGAGATTCTTATCAGAGTGCTCTTAGTCTTGCATGCTCTGGTTTTGTGATTTTTGTCTTCTCACCTATATCTGTTTCTATTCTGCCTTTAGAAAGCCAGAGAAAAGCTTTTGGAAAACTTTTATCATTTGATTATTATTTTTCCAGTTTCATTGAGGACAAGTTTTTGAGTGTGGGTTGGCTTCCCTGGTGGCTCAGAGGTTAAAGCATCTGCCTGCAATGCGGGAGACCTGGGTTTGATCCCTGGGTCAGGAAGATCCTCTGGAGAAGGAAATGGCAAGCCACTCCAGTATTCTTGCCTGGAGAATCCCATGGATGGAGGAGCCTGGTGGGCTATGGTCCACAGGGTCACAAAGAGTCGGACACGACTGAGCGACTTCACTTTCACTTTCTTTTATAAAATTTTCCCCTTTCTGTAATGTTGAGGTTGTATTACCCACCCCATGAAATTCTCTTGGGGGCCTGTAGTCACCAGACTGCTTCTTAACTTGCTTTTATTTTCTTAAGGTGCCTGGGATTGCTAGAGACTAGAAGAGAGATAAGAAGAGAGAGTGGGAGGAAGGGAAAGATGTATAAAAGGGGGAATAAATCAGGAATTTCTTAATACAGGAAGAGAGGAAGGAGGGAAAATAGAATTGATGGAAAATGTTAGTAATTTGAACAACCAAGAATAATGCTTGCTACTTAAAATTAATGATAGGTAACAAACTCATCAATACTGCTGACCACCCATGGGAGTAGAGACAGAGATAAGAGCTAGAGTAAATATGTCAAATTTATGAACATCCAAATGCATTTGGTCACTTAGGACATAATGATTGTTCCTGAGACAGGGCAAAAATGGAGAAGGAAATTTCTAGGTAATTTTATCCCTAAATGCTACTACTGAAAAAAATTGGGGGGGGGGGCAACAGAAGTAGGAATGGGGTGAAATGTCCATTTCCAGCTGGCTATTTAAGGGATTAGATCTGATAGAGTGTGTGAAGAACTATGGACGGAGGTTCGTGCCATTGTACAGGAGGCAGTGATCAAGACCATTTCCAAGAAAAAGAAATGCAAAAAGCAAAATGGTTGTCTGAGGAGGCCTTTCAAATAGCTGAGGAAAGAAGAGAAGCTAAAGATGAAGGAGAAAAGGGAGGATAGACCCATCTGAATGCAGAGTTCCAAAGAATAGCAAGGAGAGATAAGAAAGACTTCCTCAGTGATCAATGCAAAGAAATAGAGAAAAACAATAGAATGGGAAAGACTAGAGATATCTTCAAGAAAATGAAAGATACTAAGGGAACATTTCATGCAAAGATAGGCTCAATAAAGGACAGACACGGTATGGACCTAACAGAAGCAGAAGATATTAAGAAGAGGTGGCAAGAATACACAGAAGAACTATACAAAGAAGATCTTCATGACCCAGATAACCACAGTGGTGTGATCACTCACCCAGAGCTGGCTGGAATGCAAAGTCAAGTGGGCCTTAGGAAGCATCACTATGAACAAAGCTAGTGGAGGTGATGGAATTCCAGGTGAGCTATTTCAAATCCTAAAAGATGATGCTGTTAAAGTGCTGCACTCAATATGCCAGCAAATTTGGAAAACTCAGCGGTGGCCACAGGACTGGAAAGGTCAGTTTTCATTCCAATCCCAAAGAAAGGCAATACCAAAGAATGTTCAAAATACCACACAATTGCATTCATCTCCCATGCTAGCAAAGTAATACTCAAAATTGTCCAAGACAGGCTTTAATAGTACGTGAACCGTGAACTTGCAGATGTTCAAACTGGATTTAGAAAAGGCAGAGGAACCAGAGATCAAACTGCCAACATCCGCTGGATTATCAAAAAAGAGAGTTCCAGAAAAACATCTACTTCTGCTTTGTTGACTATGCCAAAGCCTTTGACTGTGTGGATCACAACAAACTGTGGAAAATTCTTAAAGAGATGGGAATACACCAGACCACCTTACCTGCCTCCTGAGAAATCTATATGCAGGTCATGAAGCAACAGTTAGAACTGGACATGGAACAATGGACTGGTTCCAAATTGGGAAAGGAGTATGTCAAGGCTGTATATTGTCAGCCTGCTTATTTAACTTATATGCAGAGTACATCATGTGAAATGCCAGGCTGGATGAAGCACAAGCTGGAAACAAGATTGCTGGGAGAAATATTAATAACCTCAGATATGAAGATGACACCAGCCTTATGGCAGAAAGCGAAGAAGAATTAAAGAGCCTCTTGATGAACGTGAAAGAGGAGAGAGAAGAAGTTGGCTTAAAACTCAATATTCAGAAAACAAAGATCATGGCATCTGGTCCCATCACTTCGTGGCAAATAGATGGGGAAACAATGCAAACAGTGACAGACTTTATTTTTGGGGGCTCCCAAATCACTGCAGATGGTGACTGCAGCCATGAAATTCAAAGATGCTTGCTCCTTGGAAGAAAAGTTATGCCCAACCTAGACAGCATATTAAAAAGCAGAGACATTACTTTGCCAACAAAGGTCCATCTAGTCAAAGCTGTGGTTTTTCCAGTAGTCATGTATGGATGTGAGAGTTGGACTATAAAGAAAGCTGAGCACTGAAGAATTGATGCTTTTGAACTGTGGTGCTGGAGAAAACTCTTGAGAGTCCCTTGGACTGCAAGGAGATCAAACCAATCAATCCTAAAGGAAATCAGTCCTGAATATTCATTGGAAGGACTGATGCTGAAACAGAAGCTCCAATACTTTGGCCACCTGATGCGAAGAACTGACTTTTTTGTTTTGTTTTGTTTTTTTAATTTTATTTATTTATTTATTTATTTTTCATTTATTTTTATTAGTTGGAGGCTAATTACTTTACAATATTGTAGTGGGTTTTGTCATACATTGACATGAATCAGCCATAGATTTACACGTATTCCCCATCCCGATCCCCCCTCCTACCTCCCTCTCTACCCAATCCCTCTGAGTCTTCCCAGTGCACCAGGCCCGAGCACTTGTCTCATGCATCCAACCTGGGCTGGTGATCGGTTTCACTATAGATAATATACATGTTTTGATGCTGTTCTCTCGAAACATCTCACCCTCGCCTTCACTCTTTGAGAAAGATCTTGATTCTGGGAAAGATTGAAGGCAGGAGAAGGGGACAATAGAGGATGAGGTGGTGGATGGCATCACTGACTCGATGGACATGAGTTTGAGTAAGCTCCGGGAGTTGATGATGGACAGGGATGCCTGGCGTGCTGCAGTCCATGGGGTCGCAAAGAGTCAGACACGACTGAGTGACTGAACTGAACTGAACTAAGTTGATGGAATTCTCTGGCTGTTTTCTCACCCTTCTCTTTGTCTTTGCACATTCTGTTTTGACTTCTTATTTTCAAAGACAATTTGAGCTTTATGTTTTTACCTGATTAGAATAATATAACCCAAGAATCAGCTCTTTTCTTTCCTGTCCCAGGGATCCCAGTTCTGTAGTCTTGGGGAAGACAGTGTGTGTGTCATATTCCTTTCTGAGGTGTGACCCTGGCATCTGTCTGAACCACACACAACCCTTGGGTTTTTCTGGGTGAAAAAGAGTGACCATCTGAAAAGTGAGGGGGTGAGCATTAGCTACATCTCATGATCTGGATCTCATGTTATCTATGAAAGTGTATCTCAGAGCTAATTCTACCAAATATGAAGATCTTCTGCAAATGAGCAATCGTTAGCAAGCAGGAGAAAAAAACCAATACATCTAACCTATAAATTCACTGAAGTCCTGTAATTTCTTCTCTGAGGGACTCCAACTGATATTTCCATAAAAGGTTCATTTGACACCCCACTGAATTCTCGAGAAAACCTTCTCTCACCCTTAGTTTCATCAGTAGGCACCTTGAAGTCTTTAAACTGGTAGCTGGATGCAGGAGTATTTAAGAATCAAGACTCAGGGAACATCCCTGAAAATATAGCCTCAGGCCACTCTAGTTACTTTTTACTCTGTGTGAAGAGAGGAGGTGTCTCTAAAACATTTTAGCCAATTCACAAATTTGAATTCTACAAATTTCACCAGTGATTGCCCATTTTTAATATCCATTATGCTCATTAACAACCCATCAATTTCCCCTATGAAAATCCATTTCTGAAATTCAGTATGCTAATTAGCAGAACCATTTCTTGTTCATTAGAGACATGGATTACAGAAGGGCTTTTAGTAATCGCCTCTGGAGTGTGGCCTTGCTGATAAGATGCTAGCTGACATTAGGGTGTGGATTCCTGATTAGAACAATTGTCTCCTCCTAGGGTGTAGCCCTAACTATAAAGAACCTTCCCATGCATATCTGTATTATACTAAATTCGCTAAAGTAGTCTATATTTAGTAATTATGAGTATGATAGCTCATGTGTATAAATACAAATCTTTATATTTTATGTTTGTCTATAGAGTAGTAATCATTTAGGTTGGAGCATCCTTACTTTTACTCACCTGTTTGGTTTCTTCCTTAAAATGAATTCTTAGAAATGGAATTGCTGGGTCAAAGGTGTGCATATTTAGATGTAAACTAGTATACGTAAAATTGACAAGCAACAAGGTCCTACTGTATGGTACAGAGAACTGTACTTAATACCTTGTTGTAACCTATAATGGAAAATAATCTAAAAAAGAATGTATATATATTTTCATATATATTTATAACTATATATATAAGTACATAAAACTATATATATGTATATACATACATAAATACATAAAACTATATATATATGTATGTATATACATACACACACACACACATAAAACTGGGGGCTTCCCAGGTGGCTCAGTGGTAAAGAATCAACCTGCTGATGCTGGAGATGCGGGTTTGATCCCTGGGTCGAGAAGATTCCCTGGAGAAGGAAATGGCAATCCATTCTAGTATTCTTGCCTGGAAGAGCCCATGGATAGAGGAGCCTGGCGAGCTACAGTCCATGGGATTGCAAAAGAGTCTGACATGACTTAGCGACTAAACAACAACAGACATATAACTGAATCACTTTGCTCTTCAGCAGAAACCAACACTACGTTGTAAACCAACTATATTTCAGTTAAAAAGATATGCATGTTTAAATTTTGATACATGTTGTGAACTGCTTTCCAGAATGGTTTGTCTTGATTTAGGATGGAGGGCACAGGAAATGTGTGTTTTCTTAGGAATCTGTCAATATTTGTTATTGTCAATATTCTTAATCTCTGCCCATCTTTTGGTAATCTCACTCAGCCTCATGGCTTTAAATTCCACTCTGTGCTGGTGGTTCTATCTCCAGTTCAGAGATGAAAGAGACCATAGGAATGTACTTCATAGATACAGCTGACTATTTGACATCCCACTTAGATTCTTACTATTAATATTGGCCCAGATGGTAAAGAATCTTCCTGCAAATGTGGGAGACCTGGGTTCAATCCCTGAGTTGGGAGGATCCCCTGGTGAAGAGAATGGCAACCCACTCTAATATTCTTGCCTGGAAAATTCCATGGGCAGAGGAGCCTGGCAAGCTACAGTCCATAGGGTGGCAGAGTTGGACACAAGTGAGCAACTAATACATACACACCATTAATATCTAAGCCTGCTTCATTTGCAGCTTTCCCATCACAGTTAACAGTTACTTCATCCTTTCCATTGCCAAAAACCTTGGTGCCTCATTTGCCTCTTTGCTCAGACATTCAGGTCTTTGCTATCACATGGCCCTCCATTGTTATCACATGCTATCACTATCGTCTCTCACCTGGATTCGTGCAATAGCCCCGGCAGGTTGTCTTACTTCCAGAAGACTCTAGTATTTGTGTGGAAGCTGGAATGACTCTGAGAAGTTATAAGATAACATCACCCCCTAGTCCAGACCCTCCCATGCCGTCCCATCTCATTCTGAGTAAAAGCCTGAATCCTTGCCATGTCCCACAGGGCCTGGGTGATATTCACCCCACCACCTGTGTCCACTCTTACCCTTGCTTTCTCTGCTCTGGCCACATTGGCCTTGTTGCTTGCAGATCGAGCAGCTCCTGCTTCAGGATTTCACTCCAGCTCAGAGTTCTGCCTGGATCACTAGCCTGGCTCACTAGGGAGACCTTCTCTGACGATCATATTAAAACGCCACCTGCCCCACCCTTAGTAGCCTTCAGCCCCTTTTCCAGCTTTGTTTTATTTCATGGCACTTCTCTAGTATTTTATGCAGCTTATGTATTCATCTTACTGTTTATCTGGACCCAATGGAATGTAAATGTCACAGGAATAGAACTTTTTAAAAAATGTTTTCTTTATATCTGGATCCCCAGCTCTTAGTGTAATGCTTATCACATAATGGACACTTGATGGACATAGTTTTGAGAAAGTAAAGGACTGAATCTGATAGGTAAAAATTAAACCTCATTTTTATTTGCATTTTTGATTACTAGTAGGTGAAATTTTAATAATCTGTCCAGAAGGCCTTTCTGAGTTTAATAATCAGTTCACAATGCATGAGGGAAAAAACTGGTAGTTTGAATGATTACAAATTTAAAACATCTGCACAGAAAAATGTCCCTACCACAAATAGGACTGACAAATAGAAAATACTTTCAATTCATATTTCAGAGGAAAATGGTAATAACCCTAATACACAAAGAGTGCATACGAATCAATAAAAATGATGAACTCTATAATAGAAAAATGAAAAACTATAAATTTTGTACATTTACAAAAGAAATAAACAGAAGCTATCTGAAAAAATGTTTATCACTTCACTTTTTCTTAAAAGTATCTGCTTTAAATCAGAATTTTCATTTCCTCTTGTTTTCAATATTATCTTCCCTGAATTTAATTTTCAAGAAACTTTCTTATTTTCTCTGACAACTGCAGTGTATTTCCAACTGTTTTTCCCTCAGTAAATAGAGCCCCATATCCTGTCTCTCAGTTTTACAATTGCCTTCCCCCCTCCTCCGTCCTTACTCTCCAAAATACTCTATTATCATGGGTAAAACTCCCCAGAGCTATACTGCTGGCTACAATGCTTTCCTTCACCATCAAGAGAGAATTGGAATGTGAAGACTGTTGCCATGCTTATATATTGAGTAGCAATTCTATTACAAATATTTTGAATCACACAAAATGCGCAGATTTGCTATTTCAACAACGATAAAGACCTGCTCGACTCGCATAGCATTTAATGAGCAAATGTGCCAGGAATGCTGATTGACACTATTTGGCTGTCTGAGTTTCCCAAGATATTTTGCACAAAGTTAGTAAACTTGCACTCAGATTATTTTTCTTTCATGCAGGCCAGTTGCAGCACCCTTGTCTTGCTTTGGAATGAGCGTTATGTCTTATCCTGAACTATGTTATCTCCAAAGACAGGGAGAGATGAAACAGGAGAGAATCGTTAACCGGGAAATGCAGAAGTGGAAATAAGTAGCAAGCAGAATGAGCAGAGACAGCAAAGATGGTTTGGAGAGTTTGATAATGAGAGTGTCCTCTGGCAGACACCCACCCTCCACTCTGATCGGACCATCCCCAAATTCCCAGAAGACTGTGGTAGAGAGACGCGCACTGCCACCTCCTGCCCCCGTCCATGTCTAATCCCCAGAACCAGTGAATGTGGTACTTTACATGGCGAAGGGGACTTTGCAGATGTCATCAAATTAAGGATCCTTAGATGGGAAAGCTTATCCTGGATAATCCTAGAGGGCCCAGTGCAATCACAAGGATCTTTTTTAAGTCAAAGAGGAAGACAGGAAACTTGGAAGCCAAGAAGCAGAGATCAGAGTGACACGGTTGCTGGCCGGGGGCCATAGGCCAAGGCTTGCAGATGTCTTTGGAAGCTAGAAAGGGCAAGGACACATTCGCCCTTTGAGCCTCTAGAAGGAACACAGCTCAACCAACACCTTGGTGTGAGCCCTCTAACACTCTTTCCGACTTCTGATCTCTTGAACTGTAAGACAATACATTTGTATTGTGTCAAGCCAATAAATTTGTGGCTTGAACAAATTTAGAACAGCTCAGGGGAACCTGCTGAAGGACTTTCCACCTAAACATCTCCCTTGAGTCCACAGGGAGGAAGTGCATGGTGAGAGATGCCGGTCAGAAAGATCCAAGGATGTTTTCTCCATTTTGGGTACCTGGGTCTGCCTTATGTGGTTAGTTTTTCTTCTTATTTTCTCTTTCCTTTTTAATAAAAGAAATTAGGAAAAAAAAAACAAAAACCCAGAAAGTAAGAGAGTGCAGGTACATAAAGATGTTACTTTGTAGGAGAAATCTGTCAGCCCTTTTTAAAAAATTAAGAAAAATTTACTGACGTATAGTTGCTTTACAATGTTGTGTTAGTTTCAGGTATATAGCAAAGTGATTTATTTATATGTGTGTATACTCTTTTTTCACATTCTCTTCCATTGTAGGTTATTACGCAACATTGTGTATAGTTCCCTGTGTTGTCCAGTAGGTTCCTGTTGCTTATATACTTTATATGTAGTGGTGTGTATCTGTTAATCCCAAACTCCTAATTTACCCGCTTCCATTCCCTTTGGTAACCATAAGTGTGTCTTCTGTGTCTGAGTCTATTTCTGTCTTACAAATAATTTCATTTGCATCATTGTTTTAGATGCCTCATACAAGCGATAACATGTGGTATTTGTCTCTGGCTTACTTCGCTTAGTATGACAGTCTCTAGGTGCATCCACATTGCTGCAAATGGCATTATTTCATTCTTTGTTAAGACTGAGTAATATTCCCTTGTATATACATACTACATCGTCTTTATCCATTCCTATGTTGATGGCCATAGTGAAGGACAGGGAGGCTTGGCATGCTGCAGTCCACGGGGTTGCAAAGAGTAGGACATGACTTAGCGACTGAAGCACAGAAACAAATGTTGATGGACATTTAGGTTGCTTCCATGTCTTGGCTATTGTAAATAGTGTTGCTATGAATATTGGGGTGCATTCCTCTTTTTTTTTTTTTTTTGCATTCCTCTTTTTGAATTATGTTTTTCTCCAGATATATGCCCAGGAATAGGATTGTTGGATAATATGGTAGCTCTGTTTTTTTGTTTCTTAAAGAACCTTCATACTGTCCTCCACAGTGTACCAATTTGCATTCCCACTAACACTGTAGGTGGATTCTCTTTTCTCCACACCCTCCCCAGCATTTATTATTTGTGGACTTTTTGATGATGGCCATTCTGACCGGGGTGAGGTGATTACCTCACTGTAATTTTGGTTTGCATTTCTCTAATAATTAGCAATGTTGAGCATCTTTCCATGTGTCCTTTGGCCATCTGTATGTCTTTTTTGGAATAATGTCTTTTTAGATCTTCTGTCCAGTTTTTGATTGGGTTGTTTGTTTTTATGGTATTGGTCTGTAAGAAATCAAGGAGTGAGAGTTCTCTTCAGAGCTGTCACTCATTAGACTCAGCCCAGGACGGAATGCATGGAACGGATGGTCAAAGAAGTTGGATCCACCCTGGTTGAACATATGGCAGAAATGGACATATGCCTGATGGTCCCCCAGCCCAATCCTGCCTGTGGAAACCTGGGGTCCGGAACTGAGGATGGTGGGATAGGCTCCATGGGGCTAGACAAGGCTACCCAGGTCACTCCTCAGGTCCCTGAGAATGCTGGGCCCAGTGAACTGATATCCAGTTGGGAAGCAGCTGGGGTCTGTCCCCCGAACCCATTTCCGGCACCCCTGGAATTTCTGGGCCAGGTGGCCACCCCTGCAAGGTGAGGGTCTGGCGGGTAGGTGACCAGACATGTGTGACCCCCCGGCCCTCCATCCTGCTTGGGTTGGCACTGGGTTGTCTTGAGGATCTTGCCACAGTGGAAGATCCCTGATGGCGTGTAGTACAGAATGGCCTTTAAGATGCTCAATACAGTGGCCGATCTCAGAAACTGAAGCACAGTTGTATGGCCATAGAACTGGGATAGGGTTCCAGCCGGGTGACTGGGCTAAAACCACCATCCAATATTCCTCTCATCAGTTCTTCATCCCTTCTGACATCCTGTAGCCTATGTCCTATAACTGTGAATCAAGTTCTTGTCAATTCCCCTGGCGCACCCCCCCAAAAAAGATTGATTCCTCATGCTTTTATATGACATCATACTATTGCACGACATTGTTGGATCATTAAGTTTAGTCCTGAATAAACTGACTCTCACTGTTTCAAAGATGCTGAGGTTTGACCTAAGGAGGAGAGGGCCTTTTCCTCTCCATGGATGCCCAGGGGAAGTACAGGGAAATTTTATGGCTACTCTGTGGCTTCCGGGAGAACTGGAGGGATGAGCTGCCTCCTTTCCAGAGGGGAATTGAAGAAGAGACAGTGGAAGTGACGCTTGGGTGCCTGCAGGGAGGAGGCAGGAAGGAGGTTCCAAGATGAGTTAATGGTCGTGCGGTTATTGATAATGTCTGGCCAGAGGCCAGTGGGGCTTATTAGGTTTCCAGAATTGACCCAAGCAGTAGATTTGTCTCAGGATGTCTCAGACACTGGGAAATTTAGGGGGAAGAAAAATAATCTTAGGATTTTCTTTGATTTAAGAAAAAGGCCAGCTGAAATCTTTCTCCTGGATTTGTAACTCATGTTTTCATGACACCAAAAGCTTTTCTAGACTTTTATTTTTTCCTTGATGCAGAAACTTTAGTTCATGGACAAATCTTTAAGGAAGGAGATATGGAAAAGAAAGGAAGAATTTTCTTGGAAGCTGCCAAGATAGGTTTCTTATCAAAGTGTATAAATGTGTTATTATCATTTTCTTCCTTGGGGAAAACATTATTTATTTGTAGGAGAAAAGGACACATTTGTTGGTTGATGGCTCTGTTACCATGGAAACATAAATTTAAAAAATGAGAAAAATGTTTTAATACATTAAGTTTTAGACCTCTGATACCAGCCTGCCGTTCCCTTGAGGTATGACATGGCATCGTGAAGACAGAGCCCCGACCCAGTTCACGGTTGCAATGCTGTCACAGAGGCAAACCTAAAGCCTCCCTTCCTCTCTTGCCTCACAAATTGGCCAGAAATGCATTTTAAACACACACTTTCAATGTGAGTAGGTTGCTGTGGGTACATGCAGAAAAATCTTTAGGCTCCACGTAAGCTTTGCAAAGCTTTTGCACATTGCCTGTGGGACTTGGCTGAACAGATATGGAGAGAGAAGTCACTGGAACTGGTGACAGACCACTGTCAAGATTTCCAAGTGGATGCTTTACTAGGTCCTCTAGATGTTGTAATGAGCTCCGCTCTGCCTTCCTTGTGGGTGTGATATGGTGGAAGTTGGGATGGTGTCAAGATATTAAAAAGCTTAATTAAAATAACCCCAGTATTTTTTTGTGTTCACATTTAAACCCCGCTCCCTTCACTGCTTTGGAGAGACTGTCCTATGGAAGGGGGAGTCTAAGTGGCGCTGGAGATGAGAGGGACTTTGGAGGCAGGCATGCACGGTTTTCAGTTCTTGCTCTCCCTCTGACTAGCTTGCTACCTGGGGCAGGTGATGATCTCTTTAAACCTTGATTTCATCATCTGAAAAAATGGGGATGGCAATTCCTGCATTGGGGCTTCCCAGGTGGCTCAGTGGTAAAGAATCCGCCTGCCAATGCAGGAGACTTGGGTTCAATCCCTGGGTTGGGGAGATACCCTGGAGGAGGAAATGGCAACCCGCTATAGTGAACTTGCTTCGGGAATCCCATGGACAGAGGAGCCAGATGGGCTACAGTCCACAGGGTCACAAAGAGTCGGACACCACTGACTGAGCATGCACGAAATTCCTGCATCACTGTGATTTTATGTACATTTAAAGAGAGAATACTGTCTGCATAAAATGCTCAGCATCTTCTTGGGTGCTCAGTGAGTCTGTGGCGTAGTGTGGCTGTGGTTTTAACCATTGCTGAAATATACCAACTGTGTCAAGTGCTTCATAATGCTTCACATGGAAGGGGGGGTGCTCTCTGTGGGTGCCCAGGGCTTCCCCATTCCTCAGAGAAGACCCCCCCCCCGCCACCAAGTCCCTGCTCATTTATTCATAGCTCTCTTGGAAGCTCAACACCATCTCAGTTCACTTTAATGCCAGTGTAAATTTGAAAATATTTCCCTGAATTCTCCCCAATAAATGCACTTCTCTCTTTTTTGTTTACTCGAGCAATATTTCTTGAGGACCCATTATATGCTGGACCCTGTACGAGTGCTGAGGATAAAGCGGATAAAATAGAAATGGCTTCTACTCTCAAGGATGTTATTAATGCAGTGTAGTGGGGATGAAAAAAGATCAGTGAACACATGGTGATGTATCCAGGTCTCTGGCAAAGGAGTGTGGAGCTGCTGGGGCATTCTGCTGGGGCACTGAACTGGGGTTTGGGAGGGTGTCTCAGGAGTGGGATCATTTTCAGAGCCGTCTCAGAGTTGGTGATCCATTCCAGGGCTCTTCTCGCTCTGCCAGCACGGCCCCGAACTGCTAGAATTCATTCATTCATGTCTTCATTCGTTCATTCACTCACTAAGTGTTCATGTGCTCGTTAATTCCCAGGTTCTGGGCCAAGCATTGGGAAAACCATGGTGAGTAACACAGACATGGTCCCTTCCTTTAGGAAACTGATGGGGTAACAGAAAGTGGGATGGTCCAGAAATAAACAGAAGAACCACCTGGGGTGGAGAAGTGAAGGGAGCTGTGAGATCATCCAGAGGGTGGACTTCAGTCTCTCTGGGGAGGATCTGAGCTGACGCCTGAGGGGAAATAGTTTTCAGGTGAGGAAGAGGGCGCTGCAGTGTCCCAGGTGGAAGGAGCAGTAGGGTGTGTGTGCGAAGATGCTGAGGTGAGAGAAAGCCTGGCCCTGGGGGGATGGACAGAAGGTCAGAATGGCTGGAGGCTGGAGGTGGGGAGCAGGAAGGGACATGAGACCTGGAATTTGCCAGAAGCTTCAGGGCAGCCCCGGCTGGAGGGAGGCATTCCTATTCTTTCGAGGCTTTCAGGCTGGGCGGACTCGAAACCCGGGTAGCCCTCCCTGCCCCCACTGCCTCTTCACTCCCTCTCTGCTTTTCAGTTTGGTGGGGATGAGTGAGGCTTTCTCCAGGAATCTAGGGTTCTCCTTTGTGGGGGATGCTGTGGTGTGTTGCTCATGTGCACCTCCAGGAATGACAGACTCATTTCCCAAACAGCCCAGGTGCCACGGACAGAGGGCTCAGCTTTCAGCTTCCTCTGGGAATTTCTAGGGGCTTCCCTGGTGGCTCAGATGGTGAAGAATCTGCCTGCAATGCAGGAGACGTGGGTTCAATACCTGGGTCGGGAAGATCCCCTGGAGAAAGAAATGGCTACTCACTCCCGTGTTCTTGCCTGGAGAAGCCCATGGACAGAGGAGCCTGGTGGGCTACTGTCCCTGGGGTCACAAAGAGGGCGACACGACTGAGCAACTAACACTAGGCTGCACTAGGCTGTGGAGGGTCACCTTGCCCACTTCCGGGGTCCGCAGCCAGACCACCTCACCCTAACTTGGGACACCTCTAAAGAGTCACCCCAGTTCCCGGGCCCCCTGAGGGATTGGCTGAGCACTTCCTGGGGTCATGTTGTCGCCCAGTATCCCCCTCCACCCACTCCTGCTTCATCCCCTGTTTCCCTTATACAGGTGGTGATGCCAGGGGCACCCCTTAATAGACCTTCTCCCTGAAAGCTGGCTTCCCCCGGAGCCTAACTGAGCCCTGTGAGAACACTGTACAGATATATGAACATTACTTAATAGAGACAGACCAATTCCCAGGAAAGCAAGGATTTGCTTATAACCTGGCAGAATTTCCCTTCAAGGAGGAGGATCATTCAGTCCTGGGTGGAGAGCACAGAGGTGCTCAGAAATCTCCCCACCTCAAAATCTTGTCCACGGAAGAGGAAGCCTCAGTCACTCGAATAAAGGCCTGATTCACCTGGCTGTCCCTACTGTGGAACTAGATTCGGTGATAAGCCATCGTCCAGAGATGCCACGAAATTTGCATCTAAGGACAGGTATTCCATGTTCACCAGCCCCCTGCTGGTTACCAGCTGACTTCCCTGTGGGTCAGTCTAAGGGGAGACTGGGGTGGATTGTGTTGCATTGTGTTTCACATGGCAGATCAATTTTTGTTGGAATTTAATACTTTGGGATTCTGCTTTTATATATATTGCTCTTTCTTGACTGCCTCTGAGACAGACTTGGGTCCACTCTGTGCAGTCAAGAAATTAGACTCTTTGGAGACAGCCAGCTGACCACTCCCTGGAGGCAGCACACTATCTGGCTGTGCTCTGAATAAGCTAGCTTTTCCCTTTAAAAATCCACACCCATATTTCTTGATTCTGTTTGGACTGATCCATCCTTTGCTTTGTAGGCTTGAAATTCACCTGGATGGCTTTTTACTAACCTCATGAATGAAAGGCATTTTAAGTATGGTTTATGTGTAGGGGATTTGGCTGTCATAATCTAATGGAGCTCTAATTTTGGGAGTGGTTGGTGTAAGAAGCAGTTTGGGCTTCCCTAGTGGTTCAGTCGGAGAAGGCAATGGCACCCCACTCCAGTGCTCTTGCCTCGAAAATCCTGTGGATGGAGGAACCTGGTGGGCTGCAGTCCATGGGGTTGCGAAGAGTCAAACACAATTGAGCGACTTCACTTTCACTTTCCTGCATTGGAAAAGGAAATGGCAACCCACTCCAGTGTTCTTTCCTGGAGAATCCCAGGGATGGGGGAGCCTGGTGGGCTGCCGTCTATGGGGTCGCAGAGTCGGACACGACTGAAGCGTCTTAGCAGCAGCAGCAGTAGTGGTTCAGTGGTAAAGAATCTGTCTGCCAATGAAGGAGACACAGGTTCAATCCCTGAGTGGGGAAGAGCCCCTTGAGAAGGAAATGGCAACCCACTCCAGTGTTCTTGCCTGGAGAATCCCATGGAAAGAGGAGCCTGGAGGGCTACAGTCTGTGGGGGTCACAAAATGTGGGGTCGCAAAAGAATTGGACCCAACTTAGTGACTAAACAACTACAAAGACGCAGTTTAGAGCAGACGTTGTATCAGAGTGATGGTGGGGGGCCGATGGGCTTGAATCTGGGGTCTCCTGTTGAGCAGCTGTGTGACTTGGGAAGCTTCCTTCCCTGCTCCGTGGTTCAACCTCCTCCTCAGTTGCTGGGGAAAGGAAAATGCTTAGAGTGATGCCTGGCACATGAAAGCATTCAGTATGTGAAAGCTACTATTATTATAGAAAAAAAAGTACCATGGTAATCATTCCTATCGCTGCCAGTTTTACAGTGCTCTGGAAGCTTTGCTTCTGGGGTCTTGTATGCTTTTTAAGTACTATAACAAATAAAACCTCGATGCTCCTGCCCCATCCCAAATAGATTTCCAACATCTCTTATGATGAAAAGCAGTAAAATAGATCTCCTAATGTGTCCCCAGGGTGCAGAATCAGGTCTGACTAAAGGCTGGAGTGGTGGTGTCTATGACTGTCAGCTGCTGACAGTGGGGAAGTGTGCAAACCTGGTGAGTCTGTGGTCTGTGACGTCCTTCCCCCTCTCCATTTCTCCCCAATTGCATTTTTTCAAGTAATGCAGTAAATTATCATGAGCGTTTTAAGCCCAAATTAGAGATCTTATGTTGTAAATGCCGCAGAAGCTGAGAAAGATCTTGTTAACAAAAGCACAATTACCAAACTCCCAGAAATCAGAATCAGACCCACAGAATTCAAACTTGGATGAAGTCTGTGCCCACCAAATCCATCCCTGGTCCTTTTTGCAGGATCAGAGTAAATGCAGGCGCTTGGAGCTGCATGGCACATCTGTGACCATGGTCTCTGGTTGCAGCAGCCTTCAAACAGGTCAGTGGAGGTGTGATGATCTCAGGGATCATTCGTCTTTAAGGTATTTCTCTGCTGTGGTATATAATCCCTCAAGGAGGGGCCTTGTCAGTGTCAGCTTCTGTTCCCAACTGTAATGGAATAAAGAACTGGTAAATAGGTGATTCTTTACATCTCTCTCCTTTGTCCTGCATAATGTGGGCCAAATGGACGGGCCCATCTCTGTGAAGGCGGCAGTGGGGGTGTTCTACCCCTAAATGATTCTGGGTTTGCTTTATGCTCTGATTGGGCTCAGTTGCATGTGCAGCGGCTCCTAGAGTCTTGCCACACTATGATAATGTGTGCAATAGTCAGAGAGCTGTTTTCCACTTTGCATCGTAAGTCCTACCTTCTCTGCTCACCCTTGAGAGAGCCAAGCACCTCAAATGGGGTGGAGTAAAGAGATCTGAAGAAGTAAATTGTGCTGTCTTGAGATGCAGGAGCCCAGGAGGGCCAAGAACTCATTTTCTGTGTGTCTGGACATATTATAAGTGCTCTGCTAAAGTGCGGATGGTCCGGCAGTCAGCAGGGGTTGACAGGAGAACACACAGCGTGGCCGGCATGAAGCACAACCCTATCCTCAACATTTCGGGTGTTGAGACATGGACAGGGTTTCTTTGTAGTCTGCTGCCTTAGTCCCTCCCCTCTCCCCTCCATCCCCATCCCAGGCTGTTTGCAGAGAGACCTGAAGCACTGATTGGCATGTTTCCAACAGGAAGAGTCTGGAGCCGACTCTTGGCTGGGTGGAGCCGTGGTTTGGTGTAGTTTTGGGAGGAATTTCTCCTTAAGCCAGGGACTTCTCCCCTCTCCCTGCCCAGTATCTAGGGCTGCATCACTGGATGTTCATCCATGGCAACTCTGTGCTGGGATACAGCAGAACCAGGCAGAATGAGCCCCCCACGTGTGAATATTTGTCTGTGTGTCCCGGCTCCTTCCTCCCAATGCGGAGAAGGCGCTCTCCGGACCCCAGCTGCCCTCTCTCCTCAGCATCCTTTGTCTCTCTCAAGGCTGCATTGCACAAATACCTCCTTCTGTTCTGAAATCCATTTACCTCCATTTTCGCTTCCTGACCTCCCTCCCTCCAGTTTCTTTTCTTTTCTAATCATTATATAACTCAGGTAGACAAATAGCCCACATGTAAGCTATTATGTAAGTAAAGACGAGAGTCTACTGGAAAGGTCAGCGATTGTGGAGAAATTAACGGGCAAAGCTTCAAGGAGGAGGTGGACCTTGAGCTTCTTTTATTTATTTATTTTTTACTTATTTTTAGGTTACCTTCGTTTTATTTTTAAAAATTTTAACTTATTCTTTAAAATTGAAATATAGTTGATTTACAGCATTGTGTTAGGTTCAGGTGTACGGCAAAGTGACTCAGAACACACACACACACACACACACACATTCCCCCCCTCTCCTGGGAGGGATGGGGTTAGCTGATGGAAGGCAGACGAATATCCTGTGATGACAAAGATGGTTGAGGGTTTCAGTGCCAGAGGTCTGGGGTTGCATCCTGGCCTCCACAGTCATTTAGCTCTGTGGCTTTGGCAAAATCACTCCAGTTCTCTGAGGCTCAGGCTTCTCTCCTGTAAGATGGGTAAAATCATATCTGGCTTCCTCTGTTGTGAGAATGACAAATAAGTGAACAAGCATATAATTAAAATGATATCATGAGCCATGAAGGATGCAAACAGAATCGTGTCAGTGAAGGCTCCTGAGAATGTGGGAATGTCATCAGAGCTCCTGGCACAGGGTAAATAAAGCAAGCTCTTAGTAGCTGATTTTTCCTGAGCGACACTTGGAAGAGGACGGGAGACTTGGGGAAGGGCTGTGGGAGAAAAGAATGTATGTTATTAACACGAGGGATTGTTGTAGCAGTGGCCTTTCCTGCTTTCCCTTCATGCTGTTTTTCCTTTGAAAAAGGCAGGTTCACATATAGCTTCAGGAGGAGGAGGAGGAAGCCTCTGCTCTGGAGTTTGCTGGTTCACCCTGTGTCCTTGGCCGGCACGCTCTCTGTAGCCCCTCAGCCCGCAGTCCACCATCAGGACAAGTTGGAAAGGATGTCCATCAAGCATCTCGACCCTGGAAAGAATGCATCCAGCGTGGTGGCAATATTAGTGACATGGTCGCTGGACTTTGGATTCACAGAGTGTTCTCTCTCAAGTGCTCAGAGGAGAAGTGGTTACAGGGTTTGCATTATTGTTTCTTGGGAGAGAAAGAGGAACACCAAGGCATTGGAGGCATCTGCTAGAAATGTCATGGCTGGAATCAGTCAGGCCTTTCACGGGGGTCCTCGTCGTCAGCTCAGGACCGGAACCACCAGGCTGTTTGCTTCAGGTAGATATTTGGATGTCTCCCCCTCCTCCTCTGGCTACTTCTCCTCATCCTGTCCTTTCCAGGCTCAGCCAGCCAGTGCCCCTGGAGGTCTTCTCCGGGCTTGTCAGCTCCCACCAGGGCTAGACAGGGCTGCACTTTCTTCTTATGATAGAAGACTGGGAAGCAAGATGGAGAGATTTTCTTGGCAGCCACAGATTTTTAATCACGAAAGTAATTTAATATGAGGTGGTCAGAGGTCAGATATTTTAAAAGGCCAGTCTCTGGTTTAGCCTTGGCTAAAACCAAGGATGATAAGTGGTTCAAAAGGTAGGCAAAATGTGTTTTTGGAAGGTTTATGGGACCCAGAGTAGGAAGGGGTGAAAGTCCATGATTTTCCACTGGATTTCCTTTCTTAAAATTCATTCTTAAAAATTGAAGTGTAATTTGCAATATTGTGTTAGTTTCAGGGGTACAGCAAATTGATTCAGTTATAATGTTGTTAGTCCCACAGTTGTGTCTGACTCTTTGTGATCTCATGGACTGTAGCCTGCCAGGCTCCTCCATTCACAGAATTCTCCAGGCAAGAATACTGGAGTGGGTAGTCATTCCCTTCTCTAGGGGATCTTCCCAACCCAGGGTTTCAAGAACCCGGTCTCCTGCATTCCAGGCAGATTCTTTACCATCTGGCCCACAATGGAAGCCTCTTATATAAGTGTGTGTCTGTATATTATTTTTTAGATTATTTTCCATTATAGATTATTACAAGACATTGAATATAGTTCCTTGTGCTATTCAACAGGTCCTTGTTGTTAATCTGTTTTGTATTTAGTAGTGTGTATCTGTTAATCTCAAACTCTTAATTTATCCCTCCCCTTTTCCGCTTTGGTAACCATAAAATTGTTTTCTCTGTGAGTCTTTTTCTGCTTTTTGCTGGATTTCCAGAGAGACCTTGTAGGAAGGAGGTGGAAGAGTTCCTTGGTCAGAAGTGGGCGCGGCAGATGCCAAAGGACCATTAGAGGGTGCCTGGAGCCTCCGGGGCCTCAGGTGAAAGGTGGAAGGGCCGGTCAGAAGTTCCCTCAGAGGATAATTATTATTTTTGCATTTGGTTAAAAATTGACAAACTAATTGCTGAGCCCATTGTCAGAAAACTGGCAATGCATTAGAGATGATTGTCAGCAATTTCTATTATTCCTAATGAGCTGGACGTGGCCTTCTCTTTTGTACTTACTGCTTGGAGATAAGGGAGGGCTTTTCTTCTCTCCCTCAGAGCTGGAGAGGGTCTGCTGCACCCGCCTGCTCTGGGCTTCGGGCCCAGAGCCACCTGAGTCAGAAGACAGATGATTTGTTTGTCTGATTGCTCTGGTGAGTCCCTCGCTGCCTCTTCATTTTCCACCTTCTCTCCCTTCCAAACCCCCTTCTTACTCCTGGTTGGCTCTCAAGACACCATTAATTTAATAACCAAGAAGACAGAATTGGATAGAAAACAAAACTCAGACTCTTTGGGAAGTGAAACGTCATTGAAAGTGAAAGCTTCTAGGGGTTCAGTATTTCAGTGGGGCTTGGGAAAGACTAACATAGTCTTTAAAAAAATCACTTAAGAGTATTTCCCACATTCAGGTATCAGAGTAAGTATTTGCACAACAGTGGAATGTCCAGGGTCTTGATTATAAAAGAGATAAGTATCCGAGAGCCCTTCACTTTGGGGCATTACATCCCAACGTATTCTTCCTGACCTAGCCTAGAGGGAGTCCATGTTTAGAGTCCAGTTAAAAGGCAGCATCTCCGAAGCTAAGTCAGACCGCGGGTTTCCTTCTTGGTGAGGGCGTGGCCATCATCTCCCCTCTGTGTTGGGGAGCTGAGGCTCTGGGAAGCCTTCCCCTTGCACTCATCCCTTCCATGGTCTTCCATGACTGGGATGCACGTATCCCTTCTGTTTTTAGCAACAAAATGAGTTCCAGTTCGTCTGGTAGAGATGCATGTCAGGAAGTCCATTTGAGTGGGGCTCTCTGGCTCACTTAAGAAAACCTGTTTCTGCAGACTCACAGTTTTAGAAAAACAAATTTATGGTTACCAAGGGGAAAGTGGGGGCAGATAGAGTTTTGTGATTAACAGATATATGCTACTATATATAAAATAGGTAACTAACAAGGACCTGCTGTATAGAAGGGGGAACTATGTTTAATATCCTATAATGGCCTTTGATGGAATATATGTGTGTGTGTAACTGAATCACTTTACTGTACACCTAAAACTAACACAACATTGTAAATCGACTATACTCCAATAAAATTTTTTAAAAGAGTAGGTGATATGGAAAGATAAATTGGGAGATTGGGACTGACATATACATACTACTATATATAAAACAGATAATTACTAATTACTACTAATAAGGACCTGCTTAGCACAGGGAACTCTTCTCATACTCTGTAATGACCTATATGGGAAAAGAATGTAAAAAATAGTGGATATATATATATATATATATATAAACATATATATATAAATAACTGATTCACTTTGCTATACACCTGGAACTAACACCACACCATAAACCAACTGTCCTCGAATAAAACAAACACAAACCATTTCTGTGTTAGTCGCCCACTCTTTTTAACCATAGGATCAGAGGAAATGATAAAATCACCCACATGGCTTCCAGGTCAGTTTTCATGAGCAGATTTCATCATCCCAGTGTCCTCTGTGATGAATCCTTAATAATTTTGACTTTAAAAGAAACGTTCCATGGTAATTTGCTTTTTCACTGGTAGTTGGCACCCAAGGCTGTAAAGGATGTGTCAGACTGTAATTATGCCCGGGAATATCACCGACTTAGAGCGTTTGGCCACTGCTATGTTGTCCATTTTTGAGACATAGAGACTGGCTGTCGTCACGCCATTCAGGAAGGACTTGGAGACGATTCTTGTTGCTGCCGAAACAAATGTCTGCTAGTTTAGCAGCTTAAAGCATCACAAATTTTGTATGCTGTAAGCCTGAAGTCCAAAATGGGTCTCACAGGGCAGAATGCAAGTGTCAACAGGGCTGAGTTCCTGGAGGCCACCCGGATGCCTTGGATAGGGGCCCCCTTCCATCTTCAAAGCCAACAGTCACATCAGGCCTCCTTCTGCTTCCAGCACGGCAGGTCCTTCTTTAAACAACTCCCTCTGCTTCCTTCTTGGAGGGACCCTTGTGATTACATTGAATCCACCAGATAATCCAGGATAATCTTCCCTCTCAAGATCCTTGACTTAATTGCATCTGCAGAGTCCCTTTGTCATTTAAGATAACATATTCACAGATTCCAGGGTTTAGGCTGTGGATATTTGCCAGTGGAAGGAACAAAAGGCAAAAGCAGAGTAGAAAATCTGTTTTTATAAACAAGCAATATCAACACATTTTTGGATTCCTTTCCCCCCCCTTTGCTTGAAACAGTTGTTTTCAGCCTGATACAGGGTTGAAAATGGCAAAAACATTAATTGAATTTCTGTTCGACTGTGTTCTTTGTGATTTATTTCATGTGTATGGAAGTATAGTAGTTTTGTAGGATGAAAAATTTACTTTCTAATCTTCTTCTAAAGGTCAAGTGGCAAAGAGAACTAGTTTTAAATGCAAGTTACCCACATGGAGCAATTAAGGAGAGATATAAAGTGGTATGGATTTTAAGATGTGACAGAGGCCAGATACAAATGGAGAAGTGACAAAGACATTAGCTGATTTAGGAAAATTCAAATCCTACCTCTGGGAAAGTACATGGATTCACATATATTTATTGTGATACATTAAAAAAACCCTTCTCTCTTCTAAACTGTTTTATCATTAAATTTGCAATTTGCTTCTCTTTGCGGCCAGACATAAACACTAACGGCCAACCTCCGAGGCAAATGCTTGTCCTAGGCCTGTCTTTGCTGTCATTGGGTGGTAGTGACTTAGAAACCTCTTCAGCAGATGTATTGAAATTCTATAGCAAATTAAAGGATGCTCTGTAATATTCGATCCCTCTCCCAGAACAAACAGACCTGACATGGCCCTAGTATCCCTCCTCAGAATAAACCAAAAGGCTCTTTTTTTTTTTTTAATCAAATGAAAGATTCCTTAAATTCTATAGTGTTTACGGTTTTCAGAAGTTTCACACACATGATTTCTTATAATCCCGTAATAACCCTTTTTCCCCCAACCCCTGTATTGCCCCTCCCTGCTTCCCTCTCTCCACTGATAACCACCAGTTTGTTCTTTGTTTCTGTGAATTTGCTTCTGTCTTGTTTCATTCACTCCTTTCTTGTATTTTTTTAGATGCCACATTTAAGTGCGATCATATGGTATTTGTCTTTCTTGTCTGACTTCTTTCACTTATTATAATATTCTCCAAGTTCGTCTATGATGCAATGGCAAAATTTCTTTCCTTTTTATGTCTGAGTAGTATTCCATCTTCTTTATCCATCCATCTGCTGATGGACACTTAGGTTGTGCTTCCGTACCTTGGCTATTGTAAACAGTACTGCTGTGAACATTGGGGTACATGGGGTACTGTATATACACTGGGGTGCATAGAGTTTTCCACTTTTCCAGATATATATGCCCAGAAGTGGAATTGCTGGATTATATGATAACTCTATTTTTAGTTTTTTTGGTGAAACCTCCCTACCATCTTCCACAGTGGCTGCACCAGTTTACATCCCCACTGACAGCGTTTGAGGATTTCCTTTTCTCCACACCCTCCAACAGGCTCTTTTCTTAATGTCATTCATGCTTCTAGAACTTCCTCTGCAGCTGTCGCTCCTGAGCATCGGCTTGACCACTGGCATCTTCCTCGATCTCACCACCAGCCTGCTCTCCCTTTGGGGTGAGCGCAAGGGAGATCCCTTTTCTCGACTGCCTTCTCCGGTGAGCCCAGCCTGGTGGAGCTGAGGTCCTGCCTTCCCGGCACACAGGCTGTGGAACTTGGAGGACCTGGTTTTTCTGCTGGTGACTGAGGGGATGGTCTGCAGAGCTGACAGACCCCCCTGTAATCCTCACAGGTTCCCTGAGGCAGACACAGCCCATTTCCATCTCTTGCTGTGCCTCCCTGTGACACATTCGGCAAACAAGGGAACAGTGAAATACAGCCCATCGGTCCTGGCCCCCAGCCACGCGCTACAGCATGCGTGGAGACAGTCTGGCTGGGCTGGCACCTCAGGCCGGCTTGGCAGGACCAGGGCACAGTCCATTCTCACCAAGCCCTGGGACTGGTTCAGATGACGAGCGGCCGCGAAATGATGAGAGAGAGAGGCTGAGAACCGTGGGTCAGGGGAGGAGAGGGCAGCAGGAGGCAGCACCAGGGACAGCCAGCCCTGTTCAGAAGGCGTGAAAAATAGCCAGTGCTAGTTGCTTGGATTTCTTTTTTTCTTGGTTTGTTTTCTTTTTGTCTTTTTTGGCTGTTTTTGTCAGGTCCTTCTCTATGAGGGCTGAGTGCTCTGTGGTACTCTCATGGCTGTCTTATCTTCTGATATAGTGAATTATTTGTTGTTGTTGAGTCGAGAAGTCATGTCTGACTCTTTGTGACCCATGGACTGCAGCACGTCAGGCTTCCTTGTCCTTCACTATCTCCTGGAGTTTGCTCAGATTCATGTCCATTGAGTTGGTGATGCTGTCTAACCATCTCATCCTCTGCTACCCTCTTCTCCTTTTTGCCTTCAATCTTTCCCAGAATCATGGTCTTTTCCAATGAGTTGGCTGTTTGCATCAGATGGCTGTTGGAGCTTCAGCATCAGTCCTTCGAATGAATATTCAGGGTTGATTTCCTTTAGGATTGACTGGTTTGATCTCCTTGCAGTTCGAGGGACTCTCAAGAGTCTTCTCTAGCACCACAGTTCAAAAGCATCAGTTCTTCAGTGCTTAGCCTTCTTTATGATCCACCTCTCACCTTGGTACATGACTACTGGAAAAACCATACCTTTGACTAGACGGATCTTTATTGGCAAAGTGATGTCTCTACTTTTGAATACGCTGTCTAGGTTTGCCATAGCTTTTCTTCCAGGGAGCAAGCGTCTTTTAAATCCGTGGCTGTAGCCACCGTCCACAGTGATTTCTGCTTAATGAATCATTTTATGCTACTTCCTGATGGGGCTTTTCAAAAGCGTGGCTTTGGGGTAAGAAGTACAGTTTGGAACGATCACTAGCAACAACCAAGTGGTGTTTATGATTTGGATTGGCTATTGTCATTGTTTACTGGCTGAAGAGTGACTTGCGTGACCAAGTGATATCTTTTCATTTTTGTAGAAAATCAAGCAAATGTAATAATTGATAGATAAAAAAATTTTGGTTATCCTTTATCTGTGTAATGTTTGGGAATTCCTGAATAGGAGAATTTTCTTAATGGAAATTAAAAATTTCTATTAAATTTTATTCATTGGTTCTCAAGGTTTAGTATGCACATTTCACCAAGAGGCATGGTAAATGCAGACTTCTAGATCCTAACCAGAGTTTCAGATTTAACAGACCTTGATTGGGCCCCCAAATTGGCATTAACAAACTCCCAGGTTTTTCTGATGCAGGTGGCTGGAGTCGAGGTTTGAGGAAACAGGAGATCATATAAACTGGACCATAGAGAGAGGAGCTCTCCACTCAACCCCTCCTCACGTGTTTTCATATAATTTTCTCTAAGATAGCAGTTGTGTTTTCATGCAGTTCAGGAGGGCGGCTTCTGATAGTGCAGTGTATCACCTGTATTGTTTTCAGAGTTTTCAGTCTCAGGTTTATTCCTGCTACAAAGATTGAAGGATGATCTGAAATCAAATACATTTGTCTGGGAGTTGAATGTCTGTCAGACCCAGGCATTGATTTCCTTGAGCTTGAGTTCTCAGTAAATGTCTTTCCAGTGAGAATTCCAATCAGGATTCTAAAGGTTATATAAAATAGGCCTGATTTTTGAGCCTTCTCGGGGGAGAAAGCTTAATTTATAAGCAAAAAGGGGGAGAAATCCACTCCCCATCACTGCTTGTGTTGTAATCAGCACGCAGTTCATGTTTTAGAATAAAACGGCTATGTTGATTACGGGTGTGAACCAGCCTGAGCCAGAAAATATCTCTGTGCAGAGGATCTTTAAGGATGAAATATTTGCACTTCGGAGAATGAAAAGATAGCAAAATGAAATCTAGGCAGAACTGTTAAGGAAGTTTGCCTTGGGGAGTCTCGATTTCTCCAGGTGCCCTTTCAGTGTTCTACCATCAGGGGGCAGCATTGCACTTTGGTTGGAAAATGGTCTCGGTGGCAAGCAGCCCTTTAAAGGAAAATACATCCAAGTGAGCAAAACTAAAAACCAGAATATTAGCAAGAACCAGAAAACCAACAACACAGAACCCAAACCCTCTTTGTTATAACGTGCCATCTTTGCTTTTCTTGGTGTGCAGAGTTTAATATTGTCGTATTAAGACTCTCCAGGGCATACTTTACTGGTTCATTAATATACACTTAGGGGTGGTGGATAATGCAGTGAGAGATTATTTTTCCTTTTCCTCACTTTTTGTTTGGCTCTCCCATCTTTTCTCACTGTCCTTCTGTCTTGTTGCCAAGCAGTTACTCCCCTACCTACTTCCCTCTAGGAACAGACAGACCTGGCAGCTGGTCGTCTTTGGCATTGCTGGTCATTTTGTGGAGCTGGTAGATGTGTATAGAGCTGACTGCAAAGCTCTGTCTTTTTTCCTTCTTGGTGTGAAATCAGGCTCACAATTTGCATGATTCTGGGAGGTTTCTAGGTATCACACTACTTTTATGCACCCATACAAACACACTTAAAGGAATCAAGCTATCATTTTACAGGGAGTGATGCAAAATAAATAGATGCTCAAATGTTGCATTTTTAAAATTGACTCATATTATTACTGGATAAAGTGTGGGTGGATTAAAAACAAATCCAACCATCGGTTTTAGGAATAAGTTCCATCAATACATGGATTTTGTGTTTGTTCACGATGTATCCTACCTTCTGGCTTTGCTTTTGAGCAATGAATCTCTTGGGGACTGAGGTCAGGCTGGGTATCTACATTGGCCTTCTTCTTTGTCCCAGTCATTGTTTTGTTTCTGGGCTCATGGAATTACAAAGGCTGAGGGTTTCTTAAAGGCAAGTTCTAAAATTCACCCTCCAAGAATAACTATGAACCCTAAGTATCTTTGTGTCTCTGAAATTTGTTTACAGAGAGTTACATATGTTTATGGGCCTCCCTGGGGGCTCAACTGGTAAAGAATCCACCCGCAATGCGGGAGACCTGGGTTTGATCCCTGGGTTGGAAAGATCCCCTGGAGAAGGGAAAGGCTACCCAGGCCTGGAAAATTCCATGTACTATATAGTGCATGGGATCGCAAAGAGTGGGACATGACTGAGTGAGTTTCACTTCTCTTCACATATGATTTCAGTGTGATTCCACCATTTTTGGAGGGGAATTCATAAAGACTAGATCCAAAGGTAATTTTCTATTTATGTCCTTCTACAAGGAAGTCTATTTCGCTTCCTCTTCCCTTTTCTTCTTGTGCAAGAAGCAGACAGGTTGGGAAACTTGACTTTGAACAGGAGCAGAAGTATGCACAGGGCAGGGAATAACAGGCACTACAAAGATTAATTATCTTCATTGGAATCTAGCTTGACTGGGCAAGGTGAGACAGTTCAATTATTTAATCACATTGGCTCTCTTGGCTTCAGAGGCCTGGAGTGCTGGGTAGCCCTGACTTCCCACTTCATTTATGTGAGGAATTGCTCCTCACCTCGCTGCTCCCTGTTGGACCCTCAGGCAGAAGAAAAGGAGCAATCGATCTGGCAGGAGATGCTCCCGTCTCTGCCTCCTCCCAGTCTGTGTTGTCCGCAGTGAATTCTCAGTGTTTAGTTGGAGCCTTGCTGCTAGGCAGCGGTGCCTCTCCTGCCCTGGTCAGGCTGCTCCCCTCTATGTGTAGTGGTTGCATTTTTCCTCTTGCTCATGGCTTTGTAAGGCTTTCTTCTGGCTCAGGAATGGTTACCCATGTTGCAGGTCAGAGGATGCCATTGGATCAGAATACACTGGGGCAGCACTGTCTGGCAGGACCCGCTGTGCTGACAAAGAAGCTCTGTATCTGCTCTGTCCGATATGGCAGGCAGTGGCCCATTGGGGCTATTAGCATTTGAAATGTGGCCGCTCTGATTAATGAACTACATTTTTAATTCATATTAACTTAAAGGTAAATAGTTACCTATGGCCAGTGAAAGACCCAGCTGCACCCACAATACCCAGGAGAGATTTTTCATGGATTATTTTTGTTTTTCTGATGGAGCTTGACTGTT
Source organism: Cervus canadensis (assembly GCF_019320065.1). NCBI lineage: Eukaryota > Metazoa > Chordata > Mammalia > Artiodactyla > Cervidae > Cervus > Cervus canadensis. The sequence continues at coordinate 77,475,203 of NC_057386.1, forward strand.
GCACTGTGATATGGAAGGGCTGGTTTATACCACAGCCCCTCTGTTATTAATGCAGTTTTCCACATTCCATCAGACTCTCTTGTTCCTCATCATACATTGAGCCCTTTTGTTTTGTCTTGGCCAGGTCTCTCCTCATCAGCAGCCAGAGAGGGAGAGGAGAATGGAGGTTTACTCATTCTGTCATGAAAGATCTTAATCCCCATGGAAACTGCTCTCTCAAAACAAGAAGAGTTAGGTGGGCGTGCCTTCTCCAGACACTGGAGTCTTGCGCATCCATGGATTTCTGCCACGGTAGTGTCTCCTACTTAGCGACCCAGTCTGCAACAACCTGTTTAGTGTAGGTTTTCAAAGTTTTTTTTAGAGATTTAATGCATGTATAAGGCCAGGCGACAGTCTGTCAAGATGAACCCTTAAAAAAAAAATTGCTTTAGGATCCAAATGTCCATGGTCCCAACTAGACCCAGTGAGAAAGGGATAGGACATAAAATATCAAAGAAATAAGAATTGGGCTTCTCAGGTGACCCAGTGGTAAAGAATCCACCTGTCAATGCAGAAGATGGAGATTCAATTCTTTGGTCGGAAAGATGTCCTGGAGGAGGAAATGGCACCCCACTCCAGTATTCTTGCCAGGAAAATCCCATGGACAGAGAAGCCTAGCGGGCTACCATCTATGGGGTCACAAAAGAGTTGGACATGACTTAGTGACTAAATGGCTGAGGGACCACAAGTGTCTGAGTCATCCAGGCTGAGGTGTGGAGTCATGATCAATGACATCCCATCTTCCCATCCTCCAGCATCCAATCTGACCCCAAGCTGATCAGTAAACTCAGTTTTTTTCTGCTGCCTCCACCAAGCTGACTCTCAGACCCGTGCACCTCATGCCTTAGTCACTAAAATTACACAAACAGAGGAAAGAAAAAAAGATTCTGTGAAACCATTCTCTAGGTTGCTGTGGTTTACACTTGCTAGTTAATTTGAACCTTACCTTCAGTCTCTCAGAGTGACAGAAACAGCATCCAGTCTGCTGTTGTACAAGCAAGTGCACGCCGTCTAGTTGCTAACACCCTTGAAAAATGTCCCCAGAAATGCAGCTCACGGAGAGAGTTCTTTAAATTAAGCTAGATTTGTAAAGAGCCCATTTACTGCCTGACTTAGAGCTAAATCCTGTGGCAGAATGGAATTCGAGGCTTGCTGCCAGTGAACAGAAAACAGCTTGGGTACCAAACCGTGAGCCGGTGAGTGGCAGGGAAAGGAGGGATGTTAGAACAGAAGGCATCCTGAAGTTGGAAGGGAAAGAAAAAAACCCAAACAGAAGGAAGTGTCTGGAGGCCAAGTGCAGACAGGTTGTCCAAGAAAGCTGGGCTGCGGAGAAAAGAGAATGAAGGAGAGAAAGAGAATAAGAAGAGGTAGAGAAGAAGGGGGTTAGGAAGGAGAAGAGACAGCGGCTGCAGTGTTTTCCTGCTTTATCTCCTTAAAGGCCCGGGGCTGAATAGCAAGTCGTTTCACCAGGCAACCAGACAGAAGCCAGTCTGCAGGTAAAACTGCTTACCAGCCCAGGTCATGACTGCAAACAAGCAAGTAGGCAGACAGACCTCATCTTTATATTCTTGCCCTCTGTTCTTTCTAGGCTACATTCTCTTTACTTATTTATTTGGCTGTGCCGGGTCTTAGTTGTGGCACTTGAACTCTTAGTTGTAGCATGTGGGATCTAGTTCCCTGACCAGGGATCAAACTCAGGCCCCCTGCTTTGGGAATGTGGCGTCTTAGCCACTGAACCAACAGGGAAGTCTCTGCTTTTTTTTTGTAAATTGAAATATAGTTAATTTACAGTGTTGTGTTGGTTTTCAGTACACGGCAAAGTGACTCAGTTACACACATACACACACCCACATTCCTTTTCAGATTCTTATCCTTTGTAGATTATTACAAGATATTGTGTATAGCTTCCTGTGATACGCAGTAGGTCCTTGTTGTTTATTTTATGTGTCGTAATGTGTCTCTGCTCATCCCAAACAATTTATCTCCCCCAGCGCTTTGCTAGCCCCTTCGGTAACCTTGTTTGTTTTCTACAGGGCTAAGTCTGTTTCTGTTCTGTAAATGAGTTGATTTGTATCGTTTTTGAAGAGTCCACGTATAAGTGATATATATTTGTCTTTTTCTTTCTGATTTACCTCATTTAATGTGATAATCTCTAGGTCCATCCATGTTGTATCAAGGGGCATCATCTCATTCCTTTTTTTGGGCTTAGTAATGTTCTACTTATTTATGTACCACATCTTTATCCATTCATTTGTTGATTGATATTTACATTGCTCCTTTTTTCTTTTAATGGGAGAACTTTTTCAGATCTTCCTGTATAATTGATTCTAAACCTCTTGGAGAAGAATTTGGACAGTGATGAGAAAGCGGGTTTCCCTACAACGAGCCCACATCTCGGGGTCTCCTGTCCAAACTCCGTCCTTCCACATTTTCTCCATAAACAAAGACACTGACTGCTTGAGATCCAATCACAAGGTGCTCACCTACGTTACACCTTGGGACTCACGTTGTTTGCTCTGGAACCTTCTGGGGGCGGCTGTTAAGAATATGGTTGCCTTGACCCCACCCCCATAGATCTGAATCCTCAAGCGGAGGCAGCGTCTCTAAGAGAAACTCAGGCTGGGGAATATTAAGAAATGGGGTAAAGTTATAAAATGCAAATATTTTAGGGCTCAGAGGATGAAGCAATCTGAGTTTTGTAATTGAATACAAGATTCTTTAAACTCTATAGTGAAATACAGTTTTCAAAAGTTTCACACATATGACTTCATATAATCCCATAATAACCTGCCCAGCCCCCCAGCTACACTGCCTCTCCCCTTTCTCCTCTCCCCGTTGGTAAATACTAGTTTGTTCTCTGTATCTGTGAGTCTGCTTTTTTTGTTTGTTTTTTTCACTAGTGTGTTATATTCTTTTAGGTTACACGTATAAATGATACCATACAGTAGCTGTCTTTCTCTGCCTGACTTTCATTGAGCACAATATCCTGTAAGTCCATTCATGGTGCAGCAAATAGCAAGATTTTGTTCTTTTTAATAGCTGAATAGTATTCCCTTATATATATATGTGTGTGTGTTGTGTGTGTGTGTGTGTGTACATGTAAATGTATACTATGGCTTCTTTATTCATTTATCTATGAATGGACACTCAGTTGTAAAGCAATCTAATTTGATCCTAGTTAAAAATTCCCCCAAAAGAAAGTTTCCGGGAATGACTTCTGTATATATGACTGGAAATTAAGGACAAAGGAGCTAGAGGGTGACTTATTTCTCTCCCACCATAGTTTTTGGTCTAGTAAAGTCCTCTTTTTTCTTTACAGTTAATTACTGAAAGTAGGAACCTGGTTTTTGGAAGGTTCAGGTGGGGAGAGTATTTGTGCTCAGAGATCTCTCCATCTTGGCATCTGGTTCGTGGTTCTATCCATCCTGTTAGCGGGGACACTTTCTGAGTCCCCAGGCCCCCAAGTCAGCTCCTGCCACATTCCATTTGTCTGGAGGGCTGGCCTCTGCCCAGGGCCACTATAGGATGGGAGCTGCAATATTAGACTTTCCATCCTGCTGGGCCACTTACTTTCTCTGGGACTGTGGAAAGATGACTCTCTGAGCCTCAGTTCCCTCCACTAAAACAGTGGGTGTAATCATCATTCCTACTGAGTTGTAATTGTTTTTTTTTTTTTTTTAATTTTTAAAAATGTTTTTAGAACTGCCATATGACCCAGCAATCCCACTCCTGGGCATACACACTGAGGAAACCAGATCTGAAAGAGACACGTGCACCCCAATGTTCATCGCAGCACTGTTTATAATAGCCAGGACATGGAAGTAACCTAGATGCCCATCAGCAGACGAATGGATAAGGAAGCTATGGTACATATACACAATGGAATATTACTCAGCCATTAAAAGAATTCATTTGAATCAGTTCTAATGAGATGGATGAAACTGGAGCCCATTATACAGAGTGAAGTAAGCCAGAAAGATAAAGAACATTATAGCATACTAACACATATATATGGAATTTAGAAGGATGATAATGATAACCCTACGTGCAAAACAGAGAAAGAGACACAGATGTACAGAACAGACTTTTGGACTCTGTGGGAGAAGGCGAGGGTGGGATGTTTCGAGAGAACAGCATGTATATTATCTATAGTGAAACAGATCACCAGGCCAGGTTGGATGCATGAGAAAAGTGCTCGGGCCTGGTGCACTGGGAAGACCCAGAGGAATCAGGTGGAGAGGGAGGTGGGAGGGGGGATCGGGATGGGGAATACATGTAACTCCATGGCTGATTCATGTCAATGTATGACAAAACCCACTACAATATTGTAAAGTAATTAGCTTCCAACTAATAAAAATAAATGAAAAAAAATTTCAAAAAAAAGAAAAAAAATGTTTTTGATGTGAATCATTTTTAAAATCTTCATTGAATTTGTTACAGTATTGCTTCTGTTTGTGTTCTGGTTTTTTGGCTGTGAGGGCTATGGAGTCTTAGCTTCCTGACCAGGGGTTGAACCTGCATCCCCTGCAATGGAAGGCAAAGTCTTAACCACGGGACCACTAGGGAAGTCCCGAGTTGTAATTCTTAAATGAGATAAGACATAACAAGTGCTTGGCAGGATAAGAGTGCCATAAACATGACCACTCTGTGCGGGCTTCCCTCCTCTTAGCCAGCAGAGAACTCCCTACCCTCCAAGATGCCCAGGTTTTCTCTGTGCCTTCTGGTGGGTCCTTAGAAATAACCCTTACCTCAAACCTGGGCTTCCGTGGTGGCTCAGACAGAAGAGAATCCTCCTGCAATGTGGGAGACCTGGGTTTGATCCCTGGGTTGAGAAGATCCCTGGAGGAGGACATGGCAGCCCAGTCCAGTGTTCTTGCCTGGAGAATCCCCATGAACAGAGGAGCCTAGCAGGCTGCAGTCCATGGGGTCACAAAGAGTCAGACACGACTGAGTGACTAAATACAGCCCAGCACAAATCTGACACAGGTGAGGCGGCCCTCAGTGGTCATAAGCTTTGTCAGCTTTCAGATACTGTGTGTGTGTGTGTGTGTGTGTGTTCCTCAGTGGTGTCCGACTCTTTCCAACGCCATGAACTGTAGCCTACCAGGCTTCTCTGTTCATGGGATTCTCCTGGTTGCCATTCCCTTCTCCAGGGGATCTTCCCGACTCAGGGATTGAACCCGGGTCTCCCACACTGCAGGCAGATTCTTTACCATCTGAGCCACCAGGGAAGCCCTTGGATACTGTAGTTATTATTGTTGTCAATTGTTCCAAGAAGACCCAAGAAGCTAGCACAGGTTCCTCCTGCAAGGGGAGGAAGCTAGCATAGCTCCTCGTACAAGGCAAGGTCAGCCTGGTTATTTCAGGACCCTCCGAGTTGTGAGTGCCTAAGATCAGAAGAACCCAAGAGTTCTCCAGTGGTGTGGTGAAGCACAAGAACTTATGGGTGGAGTGGGATTTACCGTGTGTTTTCAAGGACTGATGTGTAAAATTTGACTGCCCCTTGTCCTTGAACCTACCTGAGCCGTAGACAGGATGGGGAGTCTGACACCCTCGTGGGAATTCAAACACGTCAGACTCACTGACAGGCAATCATGATTCTAACGAGGGCAGGAGAATTTAACTCCATAAAAAACCTATTAGAATTGACAGTGCAAATGTAAACAGGTCCCTGGTGAATCATTTTGCTGGGCCTTCTTTCTTTGCTGCTGTATTTGTTGATGGCGTCCATAGCGCAGCATGGAAGGCAGATGCTCGAGTCTGTTCCCGCAGGATGGGATGGATGTGTGCCTCTGTCTGAAGATATGGTGCGACACACCAGATGCATTGAGCCCACAGACATAGGACCTGGGAATGTCCTGTGAAAATGGCATTTTTTTGTCTGTTTTTGGAGACGAGTGTTTGATCCTGTGATGACTTGATGTAGATGTTATTGGAGATCATTTTTTTTTTTTTTTTTGTCATTTTCAAGAGATTCAGGCAGTGAAAGGAAGTCTTTGGTCACATGTTTTGATTTCCCCTGAGATTCTTGGCCAATCACACTGAGTCATTGTGTGAATGTTTGGGGTTTTTCCTTCTGTCTCAACAACTGGATTTTAAGGACTTTCCTTTGGGTTAGTTTATGAGTTGTTCCCTTTTATGGCAAATTGGGATTTCATCTAGCAATACAGAGTTCTGTTATTAAAAGTTATAATTAATCAGCATTCTTTTAATCAGAGTCTCAGTCAAGAGACTCTGAGATAAAGCTATGTCATTGTGCCAACAAGTCATGGTGAAAACAGTGGTCTTCTCTTCATCGTTGTTTTCTTCTAGTGCGTCAGAATACACATATTAGGATGCTTGATCTCTTCTTTAAGAAAGATTATAATCCTAAATATTGGTCTTACAAAAAACTCTTTGGTTTATTAATAACATCAGGGATAAATATACTCTCAGCAGTTGAACGTTGTCTTCATTTTCCTATTTAAAAATTTTTATTTTATATTGGAGTGTAGCTGATTTACAAGGTTTGTGTTAGTTTTGGGTGTACAGCAAAGTGACTCTGTTATATGTATTTCCACTCTTACCCATTTATGTTATTATATACTATCGAGTAGAGTTCCCTGTATTATCAGTAGGTCCTTGTTAATTATCTATCTTTGTATGTATACGTTAACTCCAAACTCCTAACTTATTCCTTCCCCCACTTCCCCTTTGGCAGCCCTAACTTTGCTTTTGAAGTCTATGAGTCTGTTTTGCAAAAAAGTTCATTTGCATCATTTTTCTAGATGTCACATGAAAGTGATATCATATGATATTTGTTCTTTCTCTGACTTACCCTGCTCAGTATAATAATCTCTAGGTCCATCCTCATTTTCTTATTTTAAAATCTTTGCTTCAAAACTACACAAATCAATATTTATCCTCAGCTTCTTTTGATGGAGATTTTATATAAAAGAAACCAGAGACTCAGTGCCCCAGTGAGTGGCTCTTCATCTGTGGACTCTGCATCTCTAGGAGAAGGGAGTTTGTTTACAACACTGCTGTGATGGGTCGAGAAAGCTGTTTTTGCTCTGTCTTTTGTTGGTGAGATAAATAATATTTTACACACAAATGTGATGATTATTTTTCAGCGTATGTGGGTACTATGTTGTTCATTTGCTAAGTCATGCCCTGTTCTTTGTAACCCCATAAACTGTAGCATGCCAGACTTCCCTGTCCTTCACTGTCTCCCAGAGTTAGCTCTAACTCATGTCCATTGCATTGATGATGCCATCAAACCATCTCATCCTCTGTTGCCCCCTTCTCTTCCTGCCCTCACTCTTTCCCTGCATTAGGGTCTTTTCCAGTAAGTCAGCTCTTCACATGAGGTGGCCAAAGTATTGGAGCTTTGGCTTCAGCATCAGTCCGTCCAATGAATATTCAGTCTTGATTTCCTTTAAATTGACTGGTTTGACCTCCTTGCTGTCCAAGGGACTCTTAAACATCTTCTCCAGCATCACAGTTCGAAATGGGGATTCACAGTTGTTTTCCATGATTATGGATTTTCCTAATTGATAGCTATTGAAAGGGCAGCTCTTAACATGTGGGGAGTTGGCATGGCAAAAAAGACATCTCATATTTTTAAATATTGGGAACACCTGTCCTAAACTGAACTTGGGATGTCCAAGTGTTTTGAATCTATACCCTTACTTATATCATGAATGTGTTGGTTATTTTTAGGATGCCTCTGCTCCAGTTTCTACTCTGAAAGGAAGATGGCTCACTGGTCAGCTGCCTCTGAGCAGAGGCAAACAGAAGGGGCTGCCTGCTGTCACAGTTGAGTGGTGTCGAAAGGCCCCCTTTAGTAAGCACTCAGTGCGTTTGTGGGCATTTTGCTCTGCCTGCTAGGAGACATTAGCACTAAATATTCATTCTATTTTTGCAATGACTGAGAACAATTTTTCATTTCTGAGGATTGCTTTCCTCAGAAAGCTTCATTTTTACTCGTTAGTTCACTTCTCTTTTCTGGCTCATGACTGCTCTACCTCCACAAATTGAAGTTCAGGACTTTATAAAAGAATTCAATATTGCTTACCCAAAGCCATTCTGAAGGAAGGAAGGAGGGAAATCATCTTCCCTGAGTGCCTGCTGCATCCTCTATGTAAATCTTACCTTCTTAGATGTCATGATTGCCATCATCATGGAGAGGGGTCTGGGGCATGGAGAGGGTCAGTGTCATGCTGACGGTGGCTGCAAAGGAGGTGGGGAGTTTGGGAATCAGTCTTGGGTCTGGAGATTTCTAAAATCTGTGCTTTCCCTCCCTCCCTTCCTTCCATCTCTATAATACTTCAGGACTTACTAACCACTTTGGATTTTGGGGTGAATTTACATTTTTCATGGATACACAGGCTTTATTTTGCACTCAAGACTTCACTTATACTATCAAATAAGTGCCAGCCTCTTCTCTGGGATTCTTATTTATTTATTTTCAATTGAAAGATAAATTCTTTGCAGTATTGGTTTCATTTCTGTCGTATATCAATGTGAATTAACCATAGGTGTACATATGTCCCTTCCCCTCTTGAACCTCCTCCCACCTCCCACTTTTTCCCACCCCTCTAGGTTGTTACAGAGCCCTGGTTTGATCTCCTTAAGTCATGTAGCAAATTTCTATTGGCTATCTATTTTTACATGTGGTAGTGTATATGCTTCCATGCTACTCTCTCCATTCATCTGGGATTTTTTTTTTTTTTAATGTCTAGGAAAATCCAAACATAAGATTTGTATTTGCAGGTTAATAGCTTGAAAACCTACTAACAAACAGTTCTAATTATGTGTTAGAAAGTGAAGTGTTTTGGTTTGTGCTTTCAGGCAAGAGAGTGCCCACAGGAACAATAGAAACAAATTCCAAATGTGGACTCTCTCAACCAACAACTAACCTCTTGCTAATAACATTCACCTGTGTTGTAATGTTATTGTCCCGAGAAATTAAAGTATTGGGATGCGTTTACCCCAGAGGTCTTTCCTGTGTGCTGATATCTATCATTCTGCCCTCCCGTGTGTTGAGAGGCAGTGAATATAGTATCTAAACATACTGTCAAACCTTGCTGGTTTGTCATTTCCCCTTTGCTCAGTCTCCTGTCTCATCATTAATTCTGTCATTTTCCTATTTCTTGTCAAGGCTTTGAGCCGTGAGCTGTGATGGACAGCTCACAATTCTGACCTTTCCTGCCTCTCTCATTCTTTGACAGAAGCACTCACAGAAGTAAACAGCCGGCCGGAGAATTGCTGTTGGTGGGACAGCCAGCCCCCAGCCTCCTTTCCCAGGCCAGAGTCCTGTTCCCAGGCAGCTCGGGCGTGGGGACGTGTGGGCGCCCCAGGCCGAGCTGTGGCCCGGACACCGAAGCTGGGTCCCAGCCGTCCTTCTGCGCGCCCAGCATGCCTGGGCCTCCCTTGTGGGCTGTGACTTCCTGGGCCCTGGCCTTCTCAGCCACTTTGGAGAGGGTGGAGCTCTGGGGCTTCCTAGGACAAAATGCAGTGCCTTCCACAGAACTGCTCCTCAGCACTGAGTTACTGACCCCCAGCTCCTGAGACCCCTGGTCTGGACGCACTCCAGCCCTGCTCTCCTTCTCTGGGGCCTCTCAGAACACACAGGGCACCCCTCTCTTCAGGGCTGCTTTCTGTTTCTTGGTCCCCATGCCTTGCAGAAACGAGACCTTCAGGCTCTGAGCATCATGCTAATGGTCCAGGGACGTGAGAACTGGGAACTCGCTGGATGCTGCCTCTGAAAGAATGACCTGCTTCCCCTGCTCCTGCTGTGGAGGTGAGACTGGCTGGCAGCTAGGGTGAGAGGGAGAGAGCTTGGAGTCTAGATGAGCTGTTACATGTCTTGTACTAATTAGCCCATCATGCCCCTCTGTCTTTTTTTTTTTTCTCTTTGAATTTTTTTGCCCCTCTGTCTTAACCAGGGTTATTACCCTGGACTTGTCCTTATGGGATCTGTTCTGTTTATTGTCTCCAGTTCCCTTAAGGCCTTATAAAAACAGAGTAACAAGATGAAAGAAACATGGTGGGCCTGTCAGGAAGAGCAAATGCTTGAGGTTGTATTGAAGCAAAACTTCCATTCTTTTATCATCCATTCATCCATCCGTCCATCCATCAACCCATCCACTTGTCAAAACATTTTTAAGTGTGTTCAGTGTGCCCAGAATCATGTGAATTGCTCAAAATATAAATGTAACTCAAGTGTATAAAAAGTTTCCAGCCTTCCAGGATCACTCTTCATTTTGTGAGCCTAAGTGACCTGTACCTTTATTCTGTGAACTGCAGAAATCCAGTCACCCTTTCTGAGGGCTGTGTGAGGATAAACCTATGCCTGCTGATATCACCTGTTCTCTGGGTGCTGCTCTGTCTTGGGATTCTCTCATCACCTCTTCTCCTCTGCTCTACTTCTGCACCAGCGGTCTGTGTTCTGGTTTGTTTCAAAACAGAAACACGCTTTCTTCCTTCATTGCCTAAGGCTGCTATTAGGGGATAGGGGTGAACAAGTCACCCCTATCTTAGAAGTCCTTGTGAGAGAATTGTAACCTAGACAAGGAAAGCCTGAGGAATATGTGGGCCTTCACTGCTCCAAAAGCCTCTCCCATCACTCACCTCCCATCTCTCTGGCCAGCCATCATCTTGCTAGTGAGTCAATTGCCACTCATCCAGGCTTTTCCTTTCTCTATCCTCAGGCTCTTCACTTGAGAAGAGCAGGGAGGACTGTCTTAGCAGCTGGATAATGTCTCCTTAGGGGTGCCCCAGGCCCCCCAAGGGCTTGATTTTTGACATTGTTTGGTTTCTTATTGTCTTCCTCTTTCTTTTCATATCTGACCTCAGGCATATTCTTTGCAAATTAAAAAGCCCACCATAGTGTTTTCCCCAATAAAAAAAAAACAAAAAAACAAGTTTTCTCCAAAGATAAATCAGTCACACCACCTAGAATGTAGAGATAGCTATAGGCAGCTTTTACAGTTGAATTTTGTTTCATAATTAAGAGGCAGCGTCCCTGCCCACAACCTGGGCATAGCAGGAGAGACAGTACATGAAGCAACTTTGCAGCAAAATATTACGAGTGACGGGACAGGGGTGTGCAATGGCTGCTGGAGGACCACCCAGGAGAAAGCATTTAAGTTCCCCCTGCTGCTTCCTGGAAGGCTTTGTAGACTGACTTGAGTTAGGAATTTTCCAGGAAGATAATGGGGAAACAGCATTCTAAGCAGCTAGAGCAGCATGTGAATGTCACAGAGGTGTTCAGAGGCCTGGCAGCTTGGAGGAACAATGAGTGTTGGTGTGTTAGGAGCATGGGATGAAAGGATGGGCAAGGACTATCTACCATGCTCAGGATTGACAATTCTCCCTGTATCAGCCATGCCACTGTGAACTCTGTGATCAAGGTGGCTGCGGCAGAGGACGTGCAGAGGATGAACTGGGGAGATGCCAGGTGGGGGCCAGGTGGGGGCTCGAATTCCAGCAGGGCATGGAGATCAGATATACGTGTGAGCGTGCTTAGTCACTTCAGTTATGTCCGACTCTGTGCGACTCTATGGACTGCAGCCTGTCAGGCTCTTCTGACCATGGGATTCTTGATGTAGGAATACTGTAGGCAGTTGCCATGCCCTCCTCCAGGGGGTCTTCCTAACCCAGAGGTTGAACCTGTGTCTCTTACGTCTCCTGAAGTGGCAGGCAGGTTCTTTACCACTAGCACTATTTGGGAAGCCCAGAGATCAGATACATGGTAGGTCAAATGACTTCATTGTCACCATGGGTTTGCTGGGGCTGCCCGGCTAGTGCATTGCACCCACCAGTATGCCTGAAGTTGTGTCTGAAACCACTACAATATTGTAAAGTAATTAGCCTCCAACTAATAAAAATAAATGAAAAAAAAAAAGATGAAAAGAATCACACACACACACAAAAAGAAAGTCAACCAATAAATGTGGGTTGAAAGAATGAATCGGGGAGTTGGACATTGTGTCCAAAGATATATTCAGTGACTGTCATTTCATGTCACACATCTAAACGTGACTGACAAGTCTTCCCTGTACTGACATGCACAATATGAGTTCCCAAATCAATAGAGCACTTACTTGCTACCATTTTAAAGGATAACTTTGGGATGGTTTAATAAAGAGGTAAACTACAAAGGCGTAGGCAGGTTACAGGGAATCTACAAGTGATGGTAAAGTGCCTGAGGGCAGTTTTCACCCCTGTAAACCCCCAAGGTGAGAGGAGGGATGTTCCTGGAGCCTGGAAGGAGAAAGTTACGTAGGGTGGGCCACCCTGACAGGCCCTGTAGCCTTTAGTGGAGGTTTGTAGTCAGCTAGAGGAACCCAAGGGAATGCTACCTTGCCATGACTTTCCTCTCTCCCTCCATCTTCCAGCAGGCCACCCAATTGGCTAAATTCCACCAGAAGCTGAAGGGCAAGGGGGCCTGTGGCCCCTCCCAGGCAGAGGGTAGGGTGTGTCTACCACTTTTGGTGGTTCTGCCCCTTTTCCTTGAGATCAGAAGGCAGTGGGTATGTGGAGGTAAAGATAATTCTTTCTCCCTGAACTGTCATCTGCGTGAAGCTTCTGCTTTGGCTGCCGTCTCGAGGCAACACAGGCTTCACGTTAGACTCAGGCAGGTCAGTGTCACTGCTCTGCATAGCTTCAGTGTGCTCTCTGACCTCCACAAAACTGACTGACAAGCCCAGTTCAGTGGCTAAGAGTGAATTCAGTTGGGCGCTAAATTCCTACCGTAGCAAAGCAGAAGGACCTCCTTAAAGATGTGAACTTTGATCAGGAAACATATAGTCTCAGACAGAAGTTAGGGCTAATATTTAAATATTTGTGCCATGATTGAATAGAAGCCCACGCTTTGGTCACCTTGAATGGGAAGGGAAGCGACACTTGTTGCATACCTATCATGTTCAGGTTCTATGTCACATGCTTTGCAAAACTGAAGCTCTCAGGTCATTGAAATTGGGGGTCCATATTCATCATCACCAATCAGTCATAGCTCTATTAAAAACTTGATAAAACTTGATAAAATGTGATAAAACTTGCCATATCCGTGTAGTACTTCTGTAAGACTATAGAATTTTTGCAAAGCTTTGAAAAATTAAACTAATGTAAAACCTCTGTGGGGAATTGTCATAGCTGGCTTGAAAGCATCAACGATTAAATAACAATACTTCACGAGGCAGTCGAGCATGGTGCCCTGCTGAAGCTGCAGAGAAATCTGAATAAACAGAATGCAGAAGCTCAGTAGGAATTTGACCAGGCTAATAATATTTCATGGGTCTATAAACCTGTAATTTAGCCTCAGGATTTCTGCCCTTTGTTTCCCTTCTCAACTTGGTTTTCCCTTGTACTTTGTGACAAGGAAAATAAGGTTGTCATAAACCTTCCACCTTAGATGGTGGATTCATTGCAAGCAGCACTGGTTTTTACTACCGACCACAAATAAGAGACAATGGGGCTCGATGATACTATTGGATTTTATGCAGTTGGACTTGGTGTTGCTGGATTTGTTGGAAGTCTCTTGAGGCTCATGTGCCCCTTCTGGGAATTTTATTTTTCTAAATGAAGCCTACTGAAGAGGTTTTAACTTTGATCACTTTTCTTTAACGACATCATAATAATGGGGCTTGGGTGAAATCACATATCTCTTTGCCAGATTTCCCTAACACCCAGTTCTGTTGCCCAAATGAAGATGACAACTGACTGTGCTCAAGGAGACAGAAGGATGCATGTCTTTAACAAGGTGTTACTGGAAGAAATACACTGACCAGATGCTAACATTAAATCATAATCTATCTGACTTTGCTACAGCCAAATTGAAATGGCATTACCGTCAATCAGGAGCTCCTTTTTTAAAAATCTCACCGTTATAGAAATCTTTTCTTGAACTGTGACTTCGGTAGCCCTGGTTATCTAGCTAGGCACACAAAAAAGTCTTTTTTTGAGACAATTCACATTCTGTTCACTCTTTCTCTTAGCTGCTAAGATACGAACTCTAGCACCTTGCAGAATGACCTCCACCTCCTCCAATAATTTCTGGAAGTTTCTATGATGTGACTTATGTGTGTTTATGAGCTCAGAAGGTCACCTCCGGAAGGTGTCTGGTAGGTTCCCCACTGCCTGCTCCTGCTTCTGCTGGCTGTTGCTGCCGCCCCTCGATGCGGCTGCTTGTGTCACAGCTAGTTGATGTACTGGAATGCCTTGTCATCAAAGCTTTACTGTGTGCTGTGAACCATCAGTGTAGCCGGCTATGCTATTTTAAGCACAGAAATACGGATACTGTTTTTCTCTATTAGCCAGGTAGCAAGGCAGCACTGCTTATGCTTCAAAAACTAAAAACATTGAAAAAATAAAAATAGCTTCTAAGTTTTAATTTGAAGTCTATTTCCCTCCCCTTCCTCCCAAAATATGGGAGTTGGGAGAAATACCCAGGTGACAGTCACCACGCCTTTTCTCACTGGCTGCCTGTGTTCCAGGCCTCTTTTGGGTCCGTTTACTCCAGGAAATTAGTCTGTCAGGTGACAATAGGCTCCTGGCCATCCTGCCTCACCAGACAATTAGACATGCTCATATTGGACACCATTTAGTTTAAGCTGGGATTTCCTCATCATGGAGTGCGACTGAATTGAAAATCAGTGCTTTGAGACGCTCTCAAGCTCAGGCCTAAGTGGACTGTGGGGTGAAGCAAACCAGAGGGGTGGCATCTGTTACAGGATGCTGTGTGCACCCCCTCATTCATATACTGGGGTCCTCACCCTCAGTGTCTTACAGTGTGACTGCATTTGAGATGGGGTCTTTAGGGAGGTGATTAAATTAAAACTGGTCATTTAATGTGGGTTCTAATCCAGTCTGGCTGGTATCCTTAGAAAAAGAGGAAATTAGGGCAGAGAGACACTACACAGAGGGAGAGGATGTGGAGACACAGAGAAGATGACCGTCTACAAGCCAAGGAGAGAGTCCTGGGACAGTTCTTCCCTCACTGTCCTCAGAAGGAGCCTATCCTGCCAGTACCTGGATCTTATCATCTTGACCGTTTTAAAAAAATTAATTTTAAAGGATTCGTTGCCTTGCAATGTCATGTTAGTTACTGCTGTGCGGCAGAGTAAATCAGTCATATGTGTGCAAATATCCACTCAGTTTTAGGTTTCCTTTTTTTTATTCTTTCTAATTGCAGAGTCCTTGCTCCAATCTATATTGTCGCCACTGGGGAGGAAAATTATATATATATATATAGATATATATGTGTGTGTGTTTGTGTGTATTTCTTTTATTTTTCATTTACTTTTATTAGCTGGAGGCTAATTACTTTACAATATTGTAGTGGTTACAATATTGTAGTGGTTTTTGTCATACATTGACATGAATCAGCCATGGATTTACATGTGTTCCCCATCCTGAACCCCCCTCCCACCTCCCTCCCCATCCCATCCCTCTGGGTCTTCCCAGTGCACCAGCCCTGAGCACTTGTCTCATGCATTCAATCTGGGCTGGTGGTCTGTTTCACACTTGATAGTATACTTGTTTCAATGCTATTCTCTCAGAACATCCCATCCTCGCCTTCTCCCACAGAGTCCAAAAGTCTGTTCTGTACATCTGTGTCTCTTTTTCTGTTTTGCATATAGGTTATCGTTACCATCTTTTTAAATTCCATATATATGTGTTAGTATACTGTATTGGTGTTTATCTTTCTGGCTTATTTCACTCTGTATAATGGGCTCCAGTTTCATCCATCTCATTAGAACTGATTCAAATGAATTCTTTTTAATGGCTGAGTAATATTCCGTGGTGTATATGTACCATAGCTTCCTTATCCATTCGTCTGCTGATAGGCATCTAGGTTGCTTCCATGTCCTGGCTATTATAAACGGTGCTGCGATGAACATTGGGGTGCATGTGTCTCTTTCAGATCTGGTATCCTCAGTGTGTAATGGCCCCGCAGCAGTGGGATTGGTTGGGTTTTAATTTCCTTCCATTAGGTCACCACTGAGCCATGAGTGTTTTTTTCTCATTAGTTATCCTAATCTTATACAATAAGTAGTGTATAACATGTCAATGTTGACATCTGATCGGTTTAAGCCCTCTGGGAGCTGGAGTGAGCATTTCCCCGGTGTTTAAGCCACCTGGTCCGTCTGTGGTCCTTCATTATGGCAGCCCTGCATAGCCCCAAACATCCCAGGAACAGTTCTCAGGTGAGGCCTGAGAGGCCGACTCTGCCTGCAGGGGTGGAGCAAGCCACCCTGCGTGCTGTGGGTTGTTCTGAGAAGCACCAGGGCGAAGGCCAGCCAGCAAGAGGTGACCAGTGGTGTTCTTGTGGGGAGGTGCAGCCCAGGAGTGAGGAGTCTGGAAAACGCAAGATGGGACTTCCCTGGTGGTCCAGAGGTTAGGACTCTGGGCTCTTCCTGCCGGGGGTGCGGATTCAATCCCTGGTTGAGGAACTAAGATCCTGCATGCCATGCAGAGTGGCCAAAAAAAAAAAAAAAAAAGTGATAAAGACTGGAAGAGACAAGATGCCTAGACTCAGGAAGATGTCCATCACTGTCAAGGAGTCTGTCAGAGCCCAGACTGAATGACAAAGAAAATTATAGGACTCTGGTTTGGGGAAAAACTGAGGATGAGCAAGGCTAGGACTTAGCATCTGGACACTGTGGGGGAATGTGGGTACCTAGTTATGGGAGGAGGGTCAGGTCCTGTCACTAGAATCTGACCCTAAAATCAGATGCGACTACCAAGGTCCTTTTCCATCCCAAATACTTATATTTCTGACCTGTCTGTCCTTAAATCACCCCTGACTGGTGATATATAGGGTCGTAGTGTCTAAAGCAGGCTAAGCCTATAAGAAATAATGTGAAATGCCTTCAGTGCTGAAGTGGTGGCCCAGGGAGGCAGTGAGGTCATTGCACGGCCACTGCAATTCTGCTGAATGAACAAGGGTACATCTTCCGCAGGAGCCATTTGCTTGGTACGCTTATTAATTTCCAATGTGCCATTCTGGGATCTTTCCCAGAAATGTCATCCGTGACTCCTGGGAGGAATTTTTCCAAGCAGGTGTCCCTGCTTTGCCGCTTGTAGCAGGAGCTTCTGAAGCAACATGAGTTGCCTTTCATGTACCACATACCCCAGGCAGAAACAAAAATGCCCAGCACAGGAGAGACTGTAGATAGTGTAAGGAGGGTTTCAGTTTAGTTTTGCCTGAGAATGGAAAACAATTTAAGCAGTTGCTCTACTGGTTCGTGAAAGTAATCAGAGCTACTAGCATAGAACATAGTCTCAGATTTGCTGGGTCTAATACTCTAGAACAGCATTTTTCAGACATTTTGTAATAGAATCCTTTGGTCAGATGGATTCTTAAGGAGAGCTCATGACAACAGAGGGAAGAGGAGCAGTTTTAGTTGAAACAGAGAGGGGAGGCCTGCCTGCTACTCATCCCCCAACCAGAGAGAGTTTTTGATAAAGGGCAGTTTAAAAGCCACCCTCAGTTTTTAATTCACTCAGAAAGAGTAGCTCATTCATTAATTGGCCAGGCTGATATATTATGAATATATTACGAATATTGAAAAACCTAAGAAACTTTTAGGTTCAAAATATGAGACTACGACCTTCAAAGATGAAAAGAAAGTTAGCTAAGCAGTTGTCCCAATTACTTGCTGTTCTTTTAACAAGCGATCCCAATACTTTAATGGCTTGAGATAACAGCATGCATTTAATTCGCTCCGGAATTGCAATTTGGATGGGGACAACTCTGCTCCAGTGGCCTCAGGCTGGGGCAGCTTAACAAGGACTGGAACATTCACTTCCAAGATGGTTTACTCAGATGGCTGGCACGTTGGTGTGCTGTTAGCTGGGGACTCAGTTGGGGCTGTTGGATTGGAGCCTTGATTAGTTTTCACAGAAGTCTCTCCTTGGGCTGCTGGAGATTCCACAGCATGGTAACTGCCTTCCAACAAAGTAGAGATCCAGACAGGCAGTGAAAGCTGCCAGTCTTGTAAGAGTTTCCCCTAGAAACTGAGATGGTGTCATTTCCCCTTCATTTCATTGGTCAAAGCAGCTACAGAGCCCACCCACATTCGGCGCCATAGACCACACCTCTTCATGGGAGGAGCGTCAAAGAATTTATGGCTGTCTTTAAGCCACTGCAGTGGTTCTTTCTTTCTTTTTCCTTCTCTTTATTCTGTCAGCATCCTCTTCTTCCTCCTCCAATGATAAAAATGTATGGAATCATTACGGTGCACCAGACACTTTGCTTAGTGTTCCAGCAGCATGTAAGAGAGAAAAGGCAATCCCATATTTACAGAAGATTTGTTTCCTCCACAAACTATCACTAAACAGAAGCAGTCACAATTTATGATCACTTACATGTAACAAATGTTTAGAAATTGGCTACTGTATGTGCCAGATGTTGGAGGGACTACCAGAATCATTAAGACCCAGGACTTAACTTCACTGAGTTTACAGTCAACAACGATCAGACAGGACAGCACACGGCATTTTTATTATAGACCTATAAGCAGTGTTGGGAGAGCCCAAGGTCGCGGAGACTGATTTTGGCTGAGGGGTGGGGAATGATTCATGGTGGAGGCAGCAGTTGAAGACACTTCAGATGGAGGCTGAGAATGAGGCACATTCCGAGATGGGAATCTGATGAGAAGATGCTCAGAGGTTGCCAAATGCTGGTTTGATTAGGAAATGACGCTTCAGGTATTTTGATAGGAGTTTGATGTCTGCGTAGGGGAGCTTAGGGAAGATATGCTGGGAAAATGGCTTGGGGCCCTTTGTTGGGAAGCCCCCAGAATTGTATTTTTAAATCTCTGGTTTGGAATACTTAAAAGTTCTCATGTTTCATTTGAGAATAAAACTTTTTTTTTTTTTTTGAGTTCACAAAGATGCACAGTTCTGAAGTGCCAACCACAGCTGCCGTGAGAGGAGATATGGCCTCACAGAAGAGGATGGCTAGCGACATGGGCTGTCTTTTCCTACCATCCTCGATTCAGCATCAGCGAAGCCGTCTGCTTTTGGAGATACTCTATTTCCTGTTGAAAACTTTTGAGTGAGGATCATCACCTTTTCCTGGGCTTTCCTTTTGGAGTCTCAAAGGCCTGTCTGCTGGTGGGGAAAAACTTTCCAGAATAGCTGTTGCTCCCTTTGGGTGGGATGCCTATGGTCAGCTGGAGAAGAGCAAGCAGGATATGGAGCTGAGGATCTGGAAAAGTGGTGCTGTTGCCAGTTCTGTTGCCAGTTGACAGCAGGATCTTGGAGAAGAACAAAGAAGCAGATATAATCTATTCTGAGGATAACAGAGAAAAGTAGTTTCCAAATTAGAGGTCAGGGTAGTGGGGGTTTCTTTGTGGTTTAGGGACTATGGATAGAGGAAGAGTGTCAGTGATTATTTCTTATTTCAAGTGAGAAGATAATGCCATAACCAGAGGAATTGTGATAAAGAATATAGAAAATCACTTCAAAGAGAAATAAGAGGGTCAGAATTAGCCCATTTGTGGATGATAGCAAGGCCTGGAAACATTTTGAAGAAAGAGATAAAATGCTTTGAGAGTTATAAAGGCATAGAAAACTAAGTAAAATAGAAACAACTCTTCAGATTTTGATTTTGATATCCCTAAAGTCTGATAGAAAAGCTGGGAAGATCTTTAGGAATGAGGATTGAATCATGAAAGTAGGAGAAAGAATGCATTTTTAAATCGTTATGAGTATCTTGACCCATATGCTTGTGGATGAACACAAATATAATTAAAAGAATGTGCTACACCCTATTTGGGGGCATTTTGCATACAAGGAGAGAGGTCACTTCATGAGCCACGGCAGCTCCCAGCCTACTGGATGATGGAATCACAAGCAGGACTTTCCTCTGCCCATCACAAAAGAACCCACACAGGCACTTTTTGAGAAGTGGAAGGGTTACTGCACGTCAACCGTAGAATCTGCTGCCCTCTCCCCAGAGTGGTGTCAGATCTGGGGCTTGTGTTGGACGTCTACCTTGAGGGCCATCACAGCGTGTAGTCATCCAGTTTATTTTTATTTCCTTTTCAACTCTCTATTTGTCCCCTGGCCTCCCCTCGATTAGGATATATGTTGCACGAGAGTGGGACCGTGCCTGTTATCCTCTGCTATATCGTTGGTGCAGCTCACAGTGTGGTAGAGAGTGGTTGAAAGAGTGAACAGAACTGCTGTCCTTTGGAGCTGTCTTTTCATAAATTTTGGAGGAAACATTTTCCCTCTTGCTAGTCATGTGACGTTACTTTTTTTTTTTTTTTAAAGAAATTGTGGGGGGGAGGAGCCAAGATGGCGGAGGAGTAGGACCGGAGACCACTTTCTCTCCTACAAATTCATCAAAAGAATAACCGAATGCAGAGCAAACTTCACAAAACAACTTCTGATCGCTAGCTGAGGTCATCAGGCCCCAGAAAGCAGACCATTGTCTTCGAAAGGAGGTAGGACAAAATATAAAAGATAAAAAGTGAGACAAAAGAGCTAAGGACGGAGACCCGTCCCGGGAAGGGAGTCTTAGGCGGCCTTGCTTGGGCTAGGGTCCGGGCCTGAGTGCCCTGAGGACAATCGGGGGGAGCTTCTGTGAGGTGCCAACTTGAACTGTGGGAGACCAAAGGAGAGAGAGAAAATTGACCGGCCGGAACACACTGCCGGCCGTTCGCAGAACAAAGGGACGGGGAAAGTCCCGGGAAGAGCTCGCAGGCTGCGGACCGGCGCAGCCCCGCCGGAGGCAGGAGGCAGGGGGGAGGGGAAGGTCGCAGCGAGACACAGGGCGCAGGCACCCGACCGGCGCGGGGCGGGGACTGGGGCTGGGGACGCGGAGGGCAGAAGGCGCGCGCACCCGCCTGGCGCCAGCGGAAACTGAGACTGGGTCCGCGGAAGGGAGTGGGTGCGCCACACCTGGGGATAGCGCGCCCACCAAGCCCCTGGCTGCCTGGACCGCTCTGACGGGGAAGGCACAGAGAGCAGGCGCAGCTTTTCCTTCTGCGCTTTTGTGTAACACCCGAGGGCTGGAACCTAGCGCAGCGCGGGGCGCGCTCCATATAGAACAGCCGGGAGCCTGAGCAGCGCAGACGGAGAAAGCAGCGTCAGCCCCTTCCGGCAGCACCAGCCCGCCCCCGCAGGGCCAGCCCCTCCCCGCAGCGCCAGCCCCGCCCCGCAGCGCCAGCCCCGCCCCGCAGCGCCAGCCCCGCCCCGCAGCGTCAGCCCCTCCCAGCAGCGCAACGGAACTAGCTACCTGAATAAGAGTCCGCCTCCGGCCGCCTGTGTCAGGGCGGAAATGAGCCTCTGAAGAGACCGGCAAACAGAAGCCAAATAAACAAAGGGAACCGCTTCAGAAGGGACTGGTGCAACAGATTAAAATCCCTGAAGAAAACACCGACTTCACCGGAAGGGCCCTGTAGATATCGAGAAGTGCAAGCTGGAACGAGGAGCTATCTGAAACTGAGCCGAACCCACACTGACCGCAACAGCTCCAGAGAAATTCCTAGACATATTTTTACTTTTTTTTTTATTTTTCTATTTTTTCTAAGTAAGGAAAAAAAAAATTTTTTTTTCTTTTTATATTTTTCTTTTTTATTTTTTCTCTTTTATTTTCCTTTAAAATTCCCTATTACTCCCCCATTACTCCTTAACTTTCATTTTCATAGATTTTTACGATTTTTTTAATTAGGGGAAAAAAAAATTTTTTTTTTCTTTTTTTTCTTTTTCTTTTTTTTCTTCTCCTTTTTCTTCTTTTTTTTTTCTTTCCTTTTTCTCTTCTATTTTCTATTTTTCTTTTTCTCTTATTTCTTTTAAAGTCCTCTAGTACTCCTCTACTACTCTTCATTTTCATCTTCACTACACTATAACCTTACAAAAAAAAAAGAGAAGCCCTATCTTAAAACCGAAGATTATTCCCTCCCAATCTTGACTCTCTGTTTTCTACCTCAGAACACCTCTATTTCCTCTTTTCCCCTTCTCTTCCCCATCCAATTCTGTGAATCCTTGTAGGTGTCTGAGATACGAGAACACTCTGGGAACAGACAGCTGCGTAGATCTGTCTCTCTCCTCTTGAGTCCCCCTTTTTCTCCTCCTACTCATCTCTATCTCCCTCCTCCCTTTTCTCCTGTTCATGTAACTCTGTGAACCTCTCTGGGTGTCCCTAACGGGGGAGAATCTTTTCGCCATTAACCTAGAAGTTTAATTATCAGAGCTGTATAGTTGGAGAAGTCCTGAGACTACAGGAAGAATAAAACTGAAATCCAGAGGCAGGAAACTAAAGCCCAAAACCTGAGAACACCAGAAAACTCCTGACTACATGGAACTTTAAGTGATAAGTGACCGTCCAAAAGCCTCCATACCTACACTGAAACCAACCACCACCCAAGAGCCAATAAGTTTTAGAGCAAGACATACCACGCAAATTCTCCAGCAACACAGGAACATAGCCCTGAATGTCAACATACAGGCTACCCAAGGTCACACCTAACACATAGACCCAACTCAAAACTCATTACTGGGCACTCCATTGCTCTCCAAAGAGAAGAAATCAAGTTCCACGCACCAGTACACTGACGCAAGCTTCCCTAACCAGGAAACCTTGACAAGCCAAACGTCCACCCCCACCCACTGGGTAAATCCTCCACAATAAAAAGGAACCACAGACCTCCAGAATACAGAAAGTCCACTCCAGACACAGCAATCTAAACAAGATGAAAAGGCAAAGAAATACCCAACAGGTAAAGGAACAAGAAAAATGCCCACCAAGTCAAACAAAAGAGGAGGAGATAGGGAATCTACCTGAAAAAGAATTTAGAATAATAATAATAAAAATGATCCAAAATCTTGAAAACAAAATGGAGTTACAGATAAATAGCTTGGAAACAAAGATTGAAAAGATACAAGAATTGTTTAATAAAGACCTAGAAGAAATAAAAAAGAGTCAATTAAAAATGAATAATGCGATGAATGAGATCAAAAACACTTTGGAGGGAACCAAGAGTAGAATAACGGAGGCAGAAGATAGGATAAGTGAGATAGAAGATAAAATGGTGGAAATAAATGAAGCAGAGAGGGAAAAAGAAAAAAGGATCAAAAGAAATGAGGACAACCTCAGGGACCTCTGGGACAATGTGAAACGCCCCAACATTCAAATCATAGGAATCCCAGAAGAAGAAGACAAAAAGAGAGGCCATGAGAAAATACTCGAGGAGATAATAGCTGAAAACTTCCCTAAAATGGGGAAGGAAATAGCCACCCAAGTCCAAGAAACCCAGAGAGTTCCAAACAGGATAAACCCAAGGCGAAACACCCCAAGACACATATTAATCAAACTAACAAAGATCAAACACAAAGAACAAATATTAAAAGCAGCAAGGGAAAAACAACAAATAACACACAAAGGGATTCCCATAAGGATAACAGCTGATCTATCAATAGAAACCCTCCAGGCCAGAAGGGAATGGCAGGACGTCCTGAAAGTAATGAAAGAGAATAACCTACAACCTAGATTACTGTATCCAGCAAGGATCTCATTCAGATATGAAGGAGAACTCAAAAGCTTTACAGATAAGCAAAAGCTGAGAGAATTCAGCACTACCAAACCAGCTCTTCAACAAATGCTAAAGGATCTTCTCTAGACAGGAAATGCAGAAAGGTTGTATAAACGTGAACCCAAAACAACAAAGTAAATGGCAACGGGACCACACCTATCAATAATTACCTTAAATGTAAATGGGTTGAAATGCCCCAACCAAAGACAAAGATTGGCTGAATGGATACAAAAACAAGACCCCTATATATGCTGTCTACAAGAGACCCACCTCAAAACAAGAAGACACATACAGACTGAAAGTGAAGGGCTGGAAAAAAAATATTTCATGCAAACGGAGACCAAAAGAAAGCAGGAGTCGCAATACTCATATCAGATAAAATAGACTTTCAAATAAAAGCTGTGAAAAGAGACAAAGAAGGACACTACATAATGATCAAAGGATCAATCCAAGAAGAAGATATAACAATTATAAAATAATATGCACCCAACATAGGAAGCACCGCAAATATGTACGGCAAACACTAACGAGTATGAAAAGAGGAAATTAATAGTAACACAATAATAGTGGGAGACTTTAATACCCCACTCACAACTATGGAATAGATCAACTACACAGAAAATTAACAAGGAAACACAAAACTTTAAATGACACAATGGACCAGCTAGACCTAATTGATATCTATAGGACATTTCACCCCAAAACAATCAACTTCACCTTTTTCTCAAGTGCACACGGAACCTTCTCCAGAATAGATCACATCCTGGGCCATAAATCTGGTCTTGGAAAATTAAAAAAAATTGAAATCATTCCAGTCATCTTTTCTGACCACAGTGCAGTAAGATTAGATCTCAATTACAGGAAAAAAATTGTTAAAAATTCAAACATATGGAGGCTAAATAACACCCTTCTGAATAACCAACAAATCATAGAAGAAATCAAAAAAGAAATCAAAATATGTATAGAAATGAATGAAAATGAAAACACAACAACCCAAAACCTATGGGACACTGTAAAAGCAGTGCTAAGGGGAAAGTTCATAGCATTACAGGCTTACATCAAGAAACAAGAAAAAAGCCAAATAAATAACCTAACTCTACACCTAAAGCAATTAGAGAAGGAAGAAATGAAGAAACCCAGGGTTAGCAGAAGGAAAGAAATCTTAAAAATCAGGGCAGAAATAAATGCAAAAGAAACTAAAGAGACCATAGCAAAAATCAACAAAGCTAAAAGCTGGTTTTTTGAAAAAATAAACAAAATTGACAAACCATTAGCAAGACTCATTAAGAAACAAAGAGAGAAGAACCAAATTAACAAAATTAGAAATGAAAATGGAGAGATCACAACAGACAACACTGAAATACAAAGGATCATAAGAGACTACTACCAGCAGCTCTATGCCAATAAAATGGACAACTTGGATGAAATGGACAAATTCTTAGAAAAGTATAACTTTCCAAAACTGAACCAGGAAGAAATAGAAGATCTTAACAGACCCATCACAGGCAAGGAAATCGAAAAGTGTAATCAGAAATCTTCCAGCAAACAAAAGCCCAGGACCAGATGGCTTCACAGCTGAATTCTACCAAAAATTTAGAGAAGAGCTAACACCTATCTTACTCAAACTCTTCCAGAAAATTGCAGAGAAGGTAAACTTCCAAACTCATTCTATGAGGCCACCATCACCCTAATTCCAAAACCAGACAAAGATGCCACAAAAAAAGAAAACTACAGGCCAATATCACTGATGAACATAGATGCAAAAATCCTTAACAAAATTCTAGCAAACAGAATCCAACAACATATTAAAAAATCATACACCACGACCAAGTGGGCTTTATCCCAGGAATGCAAGGATTCTTTAATATCCGCAAATCAATCAATGTAATACACCACATTAACAAATTGAAAGATAAAAACCATATGATTATCTCAATAGATGCAGAGAAAGCCTTTGACAAAATTCAACACTCATTTATGATTAAAACTCTCCAAAAAGCAGGAATAGAAGGAACATACCTCAACATAATAAAAGCTATATATGACAAACCCACAGCAAGCATCACCCTCAATGGTGAAAAATTGAAAGCATTTCCCCTGAAATCAGGAACAAGACAAGGGTGCCCACTCTCACCACTACTATTCAACATAGTGTTGGAAGTTTTGGCCACAGCAATCAGAGCAGAAAAAGAAGTAAAAGGAATCCAGATAGGAAAAGAAGAAGTGAAACTCTCGCTGTTTGCAGATGACATGATCCTCTACATAGAAAACCCTAAAGACTCTACCAGAAAATTACTAGAGCTAATCAATGAATATAGTAAAAGTTGCAGGATATAAAATTAACACACAGAAATCCTTGCATTCCTATATACTAACAATGAAAAACAGAAAGAGAAATTAAGGAAACAATACCATTCACCATTGCAACAAAAAGAATAAAATACTTAGGAGTATATCTACCTAAAGAAACAAAAGACCTATACATAGAAAACTATAAACACTGATGAAAGAAATCAAAGAGGACACAAACAGATGGAGAAACATACCATGCTCATGGATTGGAAGAATCAATATTGTCAAAATGGCTATTCTACCCAAAGCAATCTATAGATTCAATGCAATCCCTATCAAGCTACCAACGGTATTTTTCACAGAACTAGAACAAATAATTTCTCAATTTGTATGGAAATACAAAAAACTCGAATAGCCAAAGTAATCTTGAGAAAGAAGAATGGAACTGGAGGAATCAACCTGCCTGACTTCAGACTCTACTACAAAGCCACAGTCATCAAGACAGTGTGGTACTGGCACAAGACAGAAATATAGACCAATGGAACAGAATAGAAAGCCCAGAGATAAATCCACGAACCTATGGACACCTTATCTTTGACAAAGGAGGCAAGGATATACAATGGAAAAAAGACAACCTCTTCAACAAGTGGTGCTGGGAAAACTGGTCAACCACTTGTAAAAGAATGAAACTAGAACACTTTCTAACACCATACACAAAAATAAACTCAAAATGGATTAAAGATCTAAATGTAAGACCAGAAACTATAAAACTCCTAGAGGAGAACATAGGCAAAACACTCTCCGACATAAATCACAGCAAGATCCTCTATGACCCACCTCCCAGAATATTGGAAATAAAAGCAAAACTAAACAAATGGGATCTAATGAAACTTAAAAGCTTTGCACTACAAAAGAAACTATAAGTAAGGTGAAAAGACAGCCGTCAGATTGGGAGAAAATAATAGCAAGAAAGCAAGCAGACAAAGGATAATTCTCAAAACTATACAAGCAACTCCTGCAGCTCCAATTCCAGAAAAATAAATGACCCAATCAAAAAATGGCCAAAGAACTAAACAGACATTTTTCCAAAGAAGACATACAGATGACTAACAAACACATGAAAAGATGCTCAACATCACTCATTATCAGAGAAATGCAAATCAAAACCACAATGAGGTACCATTACATGCCAGTCAGGATGGCTGCTATCAAAAGTCTACAAGCAATAAATGCTGGAGAGGGTGTGGAGAAAAGGGAACCCTCTTACACTGTTGGTGGGAATGCAAACTAGTACAGCCGCTATGGAGAACAGTGTGGAGATTTCTTAAAAAACTGGAAATAGAACTTGCCATATGACAGCAATCCCACTTTGGGATACCCACTGAGGAAACCAATTGAAAGAGCACGTGCACCCCAATGTTCATCGCAGCACTGTTTTAATTAGCCAGGACATGGAAGCAACTAAGATGCCCATCAGCAGATGAATGGATAAGGACATGTGGTACATATACACCATGGAATATTACTCAGCCGTCAAAAAGAATTCATTTGAACCAGTCCTAATGAGATGGATGAAACTGGAGCCCCTTATACAGAGTGAAGTAAGCCAGAAAGATAAAGAACATTACAGCATACTAACACATATATATGGAATTTAGAAAGATGGTAACGATAACCCTATATGCAAAACAGAAAAAGAGACACAGAAATACAGAACAGACTTTTGAACTCTGTGGGAGAAGGTGAGGGTGGGATGTTTCAAAAGAACAGCATGTATACTATCTATGGTGAAACAGATCACCAGCCCAGGTGGGATACATGAGACAAGTGCTCGGGCCTGGTGAACTGGGAAGACACAGAGGAATTGGGTGGAGAGGGAGGTGGGAGGGGCGATCGGGATGGGGAATAAGTGTAAATCTATGGCTGATTCATATCAATGTATGACAAAACCCACTGAAATATGAAGTAATTAGCCTCCAACTAATAAAAAAATTGAAAAAAAAAACAGCTGTCCTCAGCAGAGATGATCTTGTCCCATCAGGGGGCATTTGGAGATGCCTAGAGACCTTGTTGGTTGTCATGTCTGGGGTGGGGATGCTCCTGCTCTCCAGTGGGGAAAGGACAAGAATGCTCCTCTGTACTCATCCTACAGAGCACAGGGCCGCCCACCACAGCGTGGAATCCTCTGGCTCCAAGTGTCCACGGTGCCGAGGCTGATACAGGTGGAAAATAAAATTTTAAATGTAGGGTGGGAGCAAAGAAAGAGGAAAGTGGTTTATAAGGGAACACTAATATATCACTTTTTTGTCACCCAGGAAAAAAAATAACCATTTTAACCTGTTATATGCAGACAACATTATGTATAAAATATTCAACAGGAGTCAACTTCAAGCAAAATTGGTTTCAAAAACCTGATTTGCTTCTCCCTTTTCCTGTATGAAATGTGTCTCTCCTGCTCTTAGTCCAACACAGAGAGATAATTTCAGATGAAAATTTGATGCTATAACAAGAAAGACCAAGAAGCAGTTTTAACAAAGAACAACTTACTAACTTTCCTCTGTCGAATGTTCTTTCTGGAGAAATGGAGTGCAGAGAGGGTTATTAGGAAATAAGACTAACAAGGAACTGAAGAAAGGATTATGAAAAGCATTTTGTTTTCTTGCGGTTAATTCCTTATCCAAACTTTAGGATACTGGTAGGACTTCTCATTACAACCAAAATGTAATGGCTGAAACACTTTGCTTCAACAAGTAATGCTAGAATAAGTAGAATATATTTTAGAGTCCTTTGAATTATTTTTCGTAGTTTTAATACTTTTTATCGTAATCTTTTCTTCTGACAAAGGACGAGAGATTTTTGTTCATAACCTTGTTCAGCAGCCTTATCATTTATGAAAGAATACTAATTCTAGGAGCGTATTAGAACTTGCTAAGTTTAAGCTGTTATCTTAAAGCCTAACAGAAACTGCAAGAACCATAGCCTTGAGTCATGTGAGGAGGCAGAGGAACCATCTCTGGCCACCTCTTGCCCTTTATCAAATGCCAGCCTGACTTCATTTGCCTCTTTGGTTTCCCACTGCAGAACTCAACAGCCCTGCTTCAGCACCCGGCTCAGAAAAGCAGAGCCCCATGGCCCAGCAGCACAGCCCCCTGGCCCAGCAGAGTCCTCTGGCCCAGCCCAGCCCAGCCACCCCCAACAGTCCCATCACCCAGCCAGCTCCGCCTCAGCCACTTCAGCCTCAAGGACATGAAAATAGGTAAAGTTTCCTCTGTTTTTTCTAATTTTGAATAATGAGGAAAGTATAAGGAGAGAGTTTGGGACAGGACAGAACGCAGGCAGGAGAGAGATTTTCAAAAAGTAAAAATTACCATGTGCACCTTTGTGTGATTTTGAGATTGTGTACGTGTTATAAACATAGTTTTGTTAGCAAATGTAGATGTCTGTCCTTCACAGTAAGAGAAGCTTTCCTGAGTAAACAGTGCATGATTGCAGATAAGTAAGGGGTTAGCTAGCTGAAGAGCACATTAAAGAGAGTAATATTTACAGTATTCAGTAGCATGCAGTAAGACCCTTGGGCAGGAGGGAGCATGCAAGCATGAGGGAGGAAATAAAGCCAGTGTCAGGGGTGAGGGAGAGGGAGCATGGGTGGTGGGGACCCACCCTAAAGGGTCCTGTAGGCATGTTATAGATTCTGATCTTTATCTTAAGTGTAGCAAAGAGGTTTTTGGAGGATTTTAAGCTTAGGACTGACATCCTTGGATTAGCTTTGCAAGACTCTCTCTCAGTTGGCCCCTTAGAGAGCAGACTGGAGGCTGATCGAGATGAATGTGGTTAGATGTGGCTGCAATGTCCACCAAGTCGCTGATGGCCCAGAGAATAACAGTGGCATGGAGGGGGAAATGCTGAAGAATTTGTGAGCATGAATATAGGTTAGTGTTTTCACTGCATTTTACTTTATGTCCACCTACCAACAGTCTAATGAGATCCTTCCATCTCACATCATGAACAAATGTGATCAGGTGCTATGAACTTCCATAATAAAAGGATGCCATAGAAAATCAATGCTGTCTTCCTATTGAGACTTGTGTGTAACAGGGAGCCTGAATTAGGTGGAGCCATTAAAGAAAGAGATGAGGACATGTTCCCATGTTGTTTTCACCCTTTCAAAGGAGAAAAATAGAACAACCCACAGGAATATCTCTGAAAACAAAACCCTCACTGGTCCTTTTCGTGAACATCTGCTACCCATCTCCTGCCTCCCCTGTTAGTGAAGATGAAGTGAGACCCAGTTTTTGAGTCCCAGAACTCTCTAGGTTTATCACTCAGAATGTTGCAAAGCAAATATTTTCCCTGTGCCACAAGTGTTCTTTCCATGAAGCCCAGTCCTATTCTGATTTCTCCCATTTCCTTTCTTAGAGAAGTAGATGTCTGTTGTCCTCTGCTGTGTATGGTTTTAATATAGCCCAGAGAAGAACAAAGACTAAGCCCCAAAGAGTAAATGATACAGAGGCAAGAATCCAAGAGTCCATAAGAGGAGTATGTCCTGGGTGCCTTGGTAATAAGTCCCTGATGTGCTTGCTTTCACCATGTATGCTTTGGACAGATCACACTGACTTTCCCCAGGATTCATTTTAGACTTTGGAGGAGGGATCCAAGTGCTCCTGCAGTTCCTGAGCCAGCATCAGACGCCCCTGCTTCTTGGCTCTGCCTCTGTCAGTTAGCTTCCCAGACACAATTCCATCTTCCCTTTGTGGATTAGACTTTGCTGGAATCAGGCTCTTGCTTCTGGCCTAGGGGTGGGTAATCTCATCGCTGGAGTGTAATAGTTTAGCGGGGAGAATGGCGCTGGGGAGAGGCCACTGCCCTGTCCCCATCAGCTACTAGTTACAACAGGGACTCAGCCCTTGTCACAGAAACAGCAGCCTTTGGATGTTTTTTTGTTTGTTTGTTTTTTGCCTGACTTCAGGATAAAATATTTCCTAACTCTGGGATTAACAGGTTGATCCAATTTGTTTTATAGATTACTAACAGATTTACCCAGGATTCTTAGCTGTTTTTGCTTCAGTAACATTAAATGTCTGGAATGTGCTCATTCCAATTCCAGGGCCCTTTTCCTGAGACTCACGTTTCCTGGCTTAACTTTTTGATTGCCAGTAGGTGGATCTTTTCCAAATGAATGAAATAATTCTAAAATCTCACTGAACCGTTTTTCTAGAACCATTTTTCTAGGTTCATTTCAAGATGTTCATGGTATCAGAGAGAAACTCTGCCTTTTTCTAGATCAGGCTACAGATGTCTGCAAGGCAACTTGTATGCCAAGCACAGTATGAATTTCCTATTAGTTCGTTTGTACAAGTGCCCACCTCCATGTCAAATTGAGCCAGTTTCCATGTTAAAGTGTGATAAAATAAAATGACAATCTGCTTGCAAATTTTCTTATATGAGTTAGAAGAAGTGAATATTTTACCCTGTCTTATTTACTCTTGAATTGGCTTTCTCCTGACATGCTGCACACCTCTATTCACTTCTCTCTTAACATCCTTTTGGTGTGTGCTCAGGAAACAAAATAATTTTGATAGAAGCAAAACATTGCTCAAGGAAAAGCATTTTTTGAAAACAGTGAGGAGCCCTTGTGTAATATATTCAAAAACTAAGTATAAATAGCAGAGTTCACCTTCCCAGCAAAAGCAATCATTATTTACATGTCTTAAATATCAAGGTCAGTGGAAAGCATTAGAAATTGACTTCTTTCAGAGACTTTGTACACTCGATGCTGAAGACTGGAAGCAATTCTTGAAAGACCCACATGAGGCAAAATCCCACCATAATATCCCCTACCACATGAGCAGCATTTTTTGATTCTGGAACTTATACCATAAAATTCTCCTAGAATTTACCATTAGCAATCTGGTTTTATCATCTCTAAAGTCTCTTTAATAATGTAATTAGTAGCTACAAAGAGTTATACTAGTATACAACCTACAAAGGTTATCCTTTCATAAGTAAGGGAACTACCATCAGTAAGAGAAATATCAATAACCTCAAATATGCAGATGACACCACCCTTATGGCAGAAAGCGAAGAAGAACTAAAGAACCTCTTGATGAAAGTGAAAGAGGAGAGTGAAAAAGTTGACTTAAAGCTCAACATTCAGAAAACTAAGATCATGGCATTCAGTCCCATCACTTCATGGTAAATAGATGGGGAAACAATGGAAACAGTAACAGACTTTATTTTGGGGGGCTCCAAAATCACTGCAGATGGTGACAGCAGCCATGAAATTAAAAGACACTTGTTTCTTGGAAGAAAAGCTATGACCAACCTAGAGAGCATATTAAAAAGCAGAGACATTACTTGTCAACGAAGGTCTGTCTAGTCAAAGCTATGGTTTTTCCAGTAGTTATGTATGGATGTGAGAGTTGGTCTATAAAGAAAGCTGAGAGCCAAAGAACTGATGCTTTTGAACTGTGGTGTTGGAGAAGACTCTTGAGAGTCCCTTGGACTGCAAGGAGATACAACCAGGCCATCCTTAAAGGAAATCAGTCCTGAATATTCATTGGAAGGACTGATGCTAAAGCTGAAACTCCAATACTTCAGCCACCTGATGTGAAGAACTGACTCATTTGAAAAGACCCTGATGCTGGGAAAGATTGAAGGTGGGAGGAGAAGGGGACATCAGAGGATGAGATGGTTGGATGGCATCACCGACTCAATGGACATGAGTTTGAATAAGCTCCAGGAACTGATGAAGGACAGGGAAGGCTGATGTGCTGCAGTCCATGGTGTCGCAAAGAGTCAGACATGACTGGGCGACTGAACTGATGAAGTAAGGGAACTCTTAAGAGACTTTGAAAAATAATAATAATAATCCTGAATTTTCCTTAAAATAAACTGTTTCACAAATTCACAGTAACAACTTTTGCCCTAACT
The DNA here is from genome assembly GCF_019320065.1 of Cervus canadensis. Lineage (NCBI taxonomy): Eukaryota > Metazoa > Chordata > Mammalia > Artiodactyla > Cervidae > Cervus > Cervus canadensis. The sequence continues at coordinate 77,507,998 of NC_057386.1, forward strand.
GTTATGTCGTTCACTTAAAAGTTAGCAATACTCATAAAAATCTGTGTATTTTTCTTATTAGAGAATTCTTCAGTTGTTCTTCAATGTAAAATCCCGACACATGGCACTGTCGAATGAAATTTGAATGGTGAGAGGCAGGCTTGGGTGACAGCTGTTACAGGTTCTAACTGTCCCTATTTCTAGGCTCCGGGGAGACTCTTAACATTTCACCCTCTTTTGCTGTACTTCATGACACATCTGGTTGGAAAGGAAGCTCATAATGGATATTTCATACCAGCACCACAGCCATAATGAAAATAAAGTGACTGTGCTATAGCTTGAAACAATGTGACATCTAAACCACCAAGCAAACAATTTCTAGAAAAGAACCAACACCCACCAACGAATGTCACCATCTAATTCCTTTTGTTTAATTCATGCATTTGCATAGTTAAGTGTCTTTTTCAAAGCTTCTTTTAAATAATTATGTTCTCAGCATGCACACTCTCAGTAGGTGAGTGGACAGCTTGCTGAAGTATAAAGCAAAGCCTGAATTATGCATCTTGCAAAAGGAAAGTGTCACTTCTGTTAGTTAAGTAACTAATGGGAACTACTTAACCCTTTATTAAAGTAACTGCATTGCTAACCCCCTTCAAAGCCCCAAATAAAAACACATCTACTGCCATTTACAGTCAGTGTGTCCTCAACAAATCTTAGATTACACTAATGGCAGTTGTTCAGGTGAGACATTCTTTAAAATATTTAATACTCATCAGACCATAAGTCAGTAAAAAAACAAATAAAACCAGAACTCATCTAGTCTTAGATGGTGAGAGGTAAAAATTCTGCTGGTTTGAACCCATTTCCCTGAGACATATGAGTTTTTCCTTGTTGCTAAACATTTTCTCAAATCCTCCATATTAACTCTAGATAAAATTATTGTTATACAGAATGTATTTTTTAATTGACCTATATCCCTAAGTAACTCATTATGTAGAACACTGTTCTGGCAATTGGCAATGAACTATGGAGTTCAGTAGCCTCTATACATGGTAATAATTTTTTTGCTTTGTCTCGTTAATGATCCCATAATGGTAGGCATTGACTGCTTTAGCCCTTTTGGGACCTGGAAACTCCTCATTTTAGAGCAACTTGAATCTACAAAACAGAACTAAAAAACTAGTTTTGGCCTCTTTTGCCAAAAAGTCAAACACGACTGAGCTGAACTGAACAGTGACTTTCTCCCTGATTTGTAGTTAGTGATTATACTTTACTTTCACTCCTTTAACCTCTGTAAGATACTAAAAATTCTGCAAGCTAACAGGTTAAACTAACCTTTAATTAGATATTTGTAGGGCTTCACTGGTGTTTCAGATGGTAAATAATCTACCTGCAGTGCAGGAGACCTGGGTTCGATCCCTAAGTTGTGAAGATCCCCTGGAGGAGGGCGTGGCAACCCTCTGCAGTATTCTTGCCTGGAGAATCCTTGTGGACAGAGGAGCCTGGTGGGCTACAATGGGGTCACAAAGAGTCAGACATGACTCAGAGACTAAGCACACAGCACAGGGTATTTAGAGATCACTTAAGTTGTGTTTTCATGAAGTAATGAATGCTGTGTATGTGTGAGAGAGAGAGAGAGAGAAAGAAAAATTCAAAGGGTTTACTGATGTTAATTCAGACTGATGTTTGGGTACATATAGTTAAGTATGTGAGTTAAGCTGCAGTGGCACAGCTTTTAAATAGCCAAGTCAAAGAAGGTGATCCACGAGTCCTTTTTCACAAAGTTCTGATTGACCGTCACTTTTACTTTGATTTCTTAAGCGGCCAAGTGAAAAGTATATAATATGGCATTTGTCAAAGATTTTAAAATAATGCTTATCATTTATTTAATCTTCTTGTAATCCTGAATATGCAAAAGAACCACCAAGAGGTATGGCCTTTACATGCTTGGAGGTCCTAAGGTCATTCTAATCTCTTTAGAATCCTGAGATACCAAAGCAAGTATCATTTCCATTCATTTAGTTACAGGTCAGAAGTAAAAGCGAGGCAAGATGTGAAACCAGACATCCGGCAGCCTCCATTCACGGACTACAGGCAGCCTCCACTGGACTACAGGCAGCCCCCAGGAGGGGACTACCCGCAGCCCCCACCCGTGGACTACAGGCAGCCTCCGCTCCTGGACTACAGGCAGCACTCCCCAGACACCAGGCAGTTCCCGCTGTCAGACTACAGGCAGCCCCAGGTACCTCAAAGACCCCACCATGTTTGTTTCATTTTTCTGATCAGCAGACCTATAATTCTCACACAAACACATGCAACTCTGGTGCATTTATTTATGGTGCTCAGCAGCAGTGAATGAGAAAATTCAGAGAGATAATACCACTGAGGCCTATGTGCAATAGTTACATGTTTTCCACATAAATGGATAAGAACTAAAGTCCACAAGCTACGCAGCAGTTCTTTTAATGACCAAGGAAACTGTTCTGATCTGCTCAAACCTTTTGAATGTTGTCTTGAAGACAGATTACTCCTCATGATATCTTGTCAGTTGGATCCCAGTAACTATGAGAGAGAACAGAGGGACTGACCGCAGAAGCTTCTCTGATATTAAACAATTGTTTATTCCATTTCTCCGCAACCCCAAAGGATTTTGATTATTTCACTGTGGACATGGAGAAAGGAGCCAAAGGATTTGGATTCAGCATTCGTGGAGGAAGGGAGTACAAAATGGATTTGTATGTGCTGAGATTAGCAGAAGATGGGCCAGCAATAAGGAATGGAAGGATGAGGGTAAGAATGTTCTCTTTTTGTAGAATTGCTTAATTCTGAAAGAAATGCCTATTGTGGTATTGATTCAGTGCTAAAGCCCACTATTAAGCAAACTGACTTGATGTACATGTTGCCTTCTTTCCATTTCACAGTCCAGTATTCTAAAGGTTTGGCCAAACATTGTTTAAGACTTATCTCTCATTTTCTTTCTAATGGCTTCTAATTGACAACTCTCAGTATGATGGTTTACATATATGTTTCTCTAAAAAAGCAAATTAAAGAAAATGGACAAAGTAAACAAGCCTAAGAGATACCTTGAAATGCAAATGTGGCTCCATAATCTTTTGTGTGGTTTGAGGATTTGAGATTGAATCTTTTGAAATTTATTTTTAGCATCGTGTTTTTTTCTTCACATGGTTTTGTTTTTCTTTGGAAATATTTCTTTTGAGTTGACTGACTTTGGGTTTGATATTGGGCAAAAAGAAGCAGGAGAAAGGGGGATGAAGCTTCTTGGATACATGTTGCCCTTAAAATGGTAGCAGCCAAAAATTTTCCAGTTAAAGTGTAAGTTAAGGGTAGATTTTTAATATAATAGTTACTTTGAGGCATCTAGTTGATGCATAACTAATTCTTCACCTACGGGTACAAAGCAGCACTTGCTAGAAGTATAGCACATTAGTCAGTCTCTCTCTATAAAATGTCATCCAGGAAGCACACAATTAAGGTTAGTTATTATAAGTAAAATCTAGAATCATTCTTGTCCTCCCCCCTTGCCCTTTAAGTTAATACAGAAAAGCTGTGGTTCCTGGGTTCTAGAGCCTCAGATTCTTCTACTGTTTTACCAACCAATTGCTCCTGGCAATGGAATGAACCTGTTATTCCTGCCACCAGGTCTGCCATTTCTGTAGTCTCATTTTCGAGTCAGTGAATCATCCACAGTGCAAAAGTAGAAAGAGCAAATGTGTCTATTTTTCTCCCTTCCTTCACAATCCTTTGACATCTGGGGAGTCTCCAGGGGATTTGAACCCAGGCAAGGCTGACTGCAGAGAATAACAGCCCCTGCCCTGATTTAGCCCCAACCTCCTCTTAACATCCTCTGCATGTGGTTTTAGGATCAGTCTCTACCTGGTTTCTTGGCTCCCAGCTTCCCTAAACAGAAGGGCACTTCCTTAACATGCTGCAAAGCCAACTCACAAGTGGTTCAATAGAACGAAATTAATCTCTGCAGTGCAGGTGAACACAACACAGCGCAGAAGCCGTGAGTGAAATGACCAGAGCTCCGTGAGAGAGGACCGCCCCACCACCAGCCCATGCCTGGATTTTAGAGTTGTGGGCTGCAAAAGGTGGCCACATTTTATAACAAATGGTCTAGTTGACTTTTCAATATATTCAGTTCTCCCAAGGCATAGAAGCCTAAATATAGAAGCACTCTTACATAAAATGAATATTCTTTCTTACAGAATTTAAACCAGAGCAGTAGTTCTCTGCTGTGTGGTCCCCTGGCATCAGCTTCCCTGAGAGGGGCAGGTTAGTTAGCAACACAACATGGAGCCGCATCTCCTGGATGCGCATCTCAGGGCCACTGAATCAGAAACTCTAGGACTGAGGCCACCAGGCTGTGTTCGTGCGATCCGTCTCCCGATGATTCTGGTACAAGGTGACGTTTGAGAACCGCTGAGCTAGAGGGAAGCTGTGGCGACATAGGTACGGCACAGCGAGGATGTGTGTGACCCAGGCTCTCTTCATTCCACCTGGATCCTGTCCAGGGAGCTTTCCATTCTGTCCCCCTGCTTTACCTCAGGTCTCTAAAGCCATGTAAACACAGATTTAGAATTCTGTAGACAGGTGCTCAATTTTATGAAAGATGTTTTTCTTCTGGCAGGTGATAAAAATGAGTCTCTACCTGGGTTTCAAAAAATGGTACTTTCACTCCTTGTCAACGATTATAAAAATCAGCAGTATTTCCTCATTTTCGGTGTCATTTTTATATAGCAACGTATTCTTCCTGTGTACAAGCTGTCCAAAAAGAAGTTATTATGGCCAGTTTTAGATATTATGGGTGTTTATTTGGACTACTATATACATATATATTTCTAACATTTAATTCTCAAGGAAAACAAGTCACTTGAGAGTCATAGAAATTCTGTGGATCAGATTTTACTGGTTGATTTTATCTCTGATCTTTAAAACAAGGCTAGGACTTGTCAGGGATGAATGGATGACTTTTTTCTGCTGTTATGGTTATACTTAATATTCAGACATTTTGGTGTTTTTTTTTTTACTCATGGATTCTTATAGCACCAACAGAGAACTTGTCTAGGGTGACAAACTCCATGTCAGGGAAGGAAACTACTTCACCATATAAGTTCAGAAGTACTTGTATTAGCTACTTTGAATTTGATAAATATCTTGTATCTGCAAAATTAAAGGTCAGCAATTGTTCTTAATCATAGCACATAATTAATTCAGATTTTATTTTCATGTTTGGTATCAAATTTCATCACTTAAAGCTAATCTTTTCTACCTTCATTAGTATTTACTAATTAGCAATAATGTTTATTTCACAGATATGTTTAAATTATTTCAGCAAGGAACAGGATAGATTAATATTTGCACAACTCAGTGGTTTGATTATTTTTTTGTTTGTTTGATTACTTTAAAATCATGCATAAATCTATGGCTGATTCATATCAATGTATGACAAAAAAAAATTAAAATTAAAAAAAAAATCATGCATAAACTGGATAACATATAGGTTACCAATATGGGAATTTAATAATAAAAGTAGTTAGGAATTCATTTTTCATCTTACTATAAAATCCCCCCTTTATATCACTGTTGCCCAGATCTATGTCTGTGTATATATGAATCTGGGCAATAGTGGTAAGAAATACATGGAGAAAAGGGAACCCTCTTACACTGTTGGTGGGAATGCAAACTAGTATAGCCACTATGGAAAACAGTGTGGAGATTTCTTAAAACACTGGAAATAGAACTGCCATATGACCCAGCAATCCCACTTCTGGGCATACACACTGAGGAAACCAGATCTGAAAGAGACACGTGCACTCCAATGTTCATCGCAGCACTGTTTATAATAG